>NW_022196891.1:80332150-80361352 GCF_008632895.1 Mastomys coucha
AGACTGCTGAGGGAGACAGACTGCTGAGGGGGACTGCTGAGGGGAAATGCCATCAATATTAGCTGGATTTGCCTTACCTGCTCTTTCTTCTTCTTAAGCCTGGCATTTTCTTCTTGAACCCGATGGCATTCAGATTTTACATTTTCTTCACTGAGCTTGGCTTCATTAAGGGCAACTTGAACCTAATAAAAAACACTCCCAATTAATGCAAAGAAAAAAGTTAACATGTTCTTAAGCAAACATCATGAAGGTTTCATCTTTTGTATGTTTTAGCATACCTCTAACTTTTGCTCAACCAGACTAAGACATGCTTACTTAGGACATAGACAGTATTCTTGTTACGGCATCCAGGCAGACTCACCTCTGAAAGTTCTGATGAATTCATGGAAATGACATCCTTCAGCTTCTCAATAAACTTCTTGTTTTCCAGTATCTGACACATGAGAGCAGAACACAAAGCCTCAGCAGAGTCACTAGTGTGACAAGTGAACAGAGTCGCTATGACGCGTGAACACAAAGCCTCAGCCTCAGCAGAGTCGCTAGTGTGACGCATGAACACAAAGCCTCGGCCTCAGCAGAGTTGCTAGTGTGACACGTGCTGGCTTTATTTGCTCTCTACTGCTGTGACAAACTGCCCAAAAGCAACCTAGACAGCAAAAGGTTACTTCTGCTCCCAGCTTACAGCCTGACCTAAGGAGGTCAGGGCAGGAACCTGGAGCCAACTGATGCAGAGGCCATAGAGGAATAGTGCTCACTGCCTCGTTCCCCATGGATGACTCAGGTGTCTGTCTTTCGTTTAGTTCCTAGGACCACCAGCCCAAAGGCAGCACTGGCCACAGAAAGATGGGCCCTCTCACATCAACCATCAAGAAAACACACAACAGACTTTGCCACAGGCCCATCTGGGGAGGGCATTTTTTTCAACTGAACTTCCCTTTGTGTTAAGTTGACATAAAACAAGCTAACACACACACTAAAGGATGAAACACTAATACACATATCCCATAACACCCTATGGTTTTGGTAAAAGTAAGGGATCCAGTTTTCCCCTAAGGGGCAAAAATTAAATATACTAATAATCGAACCTTAAATCTCTGCCTAACTAAGCCCAATAACTTAGGAAACTGAGACACAAGGGTCATAAGCTCAAGACCTGTCTTGGCTACAGAGTTCAAAGCCAGCACAGGCAACTTAGTGGAGACTGTCTCAAAATTAAAACATAGAAAAGAGATAATGCTATAGCTCAATGTTAGAATACCCACTGACCCTGTGTGACACACTAGGGTCAAAATCCAAAAGCAGAGGGGGTGGGGGAGAATTTCATTGCCTAAATTGGGAATAGAAGAATTTGGAGGAAAATGGACCAATCTCATACACAAGAATTCCAAAAATTTATGAAGACTCCAGCTCCTCAAGGGGTGGAAAATGTAATTCTTCCCTCTAACTGTGAGTCGTGAATAGTGGTTTCCAAAGAATACAACAAACAAAGCTGAAAAGAATGACTTAACATCAGAGAAATGTGGCTAGTGCTTTCTGGGCTGAGGCACTAGCTCTGCTGAGGTAGGATATAATAGAAAGCCTCTCTTTTCTCTGCAGCTGCTACACGAAACTGAAATGTTACCGAAAAGAGAATTTTTAAAAAACAGAACAAGATCTAAGAACCATTGATTGAGGCCAAAATTCATAGTTGGTCTACCTGTGCTGGAAGGTAGAGCCCAGCCATTTAACAATGGTCCAGTATTGAAAACAAAAATACTCTTCCTGTGCCCATATGAGTAACTGAGGGTTACAAGTTAAAATTCCATAAGACAAGGCACAGTAGAGGCAACTTCCCTGACTCCTGCTTCCACTTGAGCTAAAAGCATGGGCAAAGTTGCCCTCACTTAGCATCCTTCAAAAGCCCAATTACATTTCCAGTGAGCACTCATCTTACCAAGTCCTGGTTCTTGACATTCTGTTCTCTCTCAGACTCTAACTGAAGGCGAAGGCTTTTGGCTTTGTCACCCAAACTTACATTAGTTTCTTCAAGTATCTTGATTTTATCCTCAACAAAAACAAAGACACTAAGATTAGTAAGAATTACTCCTTCCATTTATTTTCACTTGTGGAATGCAATTCTACCGAAAGAGATTTTTACCTTATATTTAACAGCTTCATCAGAGAGAATCATGTTTTGTTTCTTGGTTTCTTGAACATATTTCTTTGATTCTTTGATCTGTGTTATACAAAGTGTTTAGGATTAAGTTACAACTTAGAACTAACTACAAATTATAGTGCTACCAAAGTCACTTCCAAGTGGACAACCTCCTCCAGATAATAACTGCTTACATCTCCGATGGCTCACAGGAAATGATGAAATAAAATATGAGTCTTT
Source organism: Mastomys coucha (assembly GCF_008632895.1). Classification (NCBI taxonomy): domain Eukaryota; kingdom Metazoa; phylum Chordata; class Mammalia; order Rodentia; family Muridae; genus Mastomys; species Mastomys coucha. The sequence continues at coordinate 80,334,525 of NW_022196891.1, forward strand.
AAAATCATAAATGGAATGTTGAGACAAACATTCAAGCTGGAATGGGGGAGGAAGTTGAAAGAATAATTATACCTTTTGTTCATAACTTGACAATTTTTGCTTAAGTTCTGCATTTTCTTTCTTGATATTCTTCAGCTTTTCAGAAATTTGTTTCTCAGTAACTAAAAAGAAGGGAAATCTGTAAGTTTGTGGACCCAAGGTAAAGCCAAATGCCCCAGTGTATTAACAGCAAGAGGAAACATGCTCTGCATGACTACTGTGCCCTTAAAGGCAGTCTGGGCTGAGTACAGTGAGGGTGTAAGAATATTAAACCTTAAGAAGGGCAGTGTGCAGATTTTATGTTTTGAGTTAGAGATACAGAATTTAAGGAAATGCTATCACTTGGTCCCATATCAGAAAAGGAGATTGCTTCAAATGTCATCTGCAAAAAGGAACTGAGAAACACAAAATAGCAGCTCCCGCCACCATCCGGGACAGCGTCCACTCGGACTCGGTATGTGTTCAGTCCTCCACCACCCTGCATGCTGTCTGCTCAGATCCCCATCTACTGTGCATTTAGTGTGTTTGTCACAGGGAAGAAACCTACATTGCACCAAATGCACACTTGATCTGCCCTCCCCATTCCCTCTGTCTGCTCTCTGTTGCCTATCTCAGTTGGCATCACCGTGGTTCTACCAGGCAAGCTGGTGGCCTAGAGACAGAAAACTTAAAACAATCAGACAGTAGAAGTTATGATATCTATGTCTAGATTACAGAAAACTTGCATCAAACACAAATCTAGAGGGTTAATACAAGGGAAATATGAACCTAAATATTTACCTTGATATACTTTACTCTTTACCTAGAAGAAAAGAAATAAAATTAAGTTTGTTGTCAAACACTTAATTAGCATATTGTTCTTAATATGGGAGAACCATAAACAAATGAGAATTTAGTAACAACCTTGGTCCAGTTTAATGAATACATAGTATTTAAAAATAAGGAAAGGTTGGGCTGGCACAATGGCTTAGCAGGCAAAGGTGCTTGTCACTAGCCCAGACATTCTGAGTTCCATCCCAGGCCCCACATGGTGCAAAAAAGAAAAATTGCAAGCTATGCTCTGATCTGCACACATGCACCATGGCTCAAATGTATACAAATAAACATAATCTTAAAAAATTTTAAAATGACAAGGCTAAAAGGAATTTCAAATGTAATTGGTACTAGTACTTCATAAATAGCCTCAATAGATTTAAAAAAAATTATAGCTAAAAGTGTGTATAGATCTATTAGAAGACCACCAATCTTAAGCTATTAGCACTGATGCTTCATAACACAAGTGGATGCCAGCTTAGTAATAATAAACACATCCATGTTCTATTTACTTGGCATCATCTGACAACTGAATAGCTAGAGGAAACTCTAGAAATGAGTGTTCAGAAAGATGTCAAACAAAACTCAAAAAAAAAAAAAAAGAAAGAAACAAAACTCAAGGGAAAATCTTTGTCTTTCAATATACATCTTTCACTCACCAGACAATATCCTAGAAATCCTATTCAAAGCTGTCTACCTGTTGAATTTAGGAATAATGTGGTAGGATTGGGGTAGTGAATAAAGCATGTGCCATGCTGGGGTGAGGACCTGAGCTTGGATGCCTAGAACCCATGGGAATGGTAGTTAGTTTGTAATCCCAGTCCTCCTACGATGAGATGGGAGGTGGCAGTATAAGTCTCCCAGAATCCTTCAGGCCAGCAGCTTGCCATATGTGGTGATGAACAATTAAAAAGAAACCAGGTCTCAAAAAAGAAGAAGGCTAGAACTGACACCAGGGGTTGGCGTTTTGACCTCCGAACATGCAAACTTATACACAGAGACACACAGACACACATATGCACACAAACACCACAGACATACAGAAAAACTAAAAACAAGAATCTGAGAGAGCGCATCATCTGACTTCCAGGACTAACAGTGGTACATGGTACTCGGCCTGAAAGGGACATGTTTCCAGAGGAGACATACAAGAAAGGTGGCAGCTAAAGTTGTTATTCCCATCAGGAGAGCATGACCTCTAGGTCTATAAAGCTGAGACAGTAACTGGTGCATAAGGATTTGCTAAATTCACTTTTCCTTGTGAGCCATGGTCTCACTCTGTAGCCCTCATTAGTCTGGAACACTCTCTATGTAGATCAGGTTAGCTTTGTAGTCACCTGCCTCTGCCTCCTGAGTTCTGGGATTATATGTGTATGCTATAACATCTAGCCCAAATTTCTTTTTTTTTTTAAAAGAAATTACATTATTTATGTGTTCATGTGTATGGGTGTGTCCATCCAAGGGCATATATATGTACATGTGGAGGTCATATGGCAGCTTGTGGGACTTGGTTCTTATCTCCAACCATGTTGTTAGAGATAATCCTGGGATCACACTGAGGTTGTTAGCCTGGGCTGCAGGCATCTTATCCACTGAGCCAACTTGCTGGCCCACTAAATTAATTGTAACTCAAAATATATTTCTCTTTTCAAATGCTACTATTTTTTTTTAAAAAAAAAACTTTTTAGATTTATTTATTGTATATGTTTGAATGTCTTGCATGCATATACGTGTATGTACTCCATGCATGCCTAGTGGTTGTAGAAGCCAGAAGTGAGCACTGGATCCCATGGAACTTGAGAAATAGATGTTTATAAACCACCGTGTGATGGCTGGCAATCAGATCTGGGTCCTCTGCAAAAGCAGCAAGCACTGGGTCACTACTGAGCCCTCATCTCTCCAGCCCTTCAAATACTACTGTTGTTAAGTAGTGATAATATTCAGACCCATCCATAAGTTGTCCATGAAATTTCAATCTTATCAATATAAAACATGTATAATTGTCTTGTTATAAGAAAATGCATTCTGGAGCTGGAGAGATGGCTCAGCAACTAAACGCAAATAGTACAGCTTATGTGGTACTAAAAGAGGATCTATGTGCAATTCCCAACACCCACATGTCAGATCAAAACAATGTAACTCTAGTTAAAACAAAACAAACAAAACACTTCCACCACAGGGAAATGAATGACTTTCTCTAATGCCATAGCCTTGTCAATCAACGTATAAGCTTCTGTTTATCCCAGTTCACCTAAACTAACAAGAACAGCTAAGGTGGCAGAAGCAAAGCCAAGGTACCTTAGGGAGAAGACCAAGGTTCCAAAGGTGAATGTGTATATCTGAAACACAAATTGTGCTCAGAAAAAAGAAAAGAATGAAAATGTAATAATGTGTCTTTGGACACCATAGAATCTGTTAACTCCAAATAAAAAGGCTATTTTTGGAGTACAACAACATATGATCAAACCAGAAAAATTGGGAAACATATATAAAGAAAAAGGCTAAGGCTTGGGAGATGGCTTTAGGATTAAGAGCACCTCCTTCCCTTGCAGGATAGGGCTTTGTCCCATAACTCCCTTGAACTCCAGCTCCAGTGGGCTGATAGGCTCTTCTGGGCTCCTCAGCCACCCACATTCACGTGCACATATGCACAGGTGCATAGGCATACAACACATAATGAAAGAGACTGAAAGGACTTCATTTGCTAGCCGTACTATTTGCAGTGTGTGTGTGCATGTTTGTGACACGTGTCACTGGGCTGTACTGTTTGCAGTGTGCATGCATGTGTTTATGATATGCGCCATTAACGTCACTTTCAAGTCATAGTTTGTGATTCATTCCACTTCCCACTAAGTCACAAGCATTTGCTGCTCCCCAGTGTCATCGCAATCGTCAGACATCCCATTATATGCATGTAGAGTAGGTTGCTGCAAGTTCGTACTCCAGCAAATTCTCTTCCCGGGCTGGCGAGCTAGCTCAGCAGTAAGGTGCCTGCTGCCTGCTGATGTCAGTTAGATGATAAGTTCAATCCGTGGAAGCCATGTGAATGTGGAAGATGAGAACCAGTTCCACAAAACTGTACTCTGAGTTCTCATGGCCTATGTGCAGGTGCACACGCAGAAAATACACACACACACACACACACACACACACACACACACACAACTAATAGCTAACTAAAAATAAAGACTGTCTCATTAAGCATTCTTGTATAAGATCTTTAATGTGGGATTGATTAGTTTCTTCAGATAGACTATTAGACAAAGTATCACACCATTTGAGAGGATAAACTATTACCCATCCTACCCCATTTTTTAAAATTTCTGATACATATTATTAAATTACTTCTTAGGATAGCTTTAAAGAATTCCCAGTTCTACTTACAGTGTACATGTATCCACCAAATGGTATGAGTTTTTTCAATCAAAGTTTTCCAATCAAAATTATAAAGACTTTATCTTGTTCTCTTAAGTCTTTATCAATACAAAGATTACACTAAATTATTTGACAAGGTTAGCTAGAAGTATAACCATTAATTTGTATTGATGTAGTAATTCAAAATAAGTAAGTAAAAGGGCCAATGATTACAAAATATTCCATGTACTTTTGAGTCATGTGATAAGATAATTTAATTTACTTACAAAAAGAATAGTTCTCCAGGAGAAAACTGCAAATGAAACAATTCCCAAGACTGCAGTAACGATCACAGGCTGCCACGGCAGTCCGTAAAAGTCAGGGCCAGGCTGAAAATTATCAGGCAAGGTGGCAATTAGCTGAAACAGACAGATATAATGGAATACTTTAAAAATTTTTACAATAAAACATTCACAGAGAATCCTCATAGAAATTCTAAACCAGTCTCTATCAGGTGAGTACTCCAGGCCATCCAATAACTCCCACTTCGAGAAATACAGGATATTGTCAGTCTCTTAATTTGTTTGACTTGTAGAGTTCTCAAGCAGAGAGTCTAAATACCTTTTACGTTGGACATATATTTCCAGTTTCTAGTAGGCTCTGCTATATTGTGTTGTCTATTTTATAGTTAGGAATTCCCTGGATCATACTTTTAGATAAGTTTTATTACTTTAATAAGCACACAACACGAAAGTTTTAAATATATAAGCCATCAACTTTTGTGGGTGCCAATAAATCCAATGTGATAATGTAATGTATTAGTCTGGTAATATTTGAAGTTATTGGCTACAGTCTTACATAAACAAAAACAAGTGATGAGTAAATCCAGACAGCTCCTGACAACCGGTTTAGAGGTCAGGCTCTCAAATTTCATCTAGGCGGCTCCGTGTCTCAGCTACAACCGTTTCCTCTAAGGCCGCATTACACAACTGCCCACTCCACACTTTCACTGCCTGCTAATTATAATATTGGCCCCACCCCCAGACACTGCCTTAAGGAAAGAACTCCACCGCGTAACACGTCGCCTGTCACTGTGGCCGTGCTCTCTGAAAACAGGGCAGGCGACCACAGGGCAGCCTCGGGCCCCCGCTCGCCTCTCCGGGACACTCGCTCTGCCCAGCCCTGGTCCTCCCGCCTGCCACTGCCGCGGCCCCTCCCTGGGACTGGGGACTGTCACCTCTAGGAGCTTGGCTATGAGGGCTGCGTAGAGCACCGAGAGGGGCCCCAGCAGCTCGGGGTCCCCCGGGGAGGCGGTGACAGCAGGCACGGTGGCGGGCAATGAGTCCATCGTGTGTGGGGGGGGGCAGCTGCGCGGAGACGTCGCTTCCAGCGGGCGGCACCGAGCCGGCTTTCACCGCTTCCGCCTCGGGGAGGACCGGCTCCGGGGGGCGGACACTGCGAATGAACTTCGCCTTCACCTGCCTCGGCACCTTCCGCACTAGGCCGCCGGTAAAACACGTCATCAGACACGGCCGAGGAGCGACGTCAGCGCACCCAGGAAGCGGGCGAGCGGGGAGGGCAGGGGCGTGGCAGGGGCGTGGTAGATGGCAGGGGTCGGGGCGGGACTAGTGCGGCGCAAACCAAGCCAGCTGAGCTGAGGTGAGGTCGGGGGGAAAAGATGGTGCGTGAAGGTTAGCAGAACCATTGATAGAGTGAGGAGGGAGAGAAAAAAGAGTAGGGCTGGGCAGGGAGTAGGGGTGGGGCTTCAAGTGAGGAAGAAGGTGGAGGAGTCCGAGTGAGTGTTGGCGGTTGGGGACGGGGGAGGGGAGAAGCACAGAGAAAGCACAAGGTAGAGGAAGAAGGGAGAATAACACGTAGAGGTGGACAGAAGAGTCCAGTGAGGAGGAAGTGGGGACCAGAGCTCAACCGAGCAGAAGAGATCAGGTGAAGCACAATCCTGCCGCGGGGCCTGGGGGTCAGCGTGGCCAAGGAGCTCTCAAAATGGGGGTTATGGATGGACTCTGGGAAAAGAGAAAGCGAGGTCTGACCAGAACTGGACCTGTCTTGAGGGGCCGAGACACAGAAGGGGCTGGGTCTGGAAACCCAGACAAGACCAGAGATCTCCGGATCCCTTCTGAGGGATCGTGGATCAGATTGGCTTCTGGGGAAGGCTTTCCTTCCTGCCCACTCCAGTCTTTCTCTTAGGGTTCCTCTTTGACCTCCGCTTGCCTATATGCCTATTCCTTATGGAGGAATTCTGTCATCAATTCTGCGCCAACATCCTCATTTTGGAGTCTCTCATTTTTAAGGTTACACACTGTGCGGAAACGGACAAGGGTAATAAATAGCCCAGAAATCATGTCCTTAAAGTTGAAGGCAAGGGGAGTATTTAACTGGGCGTGGTGATGTCCTGAGTTGCAGAAGAATAACAAAATGAAAAAATATAAGGAGAAGGCAGGCTCAATTCTAGCCCAGGAATACAGATCATAGGACAGAAAAGAAAACCCAGAAACCTCCACACACAGGAGGTTAAAGGCAGAAGATTGCTGTGGGTTTGAGACCAACATGAACTACAGAATGGGTTTGCTGGGTTACAAAGTAAGACCCTATGCCGGGTAGTGGTGGCACATGCCTTTAATCCCAGCACTTGGAAGGCAGAGGCAGGTGGATTTCTGAGTTCGAGTTTGAGGCCAGCCTGGTCTACAGAGTGAGTTCCAGGACAGCCAGGGATACACAGAGAAACCCTGTCTCAAAAAAACAAAACAAACCAAAACAAACAAACAAACAAAAGTAAGACAATGAACTAAACTAGGAGCTGGAGGGATGTCTCAGCTGCTAAAAACAGCTCTTACAGAGGACTGAGGTTAGGTTCCCAAAACCCAGGTGGGATGGCTCGCACTGCCTGTAACTCCAGCTCCAGGGGATACAAGCCCCTCTTCCGAACTCCACATGCAACTGCAACAGTATGCCCATACTCTCACACAGACACACATGCAGACACATAAAAATAAAAGTAGGGGGCTGGCGAGATGGCTCAGTGGGTAAGAGCATGTCCAAAGGTCCTAAGTTCAGATCCCAGCAACCACATGGTGGCTCACAACCACCCGTAATGAGATCAGACGCCCTCTTCTGGTGCTGGTCTGAAGACAGCTACAGTGAATAACAGGGGGGTGGGGGGACCGGGGGTGGAGTGAGTGGGCCAGCAGAGGTCCTGAGTTCAATTCCCAGCAGCCACACACATGATAGCTCACGGCCATCTGTTCAGCTACAGTGTACTCATACACATAAAATAAAAAAATAAAATAAAAAATTTTAAAAATTAAAAAAAAATAAAAATAGGGGCTAGAGAGATGGCCCTGTGGTTAGCACAGCAGTCAACAAAGCACTGGCTGCTCTTTGAGAGGACCTGGGATTCAAACCCCAGCTTTCAGATGGTACCTCACAACTGTAACTTCCATTTAGGACCTCTTCTGTCCTCCGTGGACAGTCATGCACGTAGTGTACAGGCATACTGTAATACACAGACATACATACAGGAAAAAAAACTGGCCACATACATAAAATAAAAATGAAATTAAAAAAAAAAAAGGTAGGAATAATGGCTCACACTTGCAATCCTGGAACCTGGGAGGCCAAGGCAGGAAGATCTATACAGCTTCAAGGGTAGCCTGGGCTACAGAAGTGACTGCTAGGCTAGCTGGGACCACAGAGTGGGACAGTCTCAAACAAAACACCAACAGCAATAGCAATTGTACGTGGTGCTAGGATGTGGTTTCCAAAGTACATTAAACAAACAAGATGGGAAATGAGAATATTGACCGCTGGGAATAAGATTAAGAAATGAAGGCGTCTTACGCTCTGACATTGTAACCCTTAGAGAAATCTGCAAGATACCTGGTAGAAGACTTGTGCTTTCACAGAGAGTCTAAGAAACCTGAACCCATTTCAAGCATTTTTCATTTCTTTATGTCAAAGTCAGAACTCCTAGGTTTGAAAACTAATGTTACACTGCTGTCATCTGATGCTGATCCCCAAGCTAGGCTCTCGGCTTTTTGTTTCCATGACAAAGTGTTAAAAAGCTGGGCATGGTGGCTCACACCTTTAATCCCAGCACTTTAATCCCAGGCAGATCTCTGTGAGTCTGAGGCCAGCCTGGTCTACAGAGTGAGTTTAAGACAACCAAGGCTATGGAGAGAGACCCTGTCTCAAAGAAAAAACAACAACAACAAAACAAAACAGAGAAAAAAACCCTAAAAATTTAAAACAGGATACAACTCCATCTATTCAAAGAAGTACATCTTAGAGAGTTTCATATAAAGAGAATTTTTGAGTCAATATAAAAATGAGTTAGCCACGGAGAAGAGTACGTGGCCCGACAGGCAGGCTCACGATAGGAATTACTGAGGCATGCGGGAAAGGAGATCCTGCTGGGCATGATCACATTCAGTGAATTCAACCAGTTTCAGAAAGATAAATAATTCTTCTATCATTTACCGTCTCTGGATTTTAAATGGATACATAAAAGCATGAATGTGTATACGACATGAAAATAGAAGTAAGACTGTCCAGGAGAATAAAGGGGGCTCTGGGGATGAGAAAGGGGAGCAGAGGGCTGGTGAGATGCTGAGCACAGATATTTACTTGTGTGAACCTTCACAATGAAATAAATTTAAAAGAATTACGAATGCACAGACCTCAGAATGAACAACATGTCAGGAAATCGCTGTCACTAGTGAGACGCCGGGGCAGTCATCTTCCAGAGTCCCTTCTAATTGTAAGATTCCAAATATCCGCTAACAATTGACCCATAAAGTTGACCCATAGTGCTTCACTTCCCCTAATCAACGCAGAAGAAATTGTCTTCCCTTCCAGGTAACTATGCTCCTTGCTTGAAACTTCACACTGCCTTGTTCATAGTTCCCAGTTTTCCCATAGAATCTTATCCTCACAAGCCCTTCAAAAATGAGGACTGTAACTTACAGGCACTAGTCCTCTCCTTCCACGGTGTGGTATGTGGAATTGAACTCAGGTAGTCAGACATGACAGCGAGTGCCCGCTGAGCCATTTTGCTAGCCCCCATATTAGAATCTTTGATTCCTAGCAGATGCCCTGTGCATACTGAGCCATTAAAGCGCTTTTTGGAGGATGCCCTTAGAGCCAGAATCTTGGGATGCTGCGTCCCTTCTTGCTTTTTCTGTCTATGTCCTCTGTCACCCTACAAGAGGACGCCATATCATATACCTTATCTGTATCTAACTCACACCAAGAATAGAGAGTCCTGGATAGACCTAGAAATGTGAAGAAGACAGTCTTCCTTCCACATTCAACCACTGACTCCTTGAGATGCTCAAAGGATACACCTGAGCCTGGTTCATTCTCCTAACTGTGACGGCTCAGAGCCATTACACCTTTGCCAGGGAACTGCCTCCAGCACGAGCAACCATGGAGAAAACTGAAGATGGCTTAGCTCTATTCCATCTCATCAGACAGCCTCTCCTCTGAGTTTGCTGGGTATTCAGCATTTTTACCCTGCCTTCTGACCATAAAGAAGCAGCAGGAGTAAAAGGAAATTCCACAATGTGCCAGACACCTCCCCAAGCACTTTACACTGCCGATCACTTGGTCGTTGCAGTAGGAATAGTTTTTATTTGCACTTTTCAGACTATTCGCCATCTTACAGAATGGAACAGTGGTTGGCAGAGACGGAAAGGGGAGTCCGGAGGGCAGGAAGGAATTAGATGGGGCCAAAAAGTGCAGAGGAGCTAGTTCTGCATTTCCTGCATCACAGTTAATGGATTATAACAGCCTGGGATCTGTTTTCAATGATTAAAAGGGGGCTGGAGGCATGGCTCAGTAGGCAAAGGTGCTTGTGCCAACACTGATAGCCTGGGTTTGGTTCCCAGAACCCACATGGTGGAAGGAGAGAACTGACTCCTGCAGGTTGTGCCCTGACTGTCTCCCACATACATATGTACTCACTCATGCACAAACATTTAAATAAATAATGTAAGAACTTAAAAAAAAAAACTCAGGAGCCCTAGACATGAGCATTGCCCTGGTTGTTATCCTGATTTGACCAATACATAATGTATATATCTACCAAATTACCAAAACTCACATCATAAAGATAGACAGTTACTATGCTTCAATTAAACAAGATTTAGTAACTTGTACAAACTTTTAAATTGGGATTTGAAACCAGATCTCCCTGACTCAAAACCTTCTTACAGAAAACATCAACAGCAAAACTCTATTACACAAGCCTCGAGATTACAGGCCCTAGAGTTGACCACTGTGATGTCACTGTACAGTCAGCATCACTTGGCCTCCAGCTAGGTCCAATTTACCTATAAAAATGTCCAATATCCACATATACCACGAGAGGGAGCTAAATCCTACAAACTTGACTTAAGCTTCCAGAGATGCTAAATGTCTTACTTGGATCCAGACTCTCTTCAAAAAGATTAGCTTGAATAAACATTTTGCCATGATAGCTCTTTCTAGGAAATAGATCTGACCTACCACTTCTCTGTGGCAAACCTTCAAAGGACAAATGGACAGCTTAACAGAACTCCTCAGGATGTGCCTCCTTCCCAGGCACCTCCACTTCCCTAATCTCCCAGCATCCCCTTTTCTCCATGCTTCTCTTTCTCTTACATGCTGTCTCTTCTGTCCCTGCTGCCCACTCCCATTCCCCAGTCCATTCTGTTTAACAACAAACCATACTTCTTAATCCACACCTCAGCTAACTCCTAACCCTCTTGCTCCTCTACCAACCCTGACAAAAACTGTACCTTCTGTTTCAAGTGAACATCTCCAGCTCCCTAGGGTACTGAGAGGTCCCAGGGGACAAACCCTGCCATATAGGTGTGTACATGCCCGGCCCTGCCAGGGAATAAACTCTTGCGTGCTAACCTAAGGGCTCTTAATTAAAGCCATCCACCTGCGGCTCATTTCAGGCGGCACCTTCAGAGGATTGGAAGCAGAGTTCATAAAGATATTTTAAATTCTTCATTCCAGACTCAGATTCAACTTAAAACATGTTGCAAATCAAGCCAAGGTGGAAACCCATGTCTACGGCATCAACACTTGGAGGTATTAGCCAGAAGATCAGTAGTTCAAGGTCATCCTTGGCTGACAGTGAGGCCAGCCTCACCCATATAAGACCTGCTATCATCAGCCCGTGTGCATACCCCGTCCCTGCAAACACCCGGGTACTAATGGTGTTCTAGCTGAAGAAACTATATAAGACTTACCATCTTACTTAAATAAAGGATGAAGGCATACAGGGAACCAAATGCGCTTTCCTGAGGTGGGACAGCTGCTGGTTCCTCTGCAAACGTCTCTGGTTGCTTTTGTACATCTCCAGCCGCAACAGGACCACCTTCCGCAACAGGACCACCTTCCGCAACAGGACCACCTTCCGCTACAAGACCTAAAAGGGGGGCAATGGACAATATATTTTCCTTTATGCTTTAAAAGAAGAATTTTTCTCTTAATTTAAATGTTCACAGAGTGCCCTCTAAATATTAGTCACTAAGTATCATGGTTTAAATATGCTTGACCCAGGGAGTGGTACTAGTTGGAGGTGTAGCCTTGTGGGAATAGGTGTGTCACTGTGAGTGTGGGCTTTAAGAACCCCATCCTAGCTGCCTGGAAGTCAGTATTCTCCTGTCTGCCTTCAGATGAAGATGTAGAACTCTCAGCTCCTCCTACACCATGCCTGTCGGGACTCTGCCATGCTCCTGCCTTGATGATAATGGACTGAACCTCTGAACCTGTTAGCCAGCCCCAATTAAATGTTGTCCTTACAAGACTTGCCTTGGTCATGGTGTCTGTTCACCTAACTAAGACACTCAGCATAGAACATTTGAAACTCCTAAGGAAAATTACACAGAGACAATCAAAGCCTCTAGGATCTTAACTGGATCCATCAGACCCTTCAGTTATAGAAATAAGATCATCTCCAGTCTGCTTCCAGGTGCTCCATCGTGTCTCTTGTCCATTCAGGGGAATTGAAAACAAACCCCAAAATGTATAATTCTCCATATATAGACAGAATTGTCAGGCAAGGCATGCTTTTAATCCCTGGACTCGGGAAGCAGAAGCAGAAGAATTCTATGAGTTCAAGGCCAACCCGGTCTACAGCAACCAGCACTATCAACCAAAGCCATAGAGACACAATCACAGTCAGCAAACTGACTTGGTGATTGGCAGATTGGAAACTTAGGAGACATGGAAAAGAATGAGTTCTGGGGCCCAACAAGATGGCTCAGGAAGAGTGATTGTGGCCAAGCTTAATGACCTCGGTTCGGTTCTTACAACACACAAGGCAGGAGAACTCTGACTCCTGGTCACACTGAGGCTTTAGTGTGGCTGGCGGGCAGGCAGGTGGTAGATACTTAATATCTACTATATGGACGGGTGACCACTACATAAGATACAATAAATGCCAGGAATGATGAAAAGAGCAGGGACCGGCTTGAGGCTTTTGTGAAGGAAGGAAAATCCAGTCACACCTGAGAGGATTCCACACAAGAAAGTGAAGGGGCACAGGTGGATTTCAGCTTGAGTCATGTGAGCCTGGGATGTGTTGTCAACAGCAATTAGTTAGAGCTAGCCTCTAACTAACTGGACCCTCTAGGGCTCTCTCCCAACCTTAAAACCCAGTTTACTATCAACCGATGACTGACAATGGGTGACATTTTCCCAGTTAGGTCATCATCTTAGCACCTGAGGTGTATGCAGTGACCCTGGAAGACTTGCCTAGAAAGGTGGCTGGGCACTGTGTAGGGGTGGGGGAGATCTCAAGCAGATACCCCTTTCCCAGCCCTGTAAGCACAACTTTGCCCAATCCTGAAGTTTTGAGCAAAGGAACAATAAGTCTCAATGGCACCTGACTTGTTTTCAGTAAACAGGACCTTTCTAAATTAAAAAGAATTTGGAGACTGTTTCACAGGACTACGGTGCCCTCGGGGATGTGGGAGACCCCTGATGTGTCATTCCTTCTCTAACTTCCTCTCTACTGCGACATTTCGTACACTTTGTGTATTCCCTGGAGAGCAGGGGTTTGCTATCCTAGTCACACCGAACCCTTCATTTCTACAGACTAAGGCTACAGCTATGCTTCACACTCACACACACATCCACACATACACACACTAGTGCTGGAGCTAACCTACCATGCAGGAGCCTTGAATGAGATCCCCAGCACTGGACCACCCCGCAAAAGAAACCCCAGTCATGACATCCTCCTGATACTGTATTAGATAGCAAAACAACACAATGAGAGCATCCGCTTTACGAGTGAAATGAGAGTGAGTGATACAACAGGCAGAAAGCCACGACTACCATTTTTGAGGATACTTAGAACAAAAACAAAAAAGAACTTTTTTTATCTGCTACCAATAGTTCCCACATGCTATCCTCAAGTATTTACGTTAGAAATGTCACTCCGGTGTGGAATGTCTGTCCTTCTCCCATAGTTTCCTAAAAGTGTAGCCTGGAAAGACACCTGGATGCCTCACAGTATTTTGAAAGGCTGTATTTGCCTCATTTAGGCAGTAAATCCCAAAACCATCTGAATGGCACTGTAGCCACTCAGAGGAATGGGGGTGGACAGGGAAAGCAGGGCCTTTAAGCTGAGACTCTCAACTTATTCCCCTCAGCCTTCCCCGGGGCTTATTTCATATAGTTTGCTGTCCCCAGCCAACCATGTGCTCTTGTCTAACAGGATACTCTCCTTTAGAACATGTGGCTTTGAAGGACAGGAGCTCAATAGCTCAATATCATACTGAAATGATTCACAGTGGCTGGGCATAGCCAAATACTGGTTAGCACATTAGTGATAGCCCCTGGCTTCATTCCTGTTTTTGATCTCCATGCATCTCAACTCTTGCTTTTCCCTGTCACTTGTGCAACATTTTAGAAACTTACACACACCTGAACTGGTCTAACTTTCCTACCTTTAAGAATAAATATTCTAACAGGCTTTCTTTACAATATACCACTACTTCATAGAGAAAAACTATAAAATTTACCTAGATCGATGTCTTTCTCGGTATTTGGCTTCTGTGATTCCTCTGAGGTACTTGTGTACCCAGTCACAGGTTGATCCAAGAGATCAGGCTCTTCTGGAAGCTGCACACTGGTCACAGGTTGATCCAAGAGACCAGGGTCATCCTGACGTGGCACATTGAGTTCTCCTGTGTTTTCTTGGGGTAAGCTGTCTTGCTGGGGTGGTTGCATCTCTAGAGAAGAACACATAAAGAGACCTTGATCAAAGACCCCTTGTGATTCACCCAACTGACCAGCACTTCCTTACCACCAGCCCAATGTCCTAGATCCCATGTGCACAGGGAAAAGGAGAAGCGAGAGTTTTAACTTCTTTCACACTGATTGACAATAGCTAAAGTACAGATTTACAAAGAAACCTTCACTTCAAAGCATTTCATAGATGCATTCAGGATGACGTCGTCATTGACTTGCCATGGCAAGCCAGCATATGCCCACACAGACACGCAGAGGAGAATTCCAGTCCAGCAGAGAACCCAGGAACAACATAGAGACCAGTCTTCTTGGTACACAGGCAGTTGGTCTCATGGAGCCCATATAGAGAAGGGCATTCTGCACATGGCAGCTTGCAAAAAGTGACTTTAATACTATTGAGTACTGTCAGAGTACTTCCAAATGACAGTAGGCCCATCTCCTTCCATATGAGAGCCTGAGTCATAGCATACTATGACCCATGAGAAAGGTCATCTCATTGCAGCCTCATGGTTTACCCCCCAAGATTATTTGAGTTTCTAATTTTTTTAAATTTAATCTTATGTGTTTGAATATTTTGTCTGCATGTCTATGTGTGTACCATGAACATGCAGTGCCCAGAGGGTAGAAAGAGGGTATCAGATCTCTTGGAACTGGAGGTATAATGGTTGTAAGCTGTCACGTGGGTGCTGAAAACTGAACTCAGGACCTCTGCGAGAGCAGCCAGTGCTCCTAACCGCTGTGCCAGCCCTCCAGCCTGAATGTTCCGTTCTTAACCAAAAGCTTCGATTTACACACATGCTCACTTCTCCCAGTTCTCAGGAAAATTAGCACTGTAGGAAGACGGGTACCTGTAACTAAGCTTGCTACCATTCACCTTCGGTACAGCTACTTACATCGGCAAAGCATGGCCACATTGAGTACAACACGTATAGGAATCAGAAACGTATGGTGGGGTATCCTGGGGTCGGTTCAAAATAAATATATACTTCTGTTTGTCCGGTCCTATAGGAAAGCTCAGCCTGGCTCCATCCTTGACTAACCTAAGACCCCTAAGGCCCAGGGACGCATAACTGGAGTAAGCTGCTGTCTCTAAGAGGTAAGAAACTAAAAAGTCTGCCACATGAGCCAGCTACACCACTCCTGAGTATTCACCCAGTGGACCCCAGGACAATATAATGCAGAAATGCACACACACCAGTGTTTACTACAATCCTCGTCATGACTGCCAAGTTATGGAAACAACCTGGATGCCCAACGACAGAGGGACAGACAAAGAAAATGTGGGGCGTGGTAGAATCTTTTCAGCCCTGAGGATGAATGAAGTCATGTCATGTTCAGGAGGCCGGGAGCTGCTGGAAAGCATCATGTTAAGTGAAGGGAGTCTGTCTCCAAAGGACACATCACATCACAGCTCCTCTCGTTTCCGGATCTCGGGATTTATGTAGGTGTACAAACTCAGTGATGTATATATGACATTGAATGTACCTGTATATTGAATTATATATATTGAATGTATATGAAATTGAATGTACCTGTCTAGAGGATGGGGGCGGATGAGGGGAGGGGAGGGTAGCAGGGCATGGAGAAGGACATGCCTGACGTACATTGCATGTTTTCAATGTTGTAAAGCAGTGCAGTGCTGAATATGTGCTTTTACAAATAAGTACATGAAGAAAGTATGCTCACAGAGCCCCTTATCTAACCTTACATGAAAGCCGTACTCTGCTAAGAGCTTCACTTGGTGGCATTTTCTTGATTATGTATTTCTCATAAAGTTTTTATAAAGTTTCCCCTTGAAGATGAAAACCAGTTTCAGCTGTCCTACGGAAGAAAACTTGGTATGGGGGGAGAGGGGCAATCCGACTTCATGCTCAGCCTAAAAGGAAGCTGGAACGGAGACTCTATAGGTCTGGATCCTCTCCTTTAGAAAATGTGACTAGAATTTTACAAGCAGGAAATGGAACACTTTAGTATATCCCACCCCACCCACATCCCATCCCCCAGCCCCACTCCTACAGACTGTCCTCATAAGGTCATGGGGGGGGGGGGTGTGTACCTTACCTTTTGCTGCTCCAGCCCAGCCTTCCTCCGGGGGTGGAGGTGTGACTAATGGGGCAGTCTCCACTCCAGAGTACTGGTACCTGACAAAATAGATCAGGTCTTGTATGTCATCTAGCACCTCAGCTTCTTCCAACGGACTGTTCTCTTTTGAGCCCAGGTCCCTATTTTTGGTCACTCGTGTATCGAGCATTTTCTCCGCTGTACTTAGAATTAGTGACTCCGAGGCACGGAAAACTTTATCTAGGACTTTCTCCACGTTGTATGGCAGGCTGTCCCGGTGCGCTGACCTAAGCTTTATCGACATGTCTTGAAGCAAGCCCTCCAGGTCCCGAACATCGAAGTACTTCAGGAAACGATATAGGGACTGTTGGTTGTCCTTAAAGAAGCTGTTTATGATAGGCAAGTCTTCCCGTATACTCTTGAGCACTATGTCAGGAATTTCCGGTGTAGCTCGCTGGGATAGGTCATCCCCAAGGTCTTTAGCATCAGTCCCCTGGCTTTCTGAGTCTCCAAACTCCTTGGTATCTTCCGGCTCCCCTTCTGAGACTTCTTCACCCCCAGGTTCTTCAAGTCCCAAGGTGTTGACTCGTTCTTCCTCGAGGTTGTCTTTTTGTAGGTCATTAGGCTTCTCACTCAGAACAGCTTCCCCGGAGCCTGGAGTCTGAGCTGCTGTCTCGTCACGAAGGCCGTGAACTTGAGAGGGCCTCTGGGCTCTCTCATCTGCCAGATGGCTCGCTTCACTGCCCACCACCACACTACCGGACTCCTTGCCCACGTCACCCACCTCTTTCGATGGGGTTTCACTCTTTTTTCCAGTCTCCAAAATCGTATCAGCTGCTTGTTTGTTTTTTTCAGTGTTAAGATTAAGGGTCCCCAAAATTACCTTTTCAAAAACTTGAGAATTCATATCTGACCTCCCGTCGTGAGCACTGGGGTATTTTTCTCTAGACTGCTGTGCTCTCACAGCATTCTCATCCTCCAGCAGCCCCTCGGGGGGATAGTCGTCGTCCTCCTCCTCTTCCTCCGCATCTGGCCTTCCAGGTTGGACACTCAGCACTTCCGGGCTCTCAGCCTTCTGTGTCCTCTGTATGGCCTTGGGTAGCTCCGCATCTGTCGGGTCTTCCCTGCTCTCTTCCTCCGGAAACCCTGTCTTCTCATTCGCATGCTCACTGGCTACAGCAGCTACATCTCGCTTTTGCTCCCAAGAAAGATTTCCTCCCAAAATAGGAACTTTTCTCCCCAGTTCTCTTGAGAGACCAGTTTCCTCTGGAGGGGAGAATCTGGGTTGGTTCTGAGTTTTAAGACCTGGTTCTAGAAATCCCTCCTGCTGGCCCGGTTTTGGTCCACTGACGGAAACGTCTGGGACCTCTGTACTGTCTTTGGATACATCCGGCTTCTTATTTCCCATGAGTGGTGCAACACCCAAGGATTTGGGATTATTATTTTCCGTCACTGAACTCTCCACAGCTTGGTGTACTAATTGACCCTCCATGCTGTCTCTCTGGATCTCTCTGGTCTTGTCTTCCTGGAGTGTTTCCTTTGAGATATGGATAACTGGTTCTTTTAGGCCATTTTCTTTTTTTTCAAAGACTGCTTTTAGTGTAAAGTCTTTGCTCTTTTCAGCAGCTGGCAGAGCGTTCAGCTTGCTACTCTGCAGACGATAAGCACTCGCCGTTTCTAATTTGGCATCCTCTGATTTTGACTCGGGGTGTACCAGGCCTCTCCTGGATTCCTGTATTTCCATTTCGTCTTCTGTAATAGTGAGTTCTGCGTCTGTTTCTGAGTCCTTTACATCATCTGCTTTGGCCTCTTCTACAAAAAGATCATCACCTTCATCCTTACCGTCTGTATAGCCAGCTGTTGACCGTGGCTTCCTCTGATGGCTAGGTGAAACTAACACCACCTCCTCCTCCTTCTCCTCCTCCTCGATAGATCTCTCTAAGTCCACGACACCTGTCTTTCCTTCACCTCCCGTGACAATAGAAAAGAAAGTATCCCCCCAGAGAGTGGGTTCAACTTTATCCTCTTCACTCAAGTTTGGATCCTTATCTGTTAAATATTTCTCTATCATGGGCTTCTGGGGGACTTCCTCATCTTTGTCTTTGAAGGTTAGTAATGGTAGCTCATCAGAGCTGTCTGCGTTCTCCTCCTCCTCCTCCTCCTCCTCCATTGGATAATACTCAGCATCCAGCTCGTCATCAAAACCATCTTCTAAGGAAGTGACCAGTCTGGTTGTCTCGTCGTCAGACACCAGGGCATCAGCAGTTGAGCCAAACTTGGTTTTCAGGTCAAGACTCATTTCTGATTTCAGGACTTTATAAGCATCTGCCTTCTCCTGCTCCACCGAGGCGGGAGAACTATTGCCAGTTCTGTTTTCGCTTCCTGGCACTTTTAATTTTTCGTGCAGAATTTCTTCAAAAGTGTCCAATGAAGGCTGCACTCCCTGAGCGTTCGCCCCTGGGCTGTCGGCATGAGGGTGGCTCTCCTGAGCTGAGGACTGTCCTCGCGGTTCCTTAGTGCTCTCTGAGAAGACACCTTCGGCAGCCTCTGAATCAGCTCCGACTGCCTCAGGCTCCGGTGCGGGGTTGAGTTCTTGTTCCTGAGACCCCTCAGGAGGTTTCTCTCGGTGCTGAGAAACTCTTTCAGCTTTCTCCGACTGTTCGGGTACAGAGTCCTCCAGTTCCAAAGATCCTAAGAGCTCTCTGACATCATAACTATTAAAATCATCTCTTCCTCCTTCAGGGCAGACAAAGTCTGTCTCCTGTGTGGGGAAAACAGAGACATTAGCATCGCACCAGCCCGGGGTCCCAAGAGCAACGCTTACCTGTATTAGCGATAGAAAGGTAACAATGCCTGGTTCCAGGAGGGCTTTGAGCCAGTGCTGGGCCAGTACAGGGATAAGTCAGGTCGGGAGGGAGAAGAACACGTTACTCATGTGGCTGGTTGAGTTTGCTTGGCCCCTATCCCTGCTATCTGTTTGGAAAATAATCTGTTCCCCCATGCTGTCAGTTTTAGAGAGACAGTTGGTGGCTTCCTGTTGGCCAGCTCTGGTTAGATAAATCTGTCTTATTCTATGGTGCAATTATCTCTGCATTAAAACAAACAAACAAACACTGGGTCATATTCTCTAAAAAGCACAGCGAGTGAACAAATGGAGACCTGATATTCTCCCTCATCGCAGCTTCTGCATTTCTCAGTCTGTTCTGCACACTCAGTGGCAGTGACTTTTATTGCCAGCTTGACAGCATTGATAATTGTCTAGGAGACAGGCCTCAGGCCAGGGCTGTGAGAATTTCTAGTCTAGGTTAACCGACGAGGGAAGACCCTCCGTAAACTCAGACAGCAGCATCCAGGGTCCCGGACGACATAAGAAGCAGAAAGCAACCTTGATGGCAGAATTTGTCTCTCCAGCTTCTAACCACAGATGTACAGTGAGCACCTGCCTCGTGCTTCTACAGACCCGACTCCCCTGCCCCGATGAACTATACTTCAAAACAAGTGCTTCTCTCCTTGAACTGCATTTGCCAAGTACCCCCGGGCAGCAAGAGAAAAGTAAGGGACAGAAGAAGAAGGCAGCTGTCCGGTACTGGGCCTCCTGTTTCTAAGAGCTGGATGCTCACTTTGTTCACAATCTGTCTGGGGAGCTGCAGGACCACGCAGCTC
Organism: Mastomys coucha; assembly: GCF_008632895.1. Classification (NCBI taxonomy): domain Eukaryota; kingdom Metazoa; phylum Chordata; class Mammalia; order Rodentia; family Muridae; genus Mastomys; species Mastomys coucha. The sequence goes on from NW_022196891.1 coordinate 80,354,724, forward strand.
TCTACCCCCCAGAGTCCTCTGCGCCATACATCTCTGCCCATCCAGCTAGAAACAGGCAGAACTGCCAGGCTCTGGTGTTCTAAGTCTTCATGGATTTTTGAAACATATCTTCGTTGGACTTGGAAACATTTATCGGCTAAAAAGATAACAGAGTGAGAATTTAAAGCAGTGGTTCTCAACCCCGTGGGTCTTGATCCGTTTCGAGGTCAAACAGCCCTTTCATAAAGGTTGTATATCAGCTATTCCCATTACGATCCATAATAGCAGCAAAATTAGTTATGAAGTAGCAACACAATAAATTTATGGTTGAGGATCACCCTAACATGAGGAACCATATAAAAGGGTTAGAGTGTTAGGAAGATGGAGAACCGCTGCTTTAGAGGGATGAAGAATGGTGTCAGACTCTCCACTTTTATAATTTCCGGAACAACAACCAGAAAATAAGGTTCAGGGGAATACTTTTCAGTAAATTAGCGTTCTCAGCAGCAATTAATATCTGCTTTTAAGACTTCATATATCTGTGTTCTTTCTTTTTCCCAAAAGCAATTGGGGCCAAAGGAACCACATACTGAGTAGAACGTTAAAAGAGCAACTAAGAGATTTATCACACCCAACTAAACCTTCATGATATTCTAGGAAGACCTGTCCTGTGCAGAGGGCCTGGTGGCTTCCTCCCCTCATCACCGGCATTTCTGAGTCTTAATATCAAGAGAAGGATATCGTGGGAAGAGAGATGAGAGGGAACATGGAGTCCATAGCAGATGACATGTAGCTCCCTTCCTGCACAGTCTCCTTGTCAACAGAGAACCCCAACATGTAAAACGGTATGATGACCCCGAGAGTACCAAGGGCCGTGGAGAACAATGTCAGGTCTGCGACCCAGTCCATGGACTGCCTTAGACCTGCAGCCTCATGCTCTGAGGCCACCCAAGTGGCGTGGGCGGTAACTGTTATGTCCCAAAGCCTCAGAAAAGAATCACTGGGGGCAGGGATTTTAGGATGAAAAATCACCTCAGACCGGAGAGCAGTAAGTCCGTGCCTGCTGTGAATGAGTGCTCTGTGGGGGAGAGCTAGACCCTTACACATGTGAGGACACCTCACCTACAGCCCTTGCATCGTTTTCCAGATCTGTGGCATAGGTAGCTAGACCCTTACAGACGTGAGGGCACCTCACCTACAGCCCTTGCATCGTTTTCCAGATCTGTGGCATAGGCATTAGATCACTAGAGTCAGGACAAAAAAGAGAAAGCCTTTGTAGCAACGGGTCTGAGCACAATTTGGAGTTGGATTAACTGAACCTACTTTCATGTATTTAATGTGCTTAGTACCCGTTGAGTAAGTTCCAAATTAGGACACCTCTTTCTGCCTGTAAAATAAAATTGTTTAGCTCTATAACTAAGTACAAAGACTTTTTTTTTCTTCTTTGTTTTTATTTTATTTTATTTTTATTTTTTGAGACAAAGTCTTAAATAGTTCAGGCTGGCCTTTACATTCAGGCCCTTTAAGAGGACCAGGCCTGACCCTGCTGCTATCACCTCCCAAATATTACAACTGTAAGCGAGTGTCATCACACCTGGCTAAGATATTAAATCTTAACTTCTACACACTTAAAAAAAAAGGAGGTGGGAGAGAAGCCCTGTGTATCAGTCTACGGCCTGTAAGTCCCATAAGAACATCAACTTCAATATATTAGACAGTCCTCAGAATCTCCCGCAAATGCTTTTCAAACACTTCTTCTTTTTCGGTTAGTCTGATTCCAAATTAACATCTGATACACAAACACTGCTTTTCCCCTGTCCAAGCATGGCCAAAGGCTTTAGAGGAGATAACTGTGCTACATAAGGAGTGTCTGGGGAAATGCAGTGTCTGGCCTGACACCATGTCAAACTGGCACTACCAGCACCACCAAGAGTTTTAATTGATTATGACTGATGAGCTCATAAGGAAGTTTGTAACTGAGAACAACTTACATCTGCTGGGATGTGTAGCTCTTCTTCTGTGTATTTTTGAAGTACCTTGATCAAATCTTTTGGAAAATATCCAAAACTGTTTGCAACCTATGTGAAAAAAATGGGCAAAAGGCACAAATGTCAATCAAGTTCTGTGTGAGGAATACAAAGGATGGGAAACACTTAGAGAAACAAGGTATAAACGAGAAAACGTCATTTGCTGTTAATAATTAAGCTGTAATGACTGTGCCAATGAAAAGTAATAGAGTTGCACCAACAGTCCTCTGAGCCACCGTCGCGTTCTTTTGTATACTGCTATGTATAACGCCAACATAACGTTAGCATTAGAAGTGATCAGAGATCCGAACAAGAGAAGCTTCCTGCACACTGTGTAGTTAAGACCTGGCCAACCAAAGCTACTAGAAGCATAGTTCCAAGTTACCTCTGGCAAGAATTTACCTGAGCACTTGATCACATTGCTCCTCAACCACGGCTGACAAGTCTCTCTTAAATCAGTTCACAGCAGCCATGGAAATCGGTACAAATGTGTGCGGCTACAACAAACAATACCTATCGAGACCATGTGCTACGGTAGCTTTTTCCAAAACCGGCATTCAGAAGTATTCAGGGGCATTAAATAAAATCCACGACATAATGAATTCTTACTTACTTCTCAGGCTTCAGCTCCGTGTAAAATAAGTCTACAGAAATAACCCCAGTCTTTCTTAGCACTCATAACTAAGATACACTAAAGGTGCATGTATGTATAGAAGCTCCACTTGAGAAACTATCCTTCATTGGCCACGGTCTTGGAAGAAAGCAGAAACCGATTGCCAACCAATGAAGAGACAGACTGATAGACAGCCTGACAGACAGACTGATAGACAGGCTGATAAGCAAGTCTACCTTTTCACTAACTCTAAAATATCCCCATTCACTAGATAAGACAGGGCATTAAAAGCTAGCATGGCAGATAAACCTTGAGACTCTATCTAGGAAACCAAAAAAAGACTACAGAATGAGAATTAAGATACTCAAACAAGCTATTCTAGAAACTAAGGAGAATTGTTACTTCTGCAAACAGTGAGGTTCCTGAAATGAAAGGGGAGACTGAGCAGAAATACACTTCCCTTCTGTAGGGAAAATTCTACTGAGGTTAGACGTAGACAAGTGAAGGAATCCCGAGACACGTGAAAAAGGGAGTCGGTGCTCCTCTTTCATCTGTCAACTGAGACTCCAGCTCACAGAAAGCTCCAGGATCAGAATGTGGGTGCCACCCTCTCCTACCATCTCAGGGAACGGCAGGCCCTTACAGAGGTAATTCTTCTATCTAATCTGGCTTCTGTGTATCAACCCCTGCCAAGGCACTGCTGACTTGATCTGGGGGTGGAGAGGCTAGCGTCTGCCTTAGGAGGGCCAAAGCCACTTCTGCCTAAGCTACTTTGAGAACAAGTGTAATCAAGTGCTATATTGCCCTGTAAAGAAACACTCAGAAAGACGGCAGATGAGACATGTGGTTTGGTTTTTTTTTTTTTTTGTTTGTTTTTTTTTTACTTGATAGTGAGCTGAGACACCAGCTGGCAGACAAGCAAAGCAGTAAAATGACTGTCACAGGAGCTGGGCAAACAGTCCCACCCAAGCATGTACACAGCCACCAGCAAAGATCCCTTTCTGGCTGAATGCTGAAAGCAGAGTTTCTTAAGGAGGCAAGGTGAGGCCCAGGATGTAGAGTGCTTGTCTACTGCGCACAGAGTCTTGGTTTGATATGAAATACTACGCAAAGGTGGAGGCAGGAGGATCAGAAGCTCGAGGCTAGCAGAGAAAGGACTGTGACCCAGAAGGGACATGTCTAGAGGTGGAGAGCTAACAGGCCAGAAGAAAACATGAAGCCAGCTTATTTATCCAGAGGCCCCAAGGCTTCAGAACACAAGTGAGCTGTGAACCAACGTAACACAGGCACATGGGAAGCAGCGCCAGAGTCAAGACTATGCAGACACTCACCTGGGAACCATGAGAAAACAGCTCAGGCTCTCCCTCCTCTCTGTGAGGAAGTCCTTGAGCCGCCCCAGGGATGCTGTGGCCCACCACTGGATGCTTTAAAATCCCCCCAGAGGAAGCTGGGATGCTGACAGAGCAGAGCCTTGTTCTGTGTTGAGCATTTGGTGTGTTATTGAAAATGAACATTTGAGGTTGGGAGTGGGGGTGTTTCTAAGCTGGACTATCCCATGGGTCATCACAGACCCTTCAGTCAACAACCTCCCACGGACCGGCCCTCTTCAGAAGGAAAAGACAACCGTTGTGTGCTTCTCAGCCGGGTCCCTGCTGGTGAGTCTCCTTAAACCAGGGCCTGAGGCATACAGCCATGTCTGATACCAAGAGGCAGAGAATGGCGGGAACAGAGTCCCAGGGGGACCTTCCAAGCACAAAGAAAGGCAAGAAGATACTTTAGAAGTTACAAACCGACCAAACAAGACTATACACAGTCCCATTCTGGGTGTGCCTGTGTGTGTGTGTGTGTGCATGTATGTGCAAGTCTGTGTATGTACAAGTGTGTGTGTATGCGTGTGTATGTGTATGCGTGTGTGTATGCATGTATGTGCAAGTCTGTGTATGTACAAGTGTGTGTGTGCGTGTGTACAGTTGAGTGTATGTGTGTGCACAAGTGAGTGTGTGTGGTACATGCATGTGAGTGTATGTGTGTATGTGTGTGAGTGTGTGCATGTGTGTGCAATTGAGTGTATGTGTGGTACATGTGTATGTGTGCATGTGTGTATGTTAGATTATGTGTGATGCACATGGGTGAGTGTGTGTGTCTGAGTGTGTGTGTGTGGTACACGTGTGTGAAGGCCAGAGGACAACCTCACTGTCATTCTTCAAGTGCTGTCTACCCTGTGGGTTTGTTTGGGACTCTTTGTTTGTTTGTTTTTTCTGATTTGTTGATTTTTTGTTTGTGGTTTGAGATAGGCTTTCACTATGTAGGCCAGGCTAGCCTGAAACTGGCTATGTAGACCAAGCTGGCCTCAAACTCACAGACATCTATCTGCCCGTTTCTCCCTTACTCATGACTCACCTTGTGTTTTTCTCTCTCCAAGAAGATGAGGCTGGCTGGCCTGCGAGTGCTAGGACTCCACCTGCCCACTATGTCCCTGACTCTGGCATTATAAGCACACCCCACAAAGCTTGGCCTTTAAGAGTAGGTTCTGGGGATCAAACTCGGGTCCTGACTAAGCTATCTCCCTAGCCATGTTTTAAAATCAACTTTAACCCTGCACACCGGAAGTGCTATCCTGCACATAGCTTACAAGATTAGTGACCACGAGTACTTCTTTCCTGAAGCAATGAAAGAGTTCCAGGTCTTTGCCATTTTCACTTCTATTGTACATGCAGTGTCCTGTGTAGCTGTGGAGCAGTAGACACAACCAGCTCAGTTCTGCTTCAGAAACCTCTGCTTTACCCCTACTGTGTGCCAGGCTTAAGGCCTGCTAAGACCACAGGGCTGCCTTCTGTTTACAGTCTAGGAAAGATACTATCAACAACCTCAACTAAAGTGATTTAAATCTGCAGTGCTACAATATCCAACAAAAATAAGAAAATAAAGCTTTTCACCATTTTACTTACACTTCCAGCCCAAACTTCAGGGGATCCCCCTGCCAGTTTGTAGTAGACATATACATCATCACCTTTTTTAAAATTCACAAAACGACAATCAGGGCCCGTGAAGTCTTCAAGAGCTTTACCCCGGTACATCAACACTGTATAGAAAATAGAAAAGAACAAAATAATATTAGGACTTTTCACAGCCTCCCCTACACTTTCTAATTTTCATAAAGGTGGGGTTGTAGGCATCCCAAGCTGGCCTTAAACGTTTTTGGTGGCCAAGGACGGCCCGAGAACTCCCCATCCTCCTGCCTTATCTTTCTAGTGCTGGGATTACAGGCACACCATGGAGATCAAAGAATCCCATCACAAACAATCTCAAGCCTTCCCAGTACTCTTCTGGAATTAGTTTCAGTTCGCATGCTCCGAGTGTCTAACATCCCCAGAGCCTCATTGCTTTAAGTCACATCATCTTCTATAATCAGATGAGGGGAACTCTCTGCTTTTCTCCCTGGCTAAGCCTGAGAAACCGAAAACCGAGCGCCCACTCCCACAGATGGCTGCTCAGGTCCATCCTTTGTTTTCCTCTCTGACCTTCTGGCCCCCCTCACCCCCTCCCTTCTTTTTCCTGTTTCATAATCATAAGAAGCTCTGTTGGTGGCTGTGTAAATGCAGGTGCAGGTGCTGACTGGTTTAAACATAGCTAACTGTGGAGATAACAGGGAGCCAGGAAGATGGCCCAGGAATCCCCAAGGGGTCAATTAAACCTGAACTAACCACTAACAGGCAAGGCAATGCCTGTAAGTGGCTGCGACTGCTCCTTTGAGGCAGTAAACACTGCCAGTTTCATTTGTGGCTAAGTTGTTGTCTCTGCACGGTGTCTGGATGAGTTAACAGGGAGGCAAGGTGATCACATTCTCTTAGGGATCCCATCAATCACAAGGCAGTGTTTTCTAAAAGCAAATGACATCGATGTCTCAGCACTAAGAAAGGTTCCCAGGCAGGCCTGGTGGTGTAAACCTGCAATTCCAGGATTCAGGATGCTGAGACAGGGCATCATCATAAGTTCAAGGCTTGACTGGA
>NW_022196891.1:80361507-80381671 GCF_008632895.1 Mastomys coucha
CTTAGTACGAAGAGGACCAAAGATAGAGTTCAATAGTAGAATGTTTGATGCTTCTTGCATGCTATAGACCAGGCCCTAGTCCTTCAGTATTTCAAGTTCATACACACACACACACACACACACACACACACACACACACACACACTAGCAAATCTAAAAAAGCTTTCAAAACAAAAACTTCTAGAAACAAAATTCAAGATGGGTATCTCATTTATCAAGAGCCAAACAAAACTATGTGCCTAAGTCAGACATTATTTTCTCATTTAAAATGCAGATCTTTGGCCAGACCTGGTGGCACGTGTCTTTAATCTCAGCACTGGGGAGGAAGAGGTAGGCAGGAACTCAATGAGTTCTGGATCAGCCTAATCTATAAGTGCATTCCAGGCCAGCTAGGGCTGCATAGTGAGACTCTGTCCCAAGTAAATGAATAAATAAGTATAAATACAGAACTTCCATCACACCCACAGATGCAGCATTTGCCAAATGAAATTAACAGTGCATTAAAGGGCAGAGACATGGGGGTAATGGAAGGCGCACTTTGTCTAAAAGCCAATTAGTAATGGTACAGAAACACGTCTTTAAAATACATCTTCAAGGGACAAGCATGCATTTAGAAGGGCTAACTTGATTTTTAAAGCTAAAATGAGATTATTTTCAGATACGCCAGCCTCCTAATTCAGATGAGACTGAGCAAGAGGCCAGACCACTTGAGACTGGGGATTCTACTCAGATTGGAAACAGCACTGTTTCAGGTTCCCTCCTTAGATTCCTGAGGATGCACAGTAACAAATCAAGGGCAGCCAACGCCAGGTATGTCCCACTTATCATTTAGGAGTGACATGCACTCTGAGTGACACCTTTCCTGACACCTGACACCCCACTACAAGCACCTGGGCCCTGCTCCTTCTCATTGCCTCTTGTGTTTAGCTACTTTTGTTGGGGCGTGGGCTGCTTCTCAAGTTATACTATGGCCCCAGAATCTTCCAATCACTAGTCTAAGGTCTGAGGCAGCATCAGTGACATGGTCCTTCCAAGTTCCTGAGGAACTCAGCTAAGACAGTGCTTGACAGCAAAGAACAGAAAACGCTTGGCAGTAGAGTAGTCAACAACCAAATGGTAGTAGACCATGAAAGGAATTCGCCGTGGTGGCTTTACCTTCGCGGCTTATTTACATTGGCCCTGGATGACAGCTAGGACCTAGAATCTCGGCAACATAAATCACAGGCACCTCATTTTTTTCTTTAATGGTATTGGTGTAAACCATCCAAGTTATGAATTTTGCTTTATTTTTCCTAACACCAATTGAAATATAAATGGCTAACCTGTACTCTTAAGTCTTTTAGAATGAATGCTGTGATTTATGAAGGACATCGTCAGTGAGTTAACAGTTTCTGGAGACCAACCTAAAACCAGTATGAATTATTCTGGGCAGGAATGGATCCCAGCAACCTAGGGGACTAAGGAAAAGGCTGGGCTGATTCCTGAGACCCTTGCAGTATTTATTATCACCGCTACAGTAATAGCCCTCTTTCTAGTCATAACCTTCCCCATGGTGCACCTCCAACTCTGGCACCTCCAACCTAGGACTAGGGCGCGACTGCGCACAGAGAAGGCGGCTGCGGTTCTCAGGTAGTGACAGGTGCACCAACTTGGCCGCTTAGAGAACGAAAAATTTTGACCTTCCCGCAGCCCTACTTGGGAACTGGCATGAAGCTTCTATGCAAAAGAGCAGACAGGACTGAAGGAGAAAACTGGGGAGACCTCAGAATACACCGCTCGCTTGGCCTCGGATTCATCCCAAACCCTAAACTCCAATTCCCCTGGTTCCAAAGGTGATGCTAGCTGGTCCCAATGCAGCCAATGAGGGGAAGAGGCAGCGCCGGGGTGCCTCCTGGAGGAACCCCGCCGTCAATCGGCCGCTGGGATTGCGCCCCAGATCCCTAAGCGTGTGGAGCTCGGTCTTGCGTGGACCCAGGTCCCGCGGCCGGCGTTAAAACGCTCTTGGATGCAGCATGGGGCGCCCAGGATGCGGGGGCGCGCCACCCCATCACCCCGGGAGCCCAGGCGGAGCTCGGGGATAAGGAAGCAGGGAGCTGCACCTTGGATACCCGGCTGGGTCTGCGGCGCCCCCCCCCTCCCCAGACCGATCAGAGGAGCGGAGAGCAAATCCGGCAACAAGTGGTAGGCACGGCCTCTACCGCAGGGCTACCCGGGCGACTGCCGAGTCGAGCTACCCGCGCGGGCTCCGCCGGCCTGCGACCCCCTAGGCCAGGTGCGAGCTGTGGGACTCCGACCCGCGCAGCCACCGCCGCCACCCGGGAACCCGCCGCCCGCCCCGCCACCCCGCACTCACTGCTGCACTCTGGGTCCCCGCACACTTTGAGGTCCGAGAAGCGCCGCCCGGGGCTGAGGTCCGGCTGGCCCGGCACCCACCAGAGCGCCCCCAGCACGAGCAGCCAGAAGAGCAGCCCCGGCGCCGCAGCCATGTTGTGGCCACGGCGGGCGCGGGTGACGCGGAGACCGCCGGCGGGCGGGGCCGGGGGCGGGGCAGGGGCGGGCGGCGCCGGGGAAGGCGCCCAGGAGGCGGGCTGCCTGCGAGTTACACGTCAGCAGAGCCTCAGCGATGGTTGCGCGGCGACTTGGAGGAGGCCTTGGCGTCCCTCCAAAGCTGCTACCTTGACAACCGTCAGAGGCACTATCCCCCTCGCCCAATCGCGAGCCTCGGCTCAGACGCCTTCACAGACGACCCTTCGCGTCACCAGGTTCGTCACTCCGCATCTCAGCGCCACCCCTATAAGGGTCTTTCGTCTTCCTCCTTCAGCTTCGGATTTCTGGTCCATGCTAAACAGCCATCCGTCTTCCTCACCTCCTTCCATCCACCGATTTTTAGTTCTTAACCACCAAGTCCCACGCAGGACTGCAACTGATCCACGCACAACCCCCCACCCCCACCCTGGTACACACACTTCAGACTCCATGCGGTTCTTTGGGACCTCCACCACATGGTCCTCTTTTATTTCAGTGGAGTAGCGTGTGAGACAGTAAATTAGAAACTGGCATCCTAGTTCGAGACTAGCCTGGTCTACAGAGTGAGTTCCAGGACAGCCAGAGCTACACAGAGAAATACTGTCTTGAAAAGCAAAACAAAACAACTCCCCCTCCCAAAATGGCATCCTTTAAGGAGAGGGTTGGTGGACACTGGTCCTATGCCCAAAATCTTCGACTCCTGTCTCTGTCCATAAAGAACATAAGGACATAAAGTCATCTAGTCTAGCACCAACGTGTTCAAACTTCCATCTCCTTTGCCCGAACTGTGAGGCCAGACACACTTCATGGCTCACCCGAACGCCTTCATGTTGCCAGTGGCTATTGTCTCAATGTCTCCCCTCTCCTTAAGCTTTTCTTAATTTTTTAATATTAATTTTTAATATTCATTAATTTATTTATTATGTGTATGAGTACACTGTAGCTGTAGAGATGGCCAGTGAGCCATCATGTGCTCCTGGGAATTGAACTCAGGATGCCCTGCTCGCTCTGGCGTAATACGCTGTAGCTGACTTCAGACGCACCAGAAGAGGGCGTCACATCTCATTACCGGTGGTTGGGAGCCACCATGTGGTTGCTGAGATCCGAACTCAGAACCTTCGGAAGAACAATCAGTGCTCTTCCCCGCTGAGCCATCTCACCAGCCCCTCCTTAAGCCTTTCTTATAACTCCATATTTCTAAGTAAGATGCAACGGCTTTACCACAGGCTTGCCCTGTCTCGCTGTCCCTTTGCCCTGGTTCCCGGCATCCTTCCCCTCTCCTGTTAGGCCCACTCGAAGACAGTAACCCCACTCCTCCCACACCTCAAATAGCTCTGCTCCATAGGAGCTGCAGTCCATGCGGTGCTGGGACTGGGCATTCTCAGTAGCGCTGAGCGACATCCCCGCCCTAATTTATTTTGTTCCCACCTGTTCCTCTGTGCCTAGGGTAGGGAAGTACCTGGGTCTTGTGATGATGTGCTGCATGAGCCACCGTCCTGATTTAAGCTGTCCTCTACACAGAGTACTTAGCGCTCCCCCCTCCGCAGCATCCTCAACACCAGGAACAGATCTGCGGGTACACTTATTGTTAGATGGGGACATTGCTATCAGAACGACTGACTACGCTCTCTCTCACTGCGCTATTTCCGGTTGTTCTGGGTGCCACCGGGGTATGAAAGCAGACCAGAGTAATTTGAATGGCTTCTTATTTCTACAGACTAGAATTAAATAACGTTCCACTGGTAGAAAAAGAAGGATAAAAAAGCGTGACATTTTTATTTAAATATACTTTTGCATACAGGGTCAAGTGTTCCTATTACTGAAGAATATGATGTTTGGATCATGAAGGTTTTGCTTTTAAAATGTCTTTATCCTGAAGAGTTCAACAGCGAGTTTAAGAGACTGCCACTGAAGCGGGGAACGTGGTTCTGGAAAAGAGGTGCAGCCTCTGAGAATGATGGTGCTGACAAGAAGTCTCAGGAGCCTAAGGGTGGCGGCAAGTCAGTAAAGGTCAGGCACATTCCATGTGGAAAACATGGGAAAATCACGGAACTCATGGAAAAGTTAAAGCCTGGGGTGAATTCAGTGAAGTGGCCACCACACCATATAGTGAAGATAAAGCCAGGCAAGGGAAGGGGGTGACTTGGATTGGGTGACCAGAGGATCCATGGTGGGGCCATTTCAAGAAGCAGCATTTGCCTCATCTATAAGTGGGATGGAGAAGCCAGTGTTTACAAACCCACCCATTAAGACAAAATTTGGATATCACATTATCACAGTTAAAGGAAGAAAATAAAACCACATGAAAGACTGGGAAAATGTGTTTGTCTTGTTGTGGGGTTGCATGGCAGAGGTTGGAGGACGACCTGAAGAAATAGCTCTCTCTGTCCTGTACGTCCATTGTACGGGTCCCAGGGACCAACCTGGTGTCTTCGGGCTTCGCAGCGTGTGCCTTACTCGTTGGCTCATTGGGTTCTGGAGGTTTAATCTATGTTCTGGTAAAACATATATTTCTTTAAAGAGACACTAACCTGTCTACTGGATAATGAGAGAAAAGGTCTCAGGCGACAACCGGGGTGGTAATGGCACTCTTTCCCGCCAGAATGTGTAATTAATGTGTGACTAGGCCCTGCTGTCGCTCATGGCATTTGAGTATGTGACTCTGATACTTTTTTTTTAAGACTTATTAATTATATGTAGGTACACTGTAGCTGTCTTCAGACACTCCAGAAGAGGGCATCAGATCTCATTACAGATGGTTGTGAGCCACCATGTGGTTGCTGGGAATTGAACTCAGGACCTCCGGAAAAGCAGTTGGTGCTCCTAACCACTGAAGCCGTCTCTCCGGCCCCCGACTCTGATGCTTAATATAAACTCTAACCTATGTGCATTGTTCGAGAACCCCACAAAGGGAATTTTCACTGGTTGTGAGATAGTTAAAAGTACACATGTGTTGTCTGTGGTGGAAAGGACATAGGAATATGAAATATGGCAGATTCTTGACATTGGGGAATCTGATGTGTGAATGAGAAGACAAAACAAACATCTCTGAAATTACAGAAGATGGGATTATAATACACATTATTCAAATTTGCTCTGACACTGGCCCAGAAGCATCTAGCCGACCAGTTAAATTGCCAGGAGGAATTGTCTTATATGAACACTGAAACTACTCAGTGTCCAGAAAGTAGGGGGAACATTCGCTGAGGACTACAGCTTCTAGCGAAGAAAAAAATGTTAAAAAACAGTGGCCAGGGTGGGTTCTAGTGAACGGGCTCAAGAGCAGAGTGTACATCACAGCAGAAAATCCTAGTGAACTACAGAAGTGATTAAAAACTCTCCCATGCCGGGCGGTGGTGGCGCATGCCTTTAATCCCAGCACTTGGGAGGCAGAGGCAGGCGGATTTCTGACTTCGAGACCAGCCTGGTCTACAGAGTGAGTTCCAGGACAGCCAGGGACACACACACACACACACACACACACACACACACATACACACACACACACAAACAAAACAAAAACAAACAAAACAAACAAAACAAAACAAAAAACAACTCTCCAACATGGCGAAGAAAGGGCCCTGAAGAAATGAACCAGCAGCACCCACAGCTTGCCCAGTCTAATATTCACGTAATTAAGGTCCCTGAAAGAGATGTGTCAGAAAGTATGTGTCAAGGAATCATGAAGGAAATGTTCCCAAAATGATGCTCACTTACAGACTCAATACATCCCAGGATCACGAATAACAATAAAACAATTGCCAGGCAGTGAAATGCTTAAAACCAGTGGTAAGGGAGAAAACTGCAGAGTTCTCAGAGCGGGTTCGAGAGTACGTAGGAATGAAGATAACAAGACAGAACTGGGTTGGCGGTGGCGCACACCTTTGATCCCAGCACTCGGGAGGCAGAGGCAGGCAGATCTCTAAGTTCAAGGCCAGCCTGGTCTACAGATCTAGTTCTGGGACAGCCAGGGACACACAGAGAAATCCTGTCTCAAAAAAACAAAATTTCATTCGTTCATTCATTAAAAGTTTTTAAAATTAAAAATAACAGAACAGTGTAATGAGTTAACACACCTTATTAGAAATCCAGTACATCACAAAGCAGTGTTTTCTAAAGGCAAATAACATCGATGTATCAGCATTAGCAAGCTTTCTAGCCAGGTCTGGTGATGTAGACCTGTAATTCCAATATTCAGGAGGCTAAGGCAGGGGGATCATGAGTTCAAGGACAGTCTAGGCTGCATAGTGAGACTCTGACTTATAAGACAAAACCAAAACCAAAGCTGAAGGCTATAGATGTTGCTCAGTGGTAGAGCATTTGTCTTGGATGTGAAAGGCCCTTGACTTGCATCATAGTACCTACCACACACTAAACAACAACAACAAATAATAATAATAATAAATAATAGAAGAGCGCTGGTCAGATAAAAGAAGGAGGAATACAATGTGACAGAGTATTTTAGATACCAGAAGAAAATGAATTGACATCTTAGATTTGTCTTTCAGAGATAAGGCTAAATCTATTAATGCAAAAGAATTAAAATGAACTTCCACAATTAACTACAAACGGATTACAGAGCCTCCCTGAGTATAATAAAAGACCATATAGGGGCAACTTTTAAATCAGACATGACTTTTAGACATGGCACTGAACCACATGCAACCAAAGAAAAATATATGTTGATGCAGCTGAAGTGTCCCGCTTTAGATAGAAAAATACCTGTTTGGGGATATCATAAATGAAAGTGATAAAACATTGAGGGAAGAAAAGAATGGCCATGTTGGCCCTTGCCTGTAATCCTAGCACTCAGGAAGTGCAGGCAAGAAGATAAGGAGTTTAAAGGCAAGTTCAAAGCTAGCCTAGTCCAATGTAAACCTTGACTCAAACTTATTTCAGAAGAAAATAAAAGACAACTTAGTTAGAGAATGTGTGAAAGCCAGTAAACAGATGAAAGGATAGTCCGTCATGAGCCTTTAGAATGTGAAACCGAAGCTGCCAGGGCTTGCTGCGTCCAGCTTGCTAGGGAGGCTAGACTAAAGAAGAGAGTTCCAGTTGCTGATGAGGTTATGGAACAATGGGATCCCACACAGTAGGAGGGACAGGCCATAGACCTGAATGTAGGGACCAAGTCAATACAATTCCTGGAAGGTGACCCAGGACAAACTGTTTGTGAACTTAGGTTTGGTAAAAAAGTTATAAAAGGCGTAAACTCTGAAAGGAGTGAATCAGGAAATTGGATCTAGTCAAATAGAAACTTATATTGTGACTTCTATATTTAATGGGTGAAAATGCAAGTGCAAATCAAGTGGAATATAATGTTTGCAGAACATGCCTATAGGGGAGTTTGATCTAAAATATGTGAATGCTCTCCCAATTGGTTAATAACAAAGCAACCCAAGTAGAGACAGTGAGCAAAATTGATACATGCACAGCCACTGTGCATGCAGAAGATACTCAACTTTGTAAGACACTTGTGAGGTGTAAATCTAAGCCACGTTGTCACACCCCCACCCACCCACCCACTTACCCACACCCCCCACATCCATACCCACACCCACTCACACACATACACACACACACACCTGCTAGAATGGCTTGATGATGACAAATGCTGCCCAAGATTTGTGCCATAGAAAGCTCACAGCACTGCTGGCTGCAGCGTGAATGGTGTAACCAATAGTATAAGTTGCTGGAAAACAGGTTGGCGCTTTCCTGAATACAAAAACACATCTGCAGGCTGGAGAGATGGCTCAGCGGTTAAGAGCACTGACTGTTCTTCCGAAGTTCCTGAGTTCAAATCCCAGCAACCACTTGGTGGCTCACAATCATCCATAATGAGATCTGACGCCCTCTTCTGGGGTGTCTGAAGACAACTACAGTGTACTTATGTATGCTAAATAAATAAATCTTAAACACACACACACATCTGCTGTACCCTGAGAGAGGAAACAAATAGTCAGTGACTTTGAAACAGTAAAACAAAGCAAAAACAAACAAACATATTAACAAGCAAATAGACGATACATTTGGGGCAGTGACTGACAAGATGATGGGCTGCGGAGTCCTAAGCTAGACCAAGACACCCACTATGAATCTCTGCTTAGAGAAAGTGCTACAAAGTTCGACACAGCTGAATACTTGCCTGGTAGCAGGGCAGGAAGGCCAAGTTTAGTAATCTGAAGGAGAAACGTCCCCTATAGGGACATGTGTTTGAACACTTGGTCACCAGAGGGTGGCGCTGTTACAGGCAGTTATGGAATCCTTAGGTGGTGCAGCCTGGCTTGGGGAAGCTGACTTTAGGGAAGGGCTTTGAAAGTGTATATAGTCTCACCACACTGCTAGTTTGCCCTTGTGACATGATCAGCCAGCTTCCTGCTCCAGCTCGCCACTGACTTTCCTTTCTCCTTAGTGTAGAACTGTAAGCTAAGGTTCTTGGATAACTGGCTTTTGGTCATAGTATTTTCTCACTGCAACTGAATAGAAAGTGACACATTAGATACGGAAAGAGTGGGTGCAGGGAGATGTGGGATGAATAGGGATGCCTGCCCCTTGTTTTCACTGGGTGATAGGGTTTCCTCCGTGGCTGTGTCTAAATATGTAAAAGTGGAGTATTTAAATACCTAAATATGACTGATACCTAAATAATGTTGAAAAATACTCATACAAGGTAAATGTATAATATTAAATAGAAATAATCAGATTCATCTTTCTTTCTTTTGTTTTGTTTTGTTTTGTTTTTGTTTTTCCAGACAAGGTTTCTCTGTGTAGCCCTGGCTGTCCTGGAACTCACTCTGTAGACCAGGCTGGCCTTGAACTCAGAAATCCGCTTGCCTCTGCCTCCCAAGTACTGGGATTAAAGGTGTGTGCCACCACTGCCCAGCAGTCATCTTTTTTTTTTTTTAACTTTTCTTTTTTTAAGTTTTATTATTATCATAAATGAGTACACTGTAACTGTCTTCAGAGGCATGAGAAGAGGGAGTCAGATTTCATTATGGGAGGCTGTGAGCCACCATGTGGTTGCTGGGATTTGAACTCACGACCTTTGGAAGAGCATTCAGTGCTCTTCCCCGTTGAGCCATCTCACCAGCCCAAAAAGTTTTTTTTGTTGTTGTTGTTGTTTTTTTGTTTTGTTTTGTTTTGTTTTGTTTTGTTTTGTTTTGAGACAGGGTTTCTCTGTATAGCCTTGGCTGTCCTGGAACTCACTCTGTAGACTAGGCTGGCCTCGAACTCAGAAATCCGCCTGCCTCTGCCTCCCCATCTTTTTTTTTTAAACTTCTGTATGTTGGACCAACTCTACTGAAGTCTGTTACAGAGACACAATTAAAATAAAAACTCTGGCTAGCCTAGGGTGATAGCTCATGACTGTGATTCCTACATTCAGACATCAGTGACAGAGGATTGCTGTGAGTTTGAGGCCAACCTGGTCTACACAGTGAACTCCTGGCCAGCCGTGGCTACATAGCAAGACTCTGTCATAAAACAAGAGCAAGCTACTATCTTTTGTCCCTGGGCCGGTAGAAGTCTGAGCTATATCCTCCTGAAAAAACACAAACTACCATGTAAAACTACAGGGCGAAAGGGAAGTGCCTTCTTACTGAGACTTGACGACAGTTTCCTACTAACCATTCCAATCATTAGAAATGTTACAGCCCACCAGTCTGGACTTGGAGGAAGCCTGCGCTTGCCTGGAACATGCAAAATGCCTGCACTGAGGAGTTGGTGTCACAGAATTCACCAGCTGTTCCAAATGAAAAGCTACTTTGTTGCCCAATGAAAAAGATTCACACATCTTCCTTGCAGGAGTATGTACACAGGTTACAGAATCAGAGAAAACAGCCTCTTCTATACATCCAACACGGATTCTCTAGACGCCTCTCTGGAGAGACCCTGGCCTCACTATGGAGGCTTAGTCTTCGGTTGGCACAATTTGGGGAGACAAAGCAGAGACCTTGGTGGAAGAGCTGACTGAAACAGACGTTTCCTGAAGGCCTTTGGGCTGGTTTTGTTAGGCATTCTCCCGCCCCTCTGTGCCCTCTTCCATTTTGAGACTGGAAAGAATTCATCTACTGGTTCTAAAGGCAACCTTCCTGCCCAGGCCAGGCAGTAACTCCTGGGTCTTTATGTTTCCTTTCCTTCCCATTCACAGCCCTCTAACCTCAGGGTCAGGGGTTCCCATATCACAAATCCTTAGTTTGTAGTTTTTTGCTTCTTTTGGCTTTCAGAAAAACACATCTTTTGATAATTTCCATATATATCTTCTACATATCTTTATATCTCTATGTATCTATGTATCTACATATCTATCTATCTATCTATCTATCTATCAGGGCCATTTCTAGTTTTCAGCTGTTCTCTTTAAGGATTTTTTTTAGATTTATTTATTATTTTTCAATGCATATGGACATCTTGTCTGTGCCCCACATATGTGTAGTGCTTACAGAAGCCAGAAGAGGGAGTCAGATTTCTAGAACTGCAGTTACATATGGCTTTTGACAGGTCATGTGGATGCTGGGAATTGAACCCTGTGTCCTCTGGAAGAGCAGTCAGTGCTCTCAATCACTGAGCCATTTCTCTAGCTCTCTCTTTCTCTTTCTCTTTCTCTTCCTCTTTCTCTTCCTCTTTCTCTTTCTCTTTCTCTTTCTCTTTCTCTCTCTCTTTCTTTCTTTCTTTCTTTCTCTTATTCTTTCTTTCTCTCTTTCTCTCTCTCTTTTTCTCTCTCTCTTCCTTTCTTTCTCTCTCTCTTTCTTTCTTTCTTTCTTTCTCTCTCTCTCTTTCTTTCTTTCTTCCTTTCTCTTTCTTTCTTTCTTTCTTCCTTTCTCTTCCTTTCTTTCTTTCTCTCTCTTTCTTCCCTTCCTTCCTTCTTTTATGCTCTGAACATCCCAGGCTGGCTTTGAGCTCCCTATGAAGCTATAATTCTAACTGATAAGCACTTGTTCTTAATCTACAGCAAAGAGACCCAGTGCAGTGAACAAAAATAAATCCATTAAATAAACTAACTCAGGAAAATTTAAAAGCAGAAAGGAAACCATCTCCAGGCTCCATGAGGATCACAAACCTACTGAGGGTATAAAGCACAGTAGGATGACACAGGAGCATAGTAGGGCACAGGCTAAGTGAGGGCAGGCAGTAGAGAAACAAATGCTGTGGGGTCCGGCTTTGAGATTACTATCTGCTAGATGCTGAGGCAGGGAATATGGGGGCCCCTCCTGTATATTTATTATCCTAGGTCTGATGGCAATACCTCCTGACATGGAAACCCTTTACCAGTCACCCCGGAAAGAGTCAAGGCAGAATCTTGCAGAATGCCCTTTATTCTAGTCTGTCAGAATGCTTTTCTGTTAACAGACCAAACCTCTTTACTTAGACAACAGGTCCAAGCTACGCTATAGACTAATCTTACAGCCCAAATATCACACGGCTGGAGGGATGGCTTGGTGGTAAGAGCACATGCTGCTCCTGCAGAGGACCCGAGTTCCATTCCTAGCATCAATGTAGGGTGGCTTACAACCGCCCATACTCTAGCTGCAGGGTATCTAACACTCTCCTCTGATCTGCAGACACGTGCACAAACCTGCACACAGACATGCACGCAGATACACATAATTAAAAGTTATTATTTTAAAATTTTAAAGGACCATACTTCGTTTAGTAAGACTAGAAAAATTTTTTTGATTGATTGATTGATTGATTGATTGAGACAATGTCTCTCTACAGAGCCCTGGCTGTGCTTGATCTCACTCTGTAGACCAGGCTGGCCTAGAACTCACAGAGATCCACCTGTGTCTGCCTCCCAAGTGTTGGGATTAAAGACAGAAAGCACTGGAAAGAAAAGAAAGGAGACTTCCTCTGGCTACCTTGAAGGCTTTGTAAACCCTGAAGGAAGACAAACCTGGGTGCTGAGGATTAGGAACGCCCTTGAAAAAAAAAGATAAGAAATTAGACCTAAAAAAAAAAAAAAAAAAAAAAAAAACCTGGCCAGGCAGTGATGGCGAGTGTCTTTAATCCCAGCACTTGGGAGGCAGAGGCAGGTGGATTTCTGAGTTTGAGGCCAGCCTGGTCTACAGAGTGAGTTCCAGGACAGCCAGGGTTACACAGAGAAACCCTGTCTAGAAAAAACAAAAAACAAAACAAAACAAAGACAAAAACAAAAAAACAAAAAAAGAAGTTAGACCTAGCAGAAAACACAGACCGCTATGAGGCTGTCAGGAAAGGGTTTGATGATAGAAATGGCTATCAGGGAGCTTCCCGCTCTGAGGCACATAGGGGATTTGTGTTTGCCTGGGCCGGTTGGGCTAATTCTCTCCCCAGAGTTAAGAAAGTACCATCCCTGTGCACTTTCTACGGCAGCGAATCCAACGCAAGGTCATACTTCCTGCCAGCATGCACTGTTTGTTCAGCTCTGACAAATATTACCCTACCCTCTATCATACACAGAAAGAAACTCAAACATCTGCAGTTGCCACCGACACACGGCTGTGTGATTGGGTTTCCTGTTTCCGGCTGGTCCGAGTTTATCTTGGCATTATTTTCACTGAAGCCATATATTTGGTGTTTTGCAACAAAACAGATTTCAGGGTGTGGCCTGTGCAACTCATCTCCACGGGGCAGGCTGCCGGGCTTTGTTCATTGCATTTTTAGATAGAAACTGCTTCCCTAGTACAACAGCTGCAGAGGCAGGGAATGTAGATAGCCAAAGACCTGGCCTAGCCAGCCGGAGGCCCGGCCTAGCCAGCCGGAGGCCCGGCCTAGCCAGCCGGAGGCCCGGCCTAGCCAGCCGGAGGCCAGGCCTAGCCAGCCGGAGGCCCGGCCTAGCCAGCCGGAGGCCCGGCCTAGCCAGCCGGAGGCCCGGCCTAGCCAGCCGGAGGCCCGGCCTAGCCAGCCGGAGGCCCGGCCTAGCCAGCCGGAGGCCTGGACTTGCCGAGCAGGCTCTCTGCTGACAGAACCAGGCAAGAGGGAGAGAACCCGGTCCAGCCAAGCCTCTTGGGGCTGAGCGGGATGGTGAGTGTCGCAGCTCGGATCTCCTGCCTCCAGAGAATAACCACCCCGAGCCGGGAGTCTGTCAAAGCAGGAACTCGTTTTTTATGTATCAATCCTTTCTTTATAAAGGGCTGAGAGAGGAGGCGGACTGAAGGCCTGGATTAGCCAGCTGAAGGCCCGGCCTAGCCAGCTGAAGGCCTGCACTAGCCAGCTGAAGGCCTGAACTAGGAGTCAGTTAAAGATAATGAGCCACTTCTATGTCTCATATTCTTTATAAAATTGGGGTCAAGGTTAAACTTGACAAACTGACTTTATGAAGGAGACAGTTTGAATGGTGCTACTCAGGAAAATGTTCTCATTTAAAGACAGCAAGGCCAGGGGTGTCCTCCCTAGTTTGTTGGGAAGACCAAAGGCACCATGAGGAGGAGGAGCCAAGAGCCAAGAAAGAGAAAACACATTTTTAAAAAAGGTTTATTTTTCATTATGTGTATCTGTGTTTGAGTAAGTGTGTATAGGGTCTCCATGGAGGCCAGTCCAGGGCATGGGGTCCCCTGAAGCTGGAGTTCTGGGAAGTTGTGAGCCACCTGACATGGGTGCTGGGAACTGAACTCTGATCCTCAACAAAATCAGTCGGCGCCCTTAACTGCCGAGCCGTCTCTCCAACAGTGAGAAGTGTTTTTGAGGGTAGAATACAACCACAACTGACACATACAAAGGGACAAAGCAAATTGCTGGGGACATTTGCAATTCAGCTGGTGCATGCACATATAGAATTGCAAATGGATCATAAAGCCCTTTCGGAGGCTGTGCAATGAGCAATTATGTACGGGAGAAAATGAGAGGTTTCTGTGACTAGTGTGGAAACCCAGTTGTCTTAGTCAGGGTTTCTATTCCTGCACAAACATCATGACCAAGAAGTAAGTTGGGGAGGAAAGGGTTTATTCAGCTTACACTTCCACATTGCTGTTCATCACCAGAGGAAGTCAGGACTGGAACTCAAGCAGGTCAGGAAGCAGGAGCTGATGCAGAAGCCATGAAGGGGTGTTTCCTACTAGCTTGCTTCCCATGGCTTGCTCAGCTTGCTTTCTTATAGAACCCAGGACTACCAGCCCAGGGATGGCACCACCCACAAGGGGCCCTACCCCCTTGATCACTAATTGAGAAAATGCCTTACAGTTGGATCTCATGGAGGCATTTCCTCAACTGGAGCTCCTTTCTCTGTGATAACTCCAGCTTGTGTCAAGTTGACACACAACCAGCCAGTACACCAGTCCAACGTAAACTCCCACGGAATGTGAAGTGGCACTGGATACTTGAAGCGATGGACAAATGGATGGATGGACGGATGGACAGATGGTAGCAAGCTCAATATGTGACCAGCTACTTCCCTTGTTTCTGATTCCCCAGAACAGGATGTCCAATAAAAATGTAATTACTAGTTACAGGTATAATTTAAAAATGTTAGAAATCATACATAAAAAGTTTAAAGTGTTAACTCCATTTTAGATGCTTTAGCTCAGTAGCTAGGTGTGTTTAGTATTTATATAAAAACTGGTTCACCATTTTATTCCCGTCATGACTTTTAAGTATCATCTAAGATTTAAAGGTAGAATCTCTATTTTTCTATTTGGAGAAAAGTTACATTACTGAAAAGCATATTCCTGTAACTAAATTTATTGATTTAATAAAGGCAATCAATACAGAAAAAGATGGCAATTTCTTGAAGTAAAATATAAGTCAATACATTATTTTCTAGAGTTTTCAGCTTTGGCCAATGGATTATGTTTCTCGTGTAACAGACACCACTAGATCATCTCGCGTGGCCTACATAAGTTTTGTGTTTTATTTCCTTTTTTAAAAAGTTTTTTATTATTGGACATGTACATATTGTATATGTGCACGCATGTTTATATGTGCGTACACCCACATATATGCAGAGATCAGCAGAGGGCAACTTTTGGTTGGCTAGTTCTCTCCTTCCACCATGGGTTCTGGGATGAAACACTGGCTGGTTCTCTCCTTCCACCATGGGTTCCAGGATGAAACATTGGTTATTCCGTTTTCACAATGCTTGTTTTTACCTACTGAGCTATCTCACTGTCTCTCATATTTGTTTTCCTGGGAAACAGAACACTGTAGAATTTGAATGGTAAATCTTCTGATGAGATCTCTGTCCTATCATGAGAAAGTTCCTCCCTCCCTCTCTTCTCCCTCCCTCCCTCCCTCCTCCCCTCTCTCCCTCCCTTTCTTTCTCCCTCCCTCCCTTTTTTCCTCCCTCCCCTCTTTTCCTCTCTTCTTCCCTTCATCCCTCCTTCCATCCCTTTTTCTTTTGCAGTGTAGACCAGCTTGTTCATCTTAACCTTGAATTGGTCTTCCCTCTTCTGCTGCCTCTGTTCTAGCACCACAGGCTTAGGAAGTCCTTTATAAAGACTGTGTGTGCTGGTCTTGGGGGCACACGTCTACAATCCAAGCACTTGGGAGGTCAAGAGAGGAGGCCAGCCTGGTCTACAGAGCAAGATCCTCATCCTGAAAACAAAAATAAAAAACCCATGGTGAGCTCCCACAACATCTCACTCAACAGAGCATAGTGTTGCTTCAGCTACACTCATGTGTCCTCCCTGCACAACTTCTATGCTTGAGATTTCCCTGAACTCAACCTCCAAAGAATTATTGCCTGGCTGAGCATAGAGGTGTTGGTTCCTTTTTTAGGTTCCTCTGAGTGTGCGGTGGCTCTGATTTTAGCAGGAACAGGCAGGTGAGGGAGCAGGTCAGGTCCAAAGCTAGGGTAGCCGGGAGGTGGCCTCCGCAAAGCATCCTGGACGCAGGAATGGAGTGGCAGAAGCACAGCATATGACTTTCCCTTGGGAGCCATGACACGGCACGAATGTTTATTTACCCTGGACAGAAACACAGCCTCAGATAGGAACCAGATGACAGACCAAAGGGACAATCGTATCAAAGTCCATCTTGATAAACCAATGAGTTTATTGGGGTTACTTACAGTAGCGTGGGTGACCCGCAGGCAGCTACATCGCTGGAAAACCCTCCCAAACGTGGACATTAAGTCTTGAAGCTGCAGTTCTGGAGCTCTACGTACCCCGCAGGCCCCTTGCTGGGTTGGAAAGTCTCCTTCAGGCACCTCCATCTTCACATTGTCTCTCTATCCTTGTGGAAGAGACCTCTGTGAATCCTGGGGTTTCAGCTTTCCCAGAAACGTAAAGATTATGACTTTCTGAGTTTCATGAGCCTCCCTCTGGGAAGAAATGTTTCCTTGGAGAGCAATTACCAGGATATCCTTAGGGCAGGTCCCTAAAGGTGACTTGTCCATCAGGAGAGCTGCTTGTCCTCTCTGATTGTGATTGCGCTGTGATAATATTGGCAGTCAATGAGGCTGGGTATGGCGGCACACACTTTTAATCTCAGCAAGGACACAGAGGCAGGGCAGGGGCAGATGCAGGGACTGATGCAGGAGCAGGGAGATCTTCAAGAGTTCCATGCCAGCAGTTGCAGGGCAGCCGGGACTGCATACTAAGACTCTATCTCAAAAAAAAAAAAAAAAAAAAAAAAAAAAAAAAAGTAAATACAGAATAACTTTCCTTTCCAAGGGTTGTGCACTCTGAACCACCCATAGGTTAATGTGCTTTCTCTGGCACTTGACCTTATGCGGATCAGGGTATAAAAACAGAGAACACCTTGCCAGGCAGTGGCGGCACACAACTTTAATCCCAGCACTCAGGAGGCAAAGACAGACAGCTCTCTAAGTTCGAGGCCAGCCTGTTATAGGGGCAACCAGGGCTCCACAGAAAGAAACCCTGTCTCAAAAAAAAATCAAACCAACCCAACGAAAAAGAACGAGGTATATCTATTAGAAATGCTAAAGCAAAATCCATAACGGGAATAAAGGAGATTTGATATGCTTGTTGCAGCACGCAGATGAAATCTAGGTATAAAGTGAGCTTGGAAACTGGATGTGGGAGGAGCTGGGCTTCCTGTGATTGGCCACTGTCTGTACTTCGGAGAATGTCCGGGGAATCTGTGATGGTTAAACTTGACTGTCAACTTGATGAGAATTAGAATTGCCACAGAAATACACTTCTGGGTATGTCTATGGGGGTGTCTCCAGAATTTAACAGACCCACCCTGAACATGGATAGCACTATTCTACAGGTTGGGGTCCTGGATCAAATAAACAGAAAACAAGCCAGAACACATTTCTGTGATCTCAGACCGCTGACAAAATGTGAGCAGCACCCTCACATTCTTACCAACACAAATTCCCCCAGAAAAGTGGACTATATCCTCAAACTGTGAGCCCAAGAGAGGTTCTCTCCTCCTTAACTTGCCTTTGTTTTTTTTTTCCTTAAAATTTTATTTATATATGTATTGTACGTGTAGATATCTGTATCACATGTAATGCCTTTGGAGGCCTGAAGAAGGTGGCGAGTGTTCCATCCTCTGGAGTTGGACTTAGAGGTGGTTATGAGCCACCCAGTGCGGGTGCTGGGATCCAAATTCTTGTGCTCTGAAAGAGCAACAAGTGACCTTAATTTCTGAGCCATCCTTCCAACCCTGCCCCTCTAGCCCTGCCCCTCCAGCCACGCCCCTCCAGCCCTGCCCCTCCAGCCACAACCCTCCAACCTGCTCCCTCCAGCCACTCCCCTCCAACCCTGCCCCTCCAGCTATGCCCCTCCAGCCCCACTTCTCAAGTACGTTGTCACATCAGTTAGAGAAATAATTCCCACAAACCCCAATGCAAACAGATCCTATAGCACAGTTGGACTCTCCAGGAGACTAACCTTACCCTATTAGAGTCTCAACACGAGCAGACAGCTCTCAGGTTACTGAAGTCTTTGATAAACGATGAATCATATAGGCTGTAGAATCTTCTACCCTGCCTCGTATTAACATTGCCTGCTGCTGCAGCAGGTTAATTGGGCTAGAGCAGTTTGGCTTTATTTAACCCAATCTACCCAAAATGTCATTTCAACTTGTAATAAATGTAAAAATATCAATAAGCTATTTTACATCCTTTTCTTCATATGAAGTCCCTGAACTCCAAAATTTACTTTAAAGATTTTATTTATTATATGTAAGTACACTGTAGCTGTTTTCAGATGCACCAGAAGAGGGCGTCAGACCTCATTATAGATGGTTGTGAGCCACCATGTAGTTGCTGGGATTTGAACTTAGGACCTGGAAGAGCAGTCAGTGCTCTTAACCGTTGAGCCATCTCTCCAGCCCCTAAAATTTACTTTAACCTTGTAACATATTTCAGTTCTGATTAGGCATATTAAATATGGCCAAAGCACTAGAAAATGATGGTTAAAATTTAACTCTAGAGGCTGGTGAAATGGCTACTACCACTGGGCTCTGCCTCCTAATTTTCAGTACGATAATATGGGAAATCCATTAAGGGATCAATCCACTGATTAGTTGAGAGCCTTAATGATCTGTCTCTGGAAATACCATCAGATATTCTCTCTCTGACTAAGCATTTTAATACAATCAGATTGAGAATTAACATTAACCATTACAGTCCCTTTTAGAAAAAGACAATATAAACTTCCTATAATCTGCCAGGCAGTGGTGGCGCACGCCTTTAATCCCAGCACTTGGGAGGCAGAGGCAGGCAGATTCTTGAGTTCGAGGCCAGCCTGGTCTACAGAGTGAGTTCCAGGATAGCCAGGGCTACACAAAGAAACCCTGTCTCGAAAAACCAAGAAAAGAAAAAAAAAAAAAAACTTCCTATAATCTATAAATATTCACAATAAAATTAAACCTTATCAGACTGCAAAAAAATGGAATTTTAAAAGAAAAAAAGCCATGAATAAGAAGACATCTTTGAGATGATCCACATTTTAGAATTAGCTGAAATAAACTTTAAATTACTCCATAAACTTGGGAGTAGTGGTCCACTCCCTTGATCCCAGCACTTGGGAGACAGATGCGGGTGGATCTCTGTGAGTCTAAAGGTAGCCTGATGTTCAGAGTGACTTACAGGACAGACAGAGCTGCACAGCAAGACCCTGTCTTGAAAAAGAAGTTAAATGACTCCAGAGGCTTGTGGGAAGCAGTTATAACGAACAAATGGGACATACTGACATGGAGGTGAAAACTTTTGTTTTGATAAAAAAATTCTAAGAACTAAGAAACATTATTTGGGGGCTGGAGAGATGACTTAGTGGTTAAGAGCACAGAATGTTCTTCCAAAGACCAGGGTTCAATTCCCAGAATCCATGTGGCAGCTTACAACTGTCTGTAACCCTCTCACAGACATACATGTAGGTATAACACCAATCCGCCTAAAATATCATTTAAAAAAAACACAAAGTATGTTAAGTGAAAAAAACAAGGAAATAAAATATCAGAAGATTTTTATACTGACAATCAACAAAGAGTTAATTTGAAGATAGGCTAACAGGAATTACCATGTCTAATGATCAGAAAGAAAAAAAAAACAAGCAGAAATTCTATTCCAACCTCTTGATACTAAGTGGTATTACAAATATATAATTAGGAGTCATCAAAGTGTTTGAAAGCAAGAACATAACTGAAAGGAAATTTACTAAAGGCAAAAAATGTTTAAATATTTTTTCCAAACTAACAAACAAGAAACTTATAGGTCTAGGAGACTCAATGTATATGAAGTCTAATAAAA
>NW_022196891.1:80381681-80388569 GCF_008632895.1 Mastomys coucha
AAAAAACCACACATAGATCAGTATACTACTGCTGATAAATAAATCAAGTAGGGAGAAAAGTGAGAGCAACCAGAGTCAAGCAAAACACCGCCAATCAGTAAAAACAGTTAAAGTTTAATCTTATCCGAAATGAGACTAAAAGTCAAAGGGAATGTTTAAAGAGCTGAAAGAGAAAAACATCCGCCAGCCCGATATAAATCTTCAAAACTGAAATGAAAATAGAGACAGCAGCAACAGGACTTCACTGTCAGCAAAGCTAAAGCGAACTCCAGAGTGAAAGTTGACGTCTCTGTGTGGAAACCGCTCAACACTTACTTTATACTACATAATACATTTAACGGTGTAAAAAATCATTAATTTCTCTCTATTTTATGGCCTTCTATGAGTTACTGGTTGGAGTCGCTCACATGACTGTCTTCAGCCATGAGTTGGGTTGAAATAGCTTCATTCCATTGTCTAGTGGCTTCGTTGTGGGGGCTAAACTGATTAGAATAAACCTCTCTCAGTTAAATTATCTAGTCATGTATCCCAAACCTGTTGACAGGTGTCCTCCTCCACAATAAAAGGCAAACATGTAAGGCATTTTAAAGCTCAGAGCTAGCATGGATAGAGTGACACTTGTGTCATATTTTCTCAGTCAACACAAACTCAGTGTCTACAGATAACCGTGAACTTATCATGCACAGTTTGAGCTGGGAGTTTGTGCAGGGCTTAGCTTGCCTTTGACACACCTCTGGTCAACTGGAACCACTTCACAGAGCTGCATACAGCCAATGACTGACTGCTCTAAGGTCTGTGGTGACCACCTTTTTATCTTCTTCATGTGTCTGGAACCAAGGCCCTGTGCTTTCCATAGGGCGTTAATATGCCAGGAGCTCTTTATACATCTGGCCCCTCTCTCAAGAAGGCTAGCCTGGGTTTCTTTCCACAGTGCCTCAAAGTACCAAACAAGGAGAGAAAAAGTGAAGTCCTGCCTTTTGGAGCAGTCTTTCCTCAAGTCCCAGCCTAGGGTAGGATCCTAGCCCATATTCTTCAGGAAAGTTACGGTTGGAGAAAGGTCATCTCTAAACTGCCATTCAAGTTGGCTCTGACTTGATGCTTTTATTTTCTGCCACATTCTTTTTTGTGATGGAGTGAAAGTTATTTGTGATGTTTTCAATTGCTTGGTTCTGTGAAGCTCATTTTTTTTAAATACAGTAAAGGTTCATAGGAATAATATTTTCTAAGACACTTTCAAAGCTTCCAGAAGATGTAGTTCATCACCATGAGTGGGTTGCTCCTTTAGTGAAAAGCAGTTATTTCCCTCCTCATTGTTACGCACATTCTTTAAGACTGGAGTCTAGAAAGCTGCTGTGCATGCTCCTTTCCCACACATTTTCATCCAGAATTGTACTGTGGGAACTGGAAGTGGTATGAACCTGAAGTGGTATGTAAGGAATAGAGAGAACATAGATTTTCTCACTTTTATCTCCCAATGGCAAGAGATGATTGAAAACTCTGACATTAGAACATCCTCCCACCTCTTTTTCGAGACAGGGTTTCTCTGTGTAGCCCTGGCTGTCCTGGAACTCCCTCTGTGGACCAGGCTGGCTTCAAAGACAGAGCTCTGCCTGCCTCTGCCTCTCGAGTATTGGGATTAAAGGCATGCATCACCACTGCTGGCATTTCCCCCTATTTTTATGAGCATGACCCAAATCAGCTGAGTCATTTTGATAAATCAAGCTTCCAGATGACAAGCCAATCATTACCTTGGTGTGAGTGACTGCTCCTCCTTTGTCACATATTTAGTTTAGCTTTGCCTGTAGTTAAGAGTACAGGTTTAGCCGGGCGGTGGTGGCGCACTTGGGAGGCAGAGGCAGGCGGATTTCTGAGTTCGAGGCCAGCCTGGTCTACAGAGTGAGTTCCAGGACAGCCAGGGCTATACAGAGAAACCCTGTCTTGAAGAACCAAAAAAAAAAAAAAGAGTACAGGTTTAAAGGCCAGGCATAGTGGCACATGCCTTTAATCCCAGCACTTGGAAGGCAGACTGGATTTCTGGGTTCGAGGCCATCCTGTTCTACAGAGTGAGTTCTAGGACAGCTGGGGCTATGCTGAGACACGGTCTTAGAAACACAGAAATAAAACAAAACAAAAACTCAACAACAAAGAAGAGGCCTAAGTGCAAGGACCAATGGCACAGAGAACAGTATAAATAACTTTTTCCAATGCCTATGGGTACTGCATATTGTTTATATAGAAAACAGAATAATATACCCATCGCAGTAAAAAAACAAAACAAAACAAAACAAAGAAAACCCTCTTCATACAAAGTCTTTTTATAGACCCTTTGGTTCCCATGATACTCAGATTCTGTTCTCGAGCAGTAAATTCAGAGTTTCAGAGGAGTCCATGCCACCATTTATGCAGCCTTCAGTATGAACTATTTTTTGTTCCAATAACTTTAAAGTTGTCTCCCTTTAGCTTTTACTCATTAATGCTTGTTCACATCACTGGTGCCACTCTGTCCATCTAACGGATCAGTCCTTCGAATAGTATTTTCCCATACATCTCCGGCCATTCTCTACGGTCGTCGTCACTTACACGTACCCTCTTTTCAAAGGGCTTGACGAGTCCACTATCTACCTCCAGAACTAACACACGGCTGTGAATGTCTCTCGTTAAAGTGGGATCCAGGCCAAGCCCTACAACCATCCACGTTGAAAAGGAAAAAAATGGATTCTTGCTCAAACTGCGCAGCAAGCCACTTAAAGCAGCCGCGAAAAGCTGTAATAAAAATAATTTTCAAAGGAGCAACTGGAATCGGCTATGCGTCCCGTCGCCACCCTCGCTTTTGCTCTGAGCTGGAAGGGCTCGGCAGCTTTCCCACAGGCAACGCTCGCGTGGGGGCGTGGCCACGCATGCGCGCTACCGGAACGCCCGCCAGGCTCGCTGTGCGCAAGCTCACAGGAAGGGCTCGCTAACCGCTTCCGTGGCACCGAGCAACGTGGAGACCGGCGACTCCGGAGCTTGGGTTGAGCCGCTCGCGGACTCCGTGCGCCTTGCGCTCTCAGTGGACGAGGAAGAGGTGTGTGAGCCTCCGGCTTGTTCCTTCGGCGGCGTCCTCCTGACTTTTTGCGCTCCTGGGCTCTGAGACCGTAAGTTACTGGGATGGCGAACTCTTGGTTACCGTGGCAACCGCTACAACGCCAGCCTCAACCTGGCCAGTCTGAGTCTCTGAGGGCCAAGGAAGGATTTGCTTTAAGTCTCCTTACCGTATGTGGTGGGTCGATTTCTCTTTCTTTCTTTCTTTCTTTCTTTTTTTCTTTTTGGTTTTTCTTTTCTCTTTTTTTGTTTTTTAGATTTATTTAATTATTATATGTAAGTACACTGTAGCTGTCTTCAGACTGGATGGTTGTGAGCCACCATGTGGTTGCTGGGATTTGAACTCACGACCTTTAGAAGAGCAGTCAGTGCTCTTAAGAACTGAGCCATCTCTCCAGCCTCCCCCACCCCTTTTTTAATTTTTTTTGTTTTTTCAAGACAGAGTTTCTCTGTATAGCCCTGGCTGTCCTGGAACTCACTCTGTAGACCAGGCTGGCCCCGAACTCAGAAATCCTCCTGCCTATGCCTCCCAAGTGCTGGGATTAAAGGTGTGAGCCACCACCGCCTGGCCCGGTGGGTCTATTTCTAATTCAGGTGTTACTTCAAGATTTTTCTCGGAACAGTTGAGATTGTTTTGTTTTTTTGTTTTTGTTTTGTTTTTTAAAAAAGGCTTCATCTGGATTTAAGGCGGAGTAACAAAATTTGAGGCTAGCCAACTCTTGGGAGGTGAATCAGCAGGTAATGGCAGTTACTGTCAAGCCGCGAAAGTTTGATCCCCGGATCCTCTAAATAATATTCTGACCTCCACGCGTGCGCGGTGGCTTCTCCCAACAATAAAGTGTAATATTAAAAAGAGATCGTTTGTCAGCAGGCTCCAGGTTTGATCTCTAGCACCGCAGAAAACAGAAAAAGCAACGCCAGTTGGATAAGGCCGAGGGTGTCCCCAGCTAGGGTAGTGCTGTAGGATTGCAGGAAGGAGGGATATTTGGTGGAATTCGTAGTACCAGAAGCTCCAGTATTTGATGGATACGTAGAACTAGGGTCTTGGGCATGTTGACAGCTAGATCCACGCTCAGTGGCGCATGGCTGCTTTTGTCGAGTCATTTCTTTGCCATGGCCCCCAGCCGAGCCCCCCTTCCTTTCTGTCATACTGGCTAGTCTGTGTGCTCTTCATTTCCCACATTTTTGTCTTCACCATTTCTTAGTCCTAATGTGGAAAGAAATAAGGTTGCTGCTATGATTAAGTTAGATAACTTACGGGCTAGTTATGTGGTTAAGTTCCGATAAATACTAGCAACTGCTATCACTATTCTTCAGCTGCTTTCTGAAGCTCGAGTCTTTTACGTTGCAGTTAAGGATGAGTCGTTTCTGTATGTACTTGATACATAGCTGTGCAGCATTCTTTTTTTAGAAGTAGATTTTAAAAACGATTTTTATTTTATGGTTATCTTCTGTGTGTGAGTGTCTGCCTAGGGTGTACCTGTTGGGGAGGTTGTTGGAAGCCCTGGAACTGGGGTTCCAGAAGGCTCTGAACTGCTACACGGGTGCTGGAGCTGAACTCAGGTCCTCTTGAGGAACTGCAAGCGCCCTTGACGGCTGAGCCATCTTTCCAGTCCCTACTCTTCTTCTTTTTTTTTTTTTAAAGTGGAACTTTAGTTTCAACTGTTGCTGGCATAAACAGATTGAATGCATACTTAAAAAAAAAAAAAACCAACCTGACAGGTACAATGAGTTGCTACTTACGTGGTATGTATTTGAGGAAGAGAGAGCTCTGTCTGTACAGTTGAGTTGCCTGTGGATTAGCATGTGCTGAAACTGACTGATACTCTCTGTTTGGAATAGAAAATGGATGATTTCAGTGAAGAACTGACAAAGTTTGCCGTGGCAGAGGATAACCCTGAAACTTGGGTGTTCTCTAATGCAGGGATGCATTTCCCATGGCTGCAGAAGCACATTGAAGCTGCAGGTAAGAGACTCAACGTTGAAGCCTTGTCCTTTACCACCAGGAAGCGCTAGGAGTGACACGGACATAGAAGGAATACCCAGGCTAGTTGGTTCTTTTGTTTTGTTTTGTTTGGTTTTTTTTGTTGTTGTTGTTTTTTCTAGACAGGGTTTCTCTGTGTAACTGTGGCTGTCCTGGAACTCACTCTGTAGACCAGGCTGGCCTCGAACTCAGAAATCCTCCTGCCTCTGCCTCCCAAGTGTTGGGATTAAAGGCATGCGCCACCACTGCCCGGCCTGTTTGTTTTTTTTTTTTTTTAGATTTATTTATTATTGTATCTAAGTGTAGGCAGCCGCTCTGACGATTGAACAGCGATAGACGATTCCACTGCACATGCGCCCCTCATTGGGCTCATGCAGGTGTATGCTAATGAGGCGATTGCCAGGGAACCAATCCAGGAAAACCACGAGAGCTTGGGCACAGGTATATAAGGGGCTCTCTCCAGGCAGTCAGAGCCATTCCACGCCACTCTGCCAAGGCAGGAGCAGTGGCGACTAGCAGCGGCCGCCGCCTATTCCACAGAAGAGCCGCGGCACTTAGGAAGCAAGAAGAAGCCGTAACACCTAGAAGAGCTGTAACACTTAGAAGAGCTGTAACACCTAGGAACCTAAGAGAGCTGTAACACAAAAGAAAAATCCTGAGTAAACCGCGAGAGAAGTCTTGGTGTTTGGTTGATACTGCCGCCGTCCGGGCAGCAAGGCCCATTACATCTAAGTACACTGTAGCTGTCTTCAGACACCCTAGAAGAGGGCCTCAGATCTCATTACAGATGGTTGTGAGCCACCATGTGGTTGCTAGGAATTGAACTCAGGACCTTCAGAAGAGCAGTCAGTGCTCTTAAGTGCTGAGGCATCTCTCCAGCCCTAGTTGGTTCTTTTTAGTCCCTTTTTTTCATTTTATTTTATTATTTTATTTGTTGTTGAAACAGGATCTTGCTCTTTGTCCCTGGTTTGCCTTGAACTCACTAATGTAACTCAGGCTGGTTTAGAACTCATGGTTGGTCTCTCGCCTTTGCCTCCAAGTGCTGGGATTACAGATGTGAACCTTGATGTCTGTTTATCTTTTTAAGATTAGATGGGAGGTTTTTCCTTTTCTTTCATACAGCTGTAGACAAAAAGGAAATTCTAAGAAATCGGATTTTTTGTTTTAGTTTTTTGGTTTTTTTTTTTTTTTTTTTTGAGACAGGGTTTCTCTGTGTAGCCTTGGCTGTCCTGGAACTCACTCTGTAGACCAGGCTGGCCTGGAACTCAGAAATCCACCTGCCTCTGCCTCTCTAGTGCAGGGATTAAAGGCGTGTGCCACCACCGCTTGGCCTGGGAGATAGATATTTATTTTTAGATTTTTGGTTCTTTTTATGGAGTACCTATATCTTAGCATTGGCAAAATATTGGGGACTTAGAGCTGAAGGAAATATGACCTGTCATCGAGGAGTACCTACATAGGGAGTGTTGGGAAGTTCTGCTGAATGGAAGTCATTCCTTATACGGATTGATGATGTAATATGTTTGGAAAACATTTTTCTTTGTTTTCATCTAATGTAGATGCAGACAGGGTTTTTCATGGGTTAACTCCTATGAGTCGTGGAGATGGGTGTGCTGCTGTGTGTCTGGCAGACCTTTAAACACGCACACTAGCACTTTTCTTGATGCTTTTCTTGGCTCTTAGAGTTTAGCTCCTATTTAAAAAGAAAACTTCATTAATTTTAGATTCTCAGTAAGTTAATCCTCAGTAAATGTATACCCTGACATTTTTCATGTGAGGACACTGGATTGCAAAGAAATTAAACTCTTTTTTTTTTTTTTTTT
>NW_022196891.1:80388913-80395759 GCF_008632895.1 Mastomys coucha
GGGTTTCTCTGTGTAGCCCTGGCTGTCCTGGAACTCACTTTGTAGACCAGGCTGGTCTTGAACTCAGAGATTCTCCTGCCTCTGCCCACAACTGCTAGGTTTCAAGGCGTGCACCACCTTGCACAGAGAAATTAAACTCTGAGATAGTGATATAAGGAAGCAAATCAGGTGTGTCCAATCTCAGATCCTGTACTTTCAACCAAAGGGAGGTAACTGGAGCTTAGCCGGAGAGCAGTCCTCCATTAGGCGAATAAAGGCTAGTTATTTGAGCAGATTATTTTGCCAGTTTTCTTGGCTAGTTGCTTGGGATTGTTGGCAATTTGAGCAGCTTGTTTAGTTCTTGTTAAATGCAGAGTCTGCTTCAGGGAGCCAGCTGAAGCCAAGTCTCTATTTCTAATTAGCTTTCAGGTCATTCCAGTACTGCTAGTTTCAGAAGCACGTGACCAATAAGGCTGAGGATCCCAGATGATTAAGGTCTGCATTAAATGGTCTGGGAAATCCTTGTCTGTGCTGTGGACATCTCCCGCCCACAGCCCCTGTCAAGTCAGGGTCTTGCCTGGCAAGCCTGGAACTTGCTGCCCAGGCTAGGTTGGCCTTAGATCTGCAGCTGTCCTTCTGCTTTTGTCTTGTGATTGCTGGAGTGACAGACGAGTCCCCATGCCCAGCCGAGGGGCTGTAGTCTTCAGCATGGTTCTACTTACATGTTCCCTACGAGATTTGCTATGTGTAGTGTCTCACAGTACTCATTAATCTGTCTTGGCAGTTTTAAGGTGTTATAAATTGTTAAGTTTGCCGGGCGGTGGTGGCGCACGCCTTTAATCCCAGCACTTGAGAGGCAGAGGCAGGCGGATTTCTGAGTTCGAGGCCAGCCTGGTCTACAGAGTGAGTTCCAGGACAGTCAAGGCTACACAGAGAAACCCTGTCTCAAAAAAAACCAAAAAAAACAAAAATAAATAAATAAATAAATAAATTGTTAAGTTTAATAGTTGCAAATGATAAAATTTTTACCACATGATGGATTTTTAAAATGAAATTGTTACTTTTAAAATAGATCTGGTAAAATCTGATAAAATCAAAATCCTATAGAAATGTAATTTATTCTGAACCAGTTTTCAAAAATTGAGAAGAAAGCTTTTAGTAGATGGAAGTTTTTAATTGATTGATTAATTAATAATTAATTTGGTTTTTCAAGGCAGGATTTCTCTGTGTAGCCCTGGCTGTCCTGGAACTCACTTTATAGACCAGGCGGCCTTGAACTCACAGATACCTGCTTCTGTCTCCTGAGCACTGAGATCAAAGGCATGTGCCACCACATTCAGCTAGATAGAAGGTTTAGATTACTGCTTTTTGAGTAGGTGTATATTACTGCATATATACTCTTATGTCTTGTACAAGTTTGTTTTGAGGTGAGCTATGACTGCACTTTTGTTGGGACTTAACTATTAGAGTAAATTTTAATTTTCATTTTATCTCAGCAAGGCAGATGAGGGTACCCTGTTTCCTTAGCTACTTTATAGATGCATGGTAATTGTTCTGCATGGTAATTGTTCTCCCCCTCCCTCTTACATGCAGAGTATTGCTGTACCCAGGCAGAGCCCAGACGTGGTTCTCTAGCCATGATGAGATTACAGGTGTGCACCACACAGTTTGACCGTTCTGTATTTTTATTTCTCTATGGAGGAAGGACTTAACATCAGTTCTATTATGTTTGTTTCAGTTTCTCTAGGAGATTTGGGGTCATATGGAAGAAGTGAATGGTGATAAAAGTTTAAGCAGCGTATCTGAAGTTACACAATGAGCTCTTAAATGTTACCAGTGTTGCTGGGCAGTGGTGGCACACACCTTTAATCCCTGCACTTGGGAGGCAGAGGCAGGCGGATCTCTGTAAGTTTGAGAGGCCAGCCTGGCCTTCAAAGTGAATTCCAGGATATCCAGTGCTATACTGAGAAACTGTGTTGTGGAAAACAAAAACAAAAACAAAAAAATGATAACAAAAGTTACCAGTGTCAAGGTCAGGTGTCGTGGCACAGCCTTACCTCTTAGTAGATAGGGCTGCCAGATCTCTGAGTTCCAGAAAAAAACAAACAAAAAGTTGCAAGTGTCTCTGCAGTTCTGACACAGATTGTGAAAAACATCTGATCTGCAAAGCCAGTGTTGGAAGCATTCCCTCTGCCAGCCATCTTTGCTGCAGGTATTATACACAATTGGCTGTAAGGCCGTGAGCGTGCTGGGAATTGAATGCAGAGCCTTGGAATTAATTTGTTCTGTTACTGAGCTACAGCTCTGCCTTGGCTGTGTGTGTGTGTGTGTGTGTGTGTGTGTATGTGCGTGCGTGCACCATGTCTGTGGTGCCCACACAGGCCAGAAGAGGCTGTCAGATTTCCTGGTCTGGAGTTGTAGGTGATTGTGAGCTGTCTAACAAGGGTGCTAGCTAGGTCCTGAATTCTCAGGCCCTCTTTTAAGAGTATGATTTTTAACCTGAACATCTCGCTGGCGTCTGCCCAGTGTTTTAGAAGCGCCTGCTGGTCCCTAGCCACTTGCTTAATTAAATAAGGGCATCTAGCTGAAAGACTAGAGCCCAGAGCCAGGGATGGTCAGGCACACCTGTGATCCCAGGATTTTTAAGACAAGGCAGCAAGAGTCCCAAGTCCTACTTTGTATCAGAGGGAGCATGAGGTCAGCCTGGGCCATGTGAGTACCAGGAAACCAGGAACAAAACAAAACAGAAAAAGGAAAGGAAAAAGACAGCTGTCAGAAGCGGAAGGGGCACCAGCTTAAGCCGCCTCCTTTCCAGTGGATGGCGTGACGAAGGCCAGGCACCCCTCCCATGGACAGTGCCAGTACTTTACAGACCTGACGGTACTAGGCTTACAGCTCTTCTCATCTTACGCATTTACTATCCATCAGCTACTGGAAATGTGATCCTTTAAAAAGAAAAGTTCTCTTGGGGTTTTTGGAACACTAGTAGGTAATAAAGACTATTTTACTAGGCTAGCATTGGTGACTTTTACCCATTTTAAATACTGGGGCTTGCTTCCTTGGAAGGCTCTATCCAAGTTATTTATTAAATAACGGTATCACATCTCTTATTTAAGATGTCTCATTTGTTTGTTTTTGAGACAGACTTTCCTTATGCTGTCCACACCGTCTTTTGGACTCACAGTTCTGCCAGCCTCTGTAGCGCTCAGATTGCAGTCCTATGTCCGCATGGCCAGCTTGGGTTTTTAATTCTTTGAGTTTCTACATGAGCTAGTTTCCAGAGTTGGAAAGACTGAATGTATAGCAGCAGTGGCTGCTTGTATAAGACCCACCCAGGACTACCTGCCAGCATTCTATTGTGGGTTGGGAGGCCTAAAACTAACACTGTGTGTGGCAGGGCTTGTTTTAGGTTAGCAGGCCTGGTGCTGGGGAGGGCTAGGTCAGTAGGACCCCCTGCCCTTGTTAAACCTTGTGTCTGTTGAGTTCTGAGTTGGAGTAAATCTGTTCTAGCGATTCTCCTTGTGACTCTCCTTGTGTTCGTTGCTACAGTGACTGGAGGGAAGAGGAGGAAGGATTTCGCTCAGACGACAAGTGCTTGTTTAAGCTTTATCCAGGAAGCCCTGCTGAAGCACCAGTGGCAGCAAGCTGCAGAGTATATGCACAGTTACCTGCAGACCCTGGAGGACTCAGACACCTACAAGAGGCAGGCTGCCCCTGAGGTACGCAAGTGTCGGTCTGTGGGACAATCCTCCTGCCTCAACTTCCTGCCTACGAGGATTATATCACCAAGCCTGGCTTAGCCCATTCCTTTATTGTCAGTTTCCATTGTGTGGACTACCACATACTATACATGTGTTCTTCAGTGAGTTCCCAAGTGTTCATATATGTGGTATTGCGTGTGCTTTCTTTAATTTC
The DNA here is from genome assembly GCF_008632895.1 of Mastomys coucha. Lineage (NCBI taxonomy): Eukaryota > Metazoa > Chordata > Mammalia > Rodentia > Muridae > Mastomys > Mastomys coucha. The sequence goes on from NW_022196891.1 coordinate 80,392,808, forward strand.
TCTTTGATAAATACTGAGGAGTGTATAATTGTAGCTTATAATTTTAATCTCTTAACATTCTACCAAACCTTTTTTTAACCAAACTGTCTTTGCCATTTTCTGTTTTTACCGGTAATATTTAATGTTCGGATTTCTCTACGTTCTTTTTGACGTTATCATCTTTTTTTTTAAATCTGGATACCATGCTGGCCTTGGGCTCAGGTTTCCAGCAGTTCTCTGTCTAAACCTGACAGTCCTCCGCCAGACCTCCTCAGGCTGGGAAGCATGAGCCAGCCATACTGTCTTGTCTTTTGTTTTTGTTTTTGTTTTTTTGAGACAGGGTTTCTCTGTATAGCCCTGGCTGTCCTGGAACTCACTCTGTAGACCAGGCTGGCCTCAAACTCAGAAATCCACCTGCCTCTGCCTCCCAAGTGCTGGGATTAAAGGCATGTGCCACCACCGCCCAGCATACCTGTCTTGTCTTTTTTCTTTTTTTTGATACTTGAAGTTGTGTAGTAGTGTCTCCTCACATCATGCATGGCCCTACTGACTCATTAGCAAAAACACTTATGGCTTCCCCTCTCCCTAGAGGCAGCCACAGTCCCCGCTGCTGGGCACTTCCTTCCCATGTGTCGCTGACCTCCTCTCCTGACCTTGGGTTCTCTTCTCTAGCCCTGCCCCACATTTAGTAGAAAAGGTCAGGTGTACCCCTTTATGGTTGCCCATGTCCTTTACTTGGAAGGACCTTTCTTCAGCCATTCTGCCCTCATTCAAGGCATCCTCTAGCAACTCACCTGACCCTACTTTTTGACCAGCACTCCTGGTGTCCTGGTGTCTAAAATGTCAGTGTGGGGGTGCACACCTTAGCCCCAGCAGGGGGAGGCAGAGGCAAGGTTTTCTTTCATTTTTTCAAAGACACTTGATTTTATTAATTTAGGTTGAGAGGGAAGTAGACATTTGCTCCCTTAAGAAAGCAGAGCTCAAGTTCTGTCACCAAAATGTGGTCTGAAAACAATACATCATTAAAATTTGTCTTTTCTAATAAATATTCCTAGAGCGACATCCTAAATGCACAGCACATACACTCAGTGTGGGTGAGAGTTCAGGGAATGCGGGCAGGTCTGCTTCTGCATTTCCACAGAAGTGAGGTGGTGCCAGGGAGCCAGCCCCGTGGGAACTGTTCTAGGAGTTACCCATTTTAGGCTGAGGTTATGTTCCCATTTAATCTGCATCTTTTGGGGGCGGCGGGGCGGGATAGGGTTTCTCTGTGTAGCCCTGGCTGTCCTGGAACTCACTCTGTAGACTAGGCTGGCCTCGAACTCAGAAATCCGCCTGTCTTTGCCTCCTAGGTGCTGGGATTAAAGGTGTGCGCCACCACTGCCCGGCTTGCTATGCATCTTAATGGGGCCTTTTAAAGAGCACTAACTTAACCGTGGCACTGTTGTTCTTACCTGGTATCATGGTTTGAGTGAGAGTGCCCCGTAGGCTCCTGCATTGAATGCTGGTTCCCTTTGGGGTACTGTTGGGAAGAAGTATGCCTGTCACCAGAGGCTTTCAAAACCAAAGACTCCCATGGTTTCTAGTCTGCTCCCGGCTCCCCGCTTGCCATTCCAGGGTGAGCCTCGTGCTCTGGCCGTCATGGACTGGCTGTCTGGAACTGGAGCTGGACACTCACTTCCTTGGAAAAGTCGCTGTGGCCGTGGTGTTTTATCACAGCAGCAGAAGTGTCAGCGGGGCAGTGGTGTTTTGAGCTATCACCTAGTTAGGAGTGCTGCTTTACTGGGTGAAGTATAGGAGAGCCCGGCACGGCCGGTTTCCATGGAGAGTAATCATAAGTTGTTTTCAAATATTATAATCAGGGAAATAAAATGTTTAGGAAAAAACTGGATTGGGTAAGGATTTATTACTTTGCTGCTTCTGCTTTGGTAGATCATTTGGAAGCTTGGAAGTGAAATTCTATTTTACCATCCCAAAAGCAATGTGGAGACTTTTAATAGCTTCGCTGACCGGATGAAAAATATTGGTGTCTTGAATTATTTAAAGGTGAGAATATGGACTTGTAAGTTTCTATTTTTAATGTGTGTTTGTTTTTAATTGCTTCTATCAGTGCTAAGACAGAAAAGCACTGGAAGTAGATGAGAGCTGCTGGTCAAGGAGAGAGGGAGATCAGTGCAGTGAGGGCAGCTCACCTCCTCTTTCTAACCATCTGCCTGCGAGCTGAGTGCAGCCATCAGTCTGCCTCTGGCTGTCAGAGCGAAGGCTACACTTCACTGTGGACACAGACTAAATCCTACAGTTGTGAAGTTACGTGAGCTGAGCTAGCATTTTAAAAAATAAAACAAAAAACCCGTGGAACAAGTTAGGAACTTGGACATGTTCAAATGTTGTAACATTCCAGATGTTTGTATAGAACTTTCTCTCTGAGTTCTTGTCTTTTAATAATGGGTTTTTGCAAAGATGACTGAGAACGTTGCACAGTATTCTAGCCCCTTCTCTGTATATACTCCTAACTAAAGGGTACTACTGTTCTTTTGTAATTTTATAAATAATTTATTCATTTTTGGTTTTTTTTCAAGACTTTAAAGCTGTGTAAGATCCTGACCACAAATTGAGTAAATGGGACAGAAACCATATGGCCTTCAGAGTGTGCATTCCTGGATCTTAGTTTTGTTTTTACGTGTTTGATTTGTGTTTGGTGTTGTGTGGTGTGTGTGCGTGTGCGTGCGAGTAAGTCTGGAGGTCTGAGGTTGACGCTGGGGATCTTGATCATCCTCCACCTTACTTATTGAGGCAAGTTTCTTGCTAACAAGAGCTAACTGGTTTTAGCTGTACAATCTGGGGCTAGCCAGTTTGCTCTGGGGTCCTGTATCCATCCCATGTGCACCCAACTTATTCTGTGGGTACTGGGGATCCAGACCCTGGCCCGCCCCCAAGCTTTAGGTTATTTTGTTTTGTTTTTGTTTTTTTTTTTTT
>NW_022196891.1:80395987-80409734 GCF_008632895.1 Mastomys coucha
CTCCTTGGCAGGATGTGTTTTGAGTGTATTCAGTGTGAATGGAGTTGTTAGACTGTCGTCTGCTGTGAACTAGGCCGGCATTAGCTTGTAACTTACTCTTGATCTGTCTCCTGTGAAGGGTGAAGGGGAAGCATTGAGTGAGTGACTAGTTCAAGCTTGTAATGTGGCCTTATGCCCAGCTTTCTCACTATGCTGCACTGTATTCTGTATTATAAAATTTTACAGCAATTGTATAATGTTAGTTGTTTTACACGCCTTTCCTTGCTTATCTGAAAAATGTACATGACAGAGTGTTTTTGGTTTTTGGTTTTTGGTTTCTCTGTGTAGCCCTGGCTGTCCTGGAATTTGCTCTGTAGACCAGGCTGGCCTCAAAGTCAGAGATCACTTGCCTTTGCCTTTCTTGAGTGCTGGGACTAAAGGTGTGCGCCACCACTGCCGGCTGCTATCTCTTCCTGAGCTTTCTGACTAATAGTTCTGTAATGGCTTCAGTGACAATGGGTTCTTATTGGTACAGATCTCCTTACAGCACGCGTTGTATCTTTTACATCATGGAATGCTTGAGGATGCAAACAGAAATCTAAGTGAGGCAGAGACATGGCGGTACGGCGAAAAGTCGGCTTCTCAGGCAGTGTTGCTGAACCTCGTTCAGGCCTACAAAGGCCTTTTACAGTACTACATTTGGTCCAGGAAGAAGACGGAGCTGTCCGAGCTTGGTGAGTCAGCAAGCTCAGCTTTCTGGTGATGAAGGGATAGCTGGGCCGTGAGGGCCACAGGCCCTGAGCTTCTCCATGCTCTGGGGAGGCTGAGCCTACCTTGAGTTTCAGGTGAGGCTGGCTTGTATTACAGGAGCCCATCTCAAAAAAAGCAAGCAAGCAAACAAAAACACACTGGTGTGAATTGGTTGAGTTAAAGTTATTCACTTTTTCTTACATGTGGTACTAGAACTCGAGCAAGTTATGAGGTGGCTGGGTTGAGGTGTGCACCAGTCTCGTGGGCAGATGATGTCCTACATTTTTTCATGCAGTTCATGCTTTATTCTGTCGTGAGATTGTGGGTCTAGTAATGGGTGGAACTCTCAGACACCTAATCTCGTGTCTTTAATGAAGGAAACAAAACCCCGCAACCATTCCTGTGTACAGGATAGGTAGTTTCAGTGGCGACTAGTTTAGAGTCATTGCTACTTTAGTGTAATTCTGTCACAGGTAACCACAGGTAAAGTGGGGTGTTAGCTCATGTCTTTAATCCTAGCACTCTGGAGAAAGAGGTAGGTGGATCGTTGAGTCTCAGGACAGCCAGTGAGACCCTCCTCCCAACCTCCACCCCCCGCCCCAGAAAAACCAAAAAAAAACAAAAACCACAAGCCCAACCTCTAAGGTGGAAACAGGCTTCTGGAGCAGCCTCCGGAGGGAACGGCCTGAGGACCTGCGCCTGCGCGGCTGTGGCTCTGCCCGTCAGATCTGATGAGCTTGGTGATTGCTGGCCTCCTCCTTAAACCTAAGGAAGGCTAGGGATCTGCTTTTTGTTTTTTCTTACATTTCTCCACATCATTAATCTGCTTTTCCGCTCTTATTTCTAAGCTTATGAAGTTTTTAAAAATTAATTTTATGTGTAGTATCTGCATATGTCTGCGCACCACATGTGCACCTGCTGCTTGCTGAGGCCAGACGATGGCATCAGGCCCCCTGGGACTGGACATATGCATGGTTGTGGGAAACAGGTGGTCACTGGGAATCAAACCCTGGTCTCCTGGAAGAGCAGTCAGTGCTCTTAACCACTGAGCCATCTCCAGCCCTTAGGAGTTTTTAATGGATTTGTATGTGTGTGTCAGGGGACAGGTTCGGGGGAGCAGTGGTGGTTCTATGTACCAGGATCATATAATTTTCATAGAGATAATTTTACTTCCCTTTCAGTATAGGGGTCATTGTGTTTTCTTGCTTCATTGCCCTGATGCAAACCTAGTGTAGTGAAAAGAAGTTGTAAGAGAGGATTTCTTGCCATTTTCTCAGATTTCACCAAGTTTGTTAGACAGAGTTAACAGAATGCTGGCTATCCTGGAACTCACCCAGCTGGCCTTGAACTCACAGAAGCCCACCTGCCTCTGCCTCCTGAGTGCTAGGATTAAAGGCATGCACCACCACGCTCAACAGCTATTTTTTAAATTAAATTTTAAAAATTAATTAAAAATTCAGAACGAGTAAGTTCTTCTACTCCTAGATTGATGACTGTTTCTAATTACATAAGAGTTATTGAACTTGGTCAGGTCTCTTTCTGCCTTTCTCGGTGACTGCTCATTGATCTGGTGTAGAGGGCGGATCGTCATTATTCACAGTAATTGATCATCAGCTGCTAAGCTAACCTGGGCTGTGGTCTGTAATTGCTTTTCTAGGTGGCCAGTGCCTGTTGAGGGGCGTTCTGTGGGAGGCGCCAGTCGTCTTGGCACTTGCTAGAGCTTCCCAGTGACCTCACCCCCTGAGCTCTGCTCCTGGCTTCTCTGACATGAACTTCTGAATCTCTTACTTTTGAGCAGATGAGGATGACTACGCCTACACCGCACAGACCCGAAACATGCTCAGCCAGAGCTGCAAGACATCTACAAATATCTGTGCGCTGATTAAAACCCCGGGGGTGTGGGATCCTTTTGTGAAGAGTTATGTGGAGGTAAGTCACTTCCCACAGGCCAGCACGGAGGAGCCTGAAGCAGGGTCATGGCAGCTCTGAGGTCAGCTCGAGGTGCTTAGCCTGGGCGTCATAGCGTAGCTCTGCTTCAGACTCTTTCAAATACAGAATTGTGTTAGTTAATTTTGTCATTTAAGCAGAAGGAGGCTAATAGAGAAAATGTTTTCTTCTCTTTTTTTAGTCCAAATAATTTTTGCTTATTTTATTAACATGCTTTGTAGGTCTTGTTTACTTTTACCTGGATAACTTTTTATGGTTTGAGTGTGAAATGTCCTACAAAGATTCACATGCTTAAGTGATTGGCCACTAGCTTTGTGACGTTGTGGAACCTTTATGTGCTCAGTAAGGAGGGGGCCTACTCCTAGCCTCTTCCTGCTTAGTGTCATGTGATCTGGGTGCTCATGCTTTCTCTTCAGCTGTCTTCTGTCTTGATGGACCTAATCCTCTGAACTCTACATCCACATCCATCTTTCCTCCTCTTCCTCCTCCTCCTCTTCCCTCCTCTGTCCCTCCCCTTCCTCCTCCTCTTCTTCCTCTTTCCGTTCCTCCTTCTATTCCTCCTCCTCTTCCTCCTCCTCCTCCTCTACCACCTCCTCCTTCTCTTCTCCCTCTTCCTCCTCCTCCTCCTTCTCCTCCTCCTCCTCCTCCTCCTCCTCCTCCTCTTCCTCCTCCTCTTCCTCTTCCTCCTCTTTCTTCCTCTTTTTATTTGCACTGGCTGTCCTGGAACTTGTTCTGTAGACTAGGCTGTCCTTGAATTCAGAGATCCACCCATCTCAGCCTCCTGGGTGGTGGGATTAAAGGCATGTGCCACTACCTCATGGCTAAGTCCTTCGTTTAGTAGCCTTGGTTAAGTTTTTGTTGGTAGTGCTAGACTGCCATGGCCAGACACCTGTAAAGTACATAGCGATCTTAGCGATGTATCTGTGAATAGCAAGTCTGAGTCTGCACTGTCATTATTGAAGATAAAGAAAGTCGGGATACTTGCTAAAGACATGGTGGCATGTAGGAGGGAAGTGGGTAAAGGTGGAACTGAAGTCACAGGAAGTGTGAAGCTGTCCCAGTGTCTGTCACTGCAGAGGACCGAGGGCTCGGGCCCACTCTGCACTCACTCTGTAGTGGGGATCATTAGCTCCTCTTGAGCCTTCAGGACAGAGACTGTGATTCTCGGGCACTCTCCTTAGGGTGAAGCTCTGCGGGCTGACACAGAGGGTCACACTCGTGATTGCTACTCTTCTCTGCTTTGGGCACTTGGGGTTCTTGTAGGAACAGTTCTTACCTTGACGTTCTGTGATTTTTATTTTTATTTATTTTTGTTGCGATTCTAGCAGTAAGCTTATATCTTTTTGTGTGGTTATTTTACAGAATTAATCTGAGACATACTTTATTTTATACAGATGCTAGAGTTCTATGGTGATCAAGATGGAGCCCGAGAGATGCTCACCAATTACGCGTATGATGAGAAGTTCCCGTCGAACCCCAATGCCCACGTCTACTTATATGAATTTCTCAAGAGAGAGAAGGCACCAAGGGCGAAGCTCATAAGTGTTCTTAAGGTAGAGGCATTTCCCCGGTGTTTTGGTTTTGTTCCTTTGAGATGGGCAGTAATGTGGCGGAAAGGCTGGCCTTACTCTCAATCTATGGCCTGGCCTTGCCTTGAGCTCCAGGTTCTCCAGTTTCTGCCTCCTGAGTGCTGGGACTACAGGCCTAGGCCATTATACCTGGCTTAGTAATTTCTTCTTTTATTCTTTCTAAAAGCAAAATCTTTAAAATGTTTAACTATAGCAAGCAGAATAGTCTGTTTACTCAGTCTTCCAGGAAACTTTGCTTTTTGTTAGCAAGAATTTTGAGAGGGGGATGGAGAGAGAATATAAATGAATTTTAGAGAGGGGGAGAGGGAGGGCGATGGGCTGTGGGGGGTGGGAGGGAGAGGGAGGAAGGATGAGCATACTGCTGAGATCAGCCTCGGGGTCTGTTTTTGAGAGCTGTCTACCTTGTTCGTTTGTTTCTTTAAATTTTTTTTTTCTTAAGGTAGAGCCTTGTTGTTTAGCTCTGGTTGGCCTAGAACTCTCTATGTAGACCAGGCTGGCCTTAAACTAACAGATTCACTGTCCTCTGACTCCTGTGTGCTGGGATCAAAGGTGTGCACCCCCATGCCCGGCCTGACTTGTTTCCTGAGGCAGGCTCTCTCACTGGAACTCAGCATGCTGTCACGTAGGCCGGCTGCTCAGCATGCCCTGGGGATCCACACGGCTATGCTCCTCTAGTGTTGAGACTCCAAGAGTGCCAGGGTTCTAGAGATTAGAGTGAGGTCCTCATACTCTACTAGACAAACAGTCCCACTGCCTGAGCAGTGTCCTAGGGCACACGTGCCCTGTGTGCGCCTGTCTCACCTTCCCTCCTAGACCACACGTGCCCTGTGTGCGCCTGTCTCACCCTCCCTACATGTGTACATGCCCTGTGTGCGCCTGTCTCACCCTCCCTACATGTGTACACGTGGAGGCCAGGAGTCTGTTAGGCGTCTTCCTGTGTTGTTCTCCACCTTGTTTTTTAAACTTTTTTCCTTTATTTTTATTTTATGGTATGGATGCTTTGCCTGCATGCATGTCTGTATCACATGCAGTGCCTGTGGAGGTTAGAAAGGAGTGGCAGACCCTCCTGGGACCGGAGTTGCAGGTGTCTGTGAGCTGCATGTGCTCTTAACCACCGAGCCATCTCTAGCTGCTCTTCCTTGCTTTGATTCAGGCTCTCACTGAACCTGAAGCCCGGCAGCTGGCTAGGTTGCCAGGACAGTAAACTCGCAGGGTTCCCTGTTTCTCCCCAGCGCTGGGATTACAGGTGCATGCTGCTACCCCTGGCTTTTGATGTGGTGCTGAGGCTCTGAACCCAGGTCCTCGGGCTTTTAGAGTGAGCACTTTACCCATAGAACCATCTCCTGGAATTTTGCTTTCTAAAATAACTTTTTGGTGAATACTTCTTATGTTTGGATTGAAACTGGATTAGAAAAAAAAAAACTGGATTAGAAAAAAACCTTTTAAATCCTTAGTTCATTTGTTGAGAGCCTATTAGCCAGTAAGAATTTTACATGGAAATAAGCTGGAATTTGTGTAATATGTAAATGACAAGACTTTTCTCTTTCAGATTTTACATGAGATTGTGCCATCCCATACACTAATGTTAGAATTCCATACCTTGCTTAGAAAATCAGGTAAAATTGTGTTTTCTACTCCTCTGTGCATAGAGCCTACATGAAGGACCAGCCATCTGTGACCTGCCTGTTCTCACAGCTGAGCTCACTTGCACTGTACCTGCTCCTGCGATGCCTGTGGTTGATTGTGCATGATGACTGTAGAGCCCGTGGCTCTGTTGGAGATCCTGCATCTACAGCTTACAGAGCTTAAAATGCTTGCTGTCTGTCCTAATGGAGAGCCTTAGGACTAGGAATGCCCTTCACTTGAATGGTTTGCCTCCTGTTGATCCCTTGAGGGCTTCAGGGCAGTATAGTAAAGAACATGTCTTAGAAGGAAGTCAGCTTGCTTAAGCCAGTTGCTACAAAGTCTGTAGGTCTCAACCTGTATTTACCAAAACACCAAATAGGGTGGGCAGTATTTAAATAGAGGGTATAGCCTCCAGGAGAGGCTCACTCTCTTGACGCCAGTAACCTTCAGCTCATCACAGCACTGTGAGCATAATGAGTTATTTTAAACAGTTAACCAGCTGGAAGACTTGCATTTCATAATGCTTCATTAACTTGATGCATCTTCTTTGCTCTGCACACTTCTCTAGTGCTGTCTGTAAGCTTTGACTGTTGTGACCATTGTAGAGACAGAAGAACATCGGAAACTGGGCTTGGCAGTATTGTTTGAAGTCTTGGACTTTGCTGGATGCACTAAGAACATAACGGCCTGGAAACACTTGGCAGAGTATCTGAAGCAGACGTTAATAGAGTACGTGAGAAACAGCATTTATCACTGTTCATCATAAGTAATAGTCCAACATTTTCACTCTTGCTTTTAAAGTTTTTTACTTAATGTTTTTGAATTTCCCATAGGCTTTATTTGTTTGTTTTGTTTTTGTTTTGTTTTGAGTATCAGAAGCTAGGAAATATAAAATCATAAGCCCAATACACAGAATTTCTGTGCATATATTTCTTGTTAGCAAATTCAACTCTGTATCCTCAAGTGCATGCATGGTCAGGCAGTGTCTAATGCTGCATCTGAAGTACATACTGTCAGCATCACATTCTGGGTAAGAGAAAAGGTGTGTCCCTGCTCATGTGCATTCTGTATGTGTGAGAGAGGCCTCTCAGAATTAAGCTTTCCTTGAATGTCATATCCATATTGGCTGGTGAGGAAATCCTGTGTCTGAGAGTACTTGCTGTGGGCTTCGGAACTGACTTTATCCTGTGCTTACTGCTCTAGTTGGCAGCGTGAACCTGGGAGAACAGGGCCTAAAAACAAAGTGGACTAAAGTCTCCTGCAGTAGCTGACTTTATTCAGAGTATCAGACAGTTCATACTCCGAGGGTTAAGGAGAGTCACCTGAGTAAAGTGTACAATCACAAGGACAAGACACTCATGTTAAAACCATGGGTTTTCTTAGAGAGATAGGATGACAGCAGAAGTACACTCACTCCTCTCTGCTACACCCGGGAGGGGCACAGCACACACTCCAAACTGAGGTCGCCAAGACTCTTCACTTGTTTTCTGGGAGATTTCTCAAGGCACTCAGAATTCCCTTCCCATGACTCCATTCTTGCACCATGTTCCGACAACAGAGGAGTAAATCCTAAGGCAGCTCTAGTAACTGACAAGTCTAAGGAGAAGGTGCCAGCAGATTTGGTTGTTGTACCGGGTGGCTCATTCTTGCAGCCTCGGTCTCTCTCTCTCTGCAGCTGAGGCCTGTGGTGGGGCGCGTTAGTCAAAAAGGAGGCAATGTATAAATGTGATATTTTATTATAGGAAAGAGAAAATAGGCTGGTCAAGTAGAGAGAAGGAAAGGAGAGGAAAAGAGAAGGAGAGAAAGAGAAAGGAGAGGAAGAAAGCAAGAGAGCAAGAAGGCAAGAGAAGAGAACAAAGAGCAGGAAAGAGGGGAAGAAGGCAAGAGAGGAAGAAAAGAAGAGAGGGAGGAGGGGACAAACTGCCCCTTATATTGTATTGGACGTGGCTATCTGTCTTTGGGCATGCCTGGCTGTGGTCAGATGACTGGGGGTAGGGTCCAGCTAGAATGCTGGGAGCATGGGGCATTGCCTGCCTGATAGAGTACACATCTCCTGCAGGGGCAGCTGTGAGGGGTTGTGACTGAAACAGGAGCCAAAGACTTAGGAGTTATAGCGGAGCTCCTTCTGCCCCCTGCAAGCAGAAACTGCCCACTGAGGCTCCGGGGCTCAAGGCCAATTACTCGACTGAGCCTAAGTTGCCTGAACAGACCACTGCCCCACATTTGATGTCTGGTGAAGCCCAGTTTCTTGGTTTTCAGTGCCCTCTTGCTGTGTTCCCCTGGTGAAAGAGACAGCTGCTGTCTGGGGCTCTCTTACAAGGCTCTAGCCTACAGTGTTCCAGTGACTCGACTCCTAATGTCTTAGGCCTAGCATAGCACCTCACTTCATCATAATGGTCCCTACACTTCTGCATCCAATGATGAGTGCATTCACACTATGGCAGTGTGATAGGTTAGCCCAGTCACTATCAATCACTGAATGATCAGGGACCATTTAAATCCCTACTGGATCACAGGGTTCCTAGAGGTCAAGAACTGCACTGTTCACATGTTGAATCTAGAAGTTCTATCACAAGGGTGGCCACGGGCCTTAAATACACATTTACACAGGTTGTTGGGGAACACTTAGTTTGCTCGTGTGTTTGTATGTTTGTGTAATAATGGCATCTGAGTTGGCATAGTAATTTTGGTAGCATGTAATTTTACCTAGGATTGTAAAGCACCTTTTGAGTGATTATAGTAATCGCTAACACTTCCTCTGCAGCAGGCACCGTGTGAGGAGATCATGAGATCATGGGATCTATGGCACTGCTGGGCTAGTTAGCTCCTAACAGAGATGCCAGGAAATAGCTGTTTCCACTGTCTGAGAAAGGGAGACTCAGAAAAGTTAGCAGCTTGCTCAGGATCATATAATTAGAGATGAAGGAGCTGAGATTTCAGTCCTAGATTTTAACTCAGCAGCCTTGCTGTCGATCACTCTGGTGCAATGCATTGGCTGTGCAGTGGAAATGGGATGTTCACAAAAAGAGTGGACTCGGGCTTGCCCCCACGCTACTGCCTCGACCATGTGTGGACGTCAGCTTGGAAGTGTCTTCCGTGTCATTGTCGTTTAGATGTCGCTCATGTTCAGATTGTGACCACAGCCGTGTTGCTTCACTGACTTCCCTGTTCTGTTTCCTTTCAGAAGCCGTTCCGAGTGGGTTGAAGAAGAGTGGAAATCTAGGAGGAGCTGGTGGCCAGCCTTTCACTTCAGCTTCTTTTGGGCGAAGAGTGACTGGAAGGCGGACACTGATTTGGCTTGTGAGAAAGCTTTTGTAGCTGGAGTCCTCTTAGGGAAAGGTCTGTGGTTTGTTTCTGTTTATCTGGATGTAGCTTTTGGTGGACTCTGAGCCTAGAAAGTGGGCCCTCGTTCATCTGTTCTTGGGGTGCTCAGGGCTTTAGGAGCCTCAGAAGTGACTAGAATGGGAGTGGGGGCCCCGAGCTGGGTTCAGCTCAGGTAGAAGTGGGTCTATGTAATGTGTACGTCGCCATGACTAGGCTTAGGAGGAGGGGTGGAGTTGAACTGTGGGTGAGCCATCCTGGGAAGTCATACGGCCTTCCTGGTGAGGCTTTTATAGGATGCTTAAGCCACATTGGTATACGCGACACAAACGAATTTATGTTCAGGATCATTAGTGTTCTAGGACTAAAGAAAAATTTAAAAGTAGAAGTATTCTTAAAAACTTGATAAATATTAAAACTTTTTATTTTGTTTCATTTTTAGGTTGTAAATATTTTCGGTATATTTTAAAACAAGATTCTGACACCTTGAAGAAGAAAATCAAACGCATGAAGAAGTTTGTGAAAAAGTATACTATTGTAAATCCAGGGCTTCACACCTAGATTTTAACTTATTTTACAGTTGTCGCTACAGAGTAGTGGTTCGTATTTTAATCTTGTGTGTCTGTGCACACACGTACATGTGCACATGCGCATGTGGAAGCTAGAAGTCAGCTGTGTCACTCTGCGGGAGCCTTGCTTTGAGACTGGTCTCTCACTGAGACCTAGGCTCGCCTCTTACCTTGGCTGGCCAGGGTACTCCAGGGATTCTTAGCTCTGGGATGGTAGTCGTGGGTACCATGCCCAGGTTATTTTTTATTCATTTATTTATTTGTATATGTGTTTATATATGAGTACACATGTGTACATGACTTGGCACAAGTATGACTGGGAGCCTGTAGAGAAGGGGCTGGACACCTGGGGTGATTTCTGTGAAGATGAGGGAAGCAGCTACCACCCTGGCCTCTGGTCCTTTGTGTTGTCTCACCAGTGTGCCAGGAGCCACCTCAAATACTATCCTGTGTACAGTAGATCAGAACTCTTGTAGGAGTCTCAGGAGCCTGTGGCACTCGACCTCCTTCCCACTGGTTCCTTCACCAGCTTCATTTCCACACCCCACAGCTATTGACGGGTTCTGTTGAGGGGGTAAAGAGGCTAGGAGGAGGCGGTAGAGAAGGAAGACTCCTTTCTCTGTTGGTTTTAACCAGAGCAGGTGAGACCAAGTGGCTCTCCAGTTCTTTGACTCTGGAGGACTGATCTAAGACAGAGTGCTAGAAGAGGCGTGGCCAACCTTAAGGGCGTGGTGAGCTAAATAAGAATCCAACAGTAGAATCTCTACCCATGAAGTAACATCCTACAGGTACTAAGTAAGCTCAGTGGACAGCTTCCCGAAGCCAGAGGCACATGCCAGACATGCCCTGAGTTCTGGAGCAGATTGTGCTGATAATGCGTCTGGAGAATGATCCTGGCCGTCTTGTGGTTATTGCTGAAGTCACTAGTACGTGGGTTCCAGGAAGGCTCAGGTGACAATTTCCCCAATGGCTTCTAGCTCTACTAGCTTTAAATAATGTACAATAAAAGTGGACAAGTTATACTTTGTTAATAAATTTGTTAGTAGTATTTTATCCTTGTGGGAAGGGTCTCAGCAAATAACTTCATCCAGGACAGACGAAAACAAGTGGATGTTTCAAGCACTGCTCTAAACCAAATTGGAGTTACCACATTAAAAGGACCAGCTTCTCTGAGTGAGGGTGGTTGGATTGTGTGGGAGCTCTGTGTAAGAGCAACACTGGGAATAACCGTCCAAACCTCAGAGCACAGGCCGAGGTCAGCAGGACCTGGCTGGAATCCTAAGCTAGGGTCTGTGCTTCCCAGTGCTTTGGGGACCTTGCAGGGGAACCGCGTAGCTGTGGTTCTGCACCAAGCTTTGCTGCTCTAGAACTTCCTGTTGGTCGTTGGTTTGGTTTTGGTTTTGTTTGTTTTTTTGTTTTTAAACCAAGTCTGTCTAGGTAGACATGGCTGTTCTTAAACTCATGATCTTCTGCTTCAGCTGTTACACATATATGCTACCACAGCTAATTTTCTTTCCTAGAATTTTCATATCACATGTTCAGATCTAACACCTGTGGGAGTTATTTTGGGTCTGCTGGGCCCAGAGCCAGTTCCATGAATAACACTGGCCAGGTTTCTTAGGCGCTTTGAGGCTCCTGGTTCTTCAGACCATCACACTCCTCCTGACCAAGGTGAAGTTGGTTGGCAGAGAATGAAGTACCTCTCCAGGGTCAGGCCCTAACCACATCAGAGCAGCTCTGAAGATCCATGCAGAGCCCACCTCTATTGCCTCCTAGCCCCATGTCAAGTACCAAGCTGGGTAGCTAGGATCAGAAGAGAGGATTCACAGCTCTGAGGTCACTGGCCCAAGCAAACTAGGTCAGTCTCTCTCCCAGGCTTTTGGTAGGCTCCCCCCTGTGTCCCAGGAGCCATGTAATTACCTCTGTAGTGCTGGCCTTTTCCAGGAGTATGCTATTCATACATAAACATCTTTATATTACCTCCACCTAACAGTGTCTGCTTTAGATAATCATTGAGTTGAAGTAAACACAAATGTGTGAAAGTGATTGAGGGTGTCCACCCCTGGAAAATAGCAAGCTTGTGTCAAGAGTAGGACCTGGGACCTGTTGGGCTAGTGCTTACTGTTCTACTGCTGCGAAGAGGCATGACTAAGGCAGTTTATACAAGAAAGCATTTAATTAGGGGTTCTAGAGGGTTAGTTCATAATCATGGCAGGAACCATGGAGGCAGACAGGCATGCATGGTGCTGGAGCAGCAGCTGGTAGCTTATATCTGCTCTATAAACAGGCGGCAAAGAGCCAGAGATGAAGAGAGACTGGGCCTGATGTGGGTTTTTAAAATCTCGAAGCCCACCCCAGTGACACCTCCTCCTTCAGAAGGCCACACTTCCAATCTCTCCTAAATAGTCAACCAACTGGGAACCAAACATTCCAGTATAGGAGCTTATGGTGGTGGTGGGGAGCATTCTCTTTTAAATCACCACAGTTAGAATCCTGGGGTTTTATAGGAGCCTGTGGTGGTGGTGGTGGGCATTCTCCTTTAAGTCACCACAGTTAGAATCCTGGGGTTTTATTTGTTTTGGTTTTGAGGTAGAATTTTACTGTGTGGCTCTAACTGTCCTTGAATTTACAGAGATCTGCCTGCCTCTGTCTTCCCAGTGCTGGGATGGCTCAGCAGTTAAGAGCACTGACTGCTCTTCTGAAGGTCCTGAGTTCAAATTTCAGCAACCACATGGTGGCTCACAACCGTCCATAATGAGATGTGATGCCCTCTTCTGGTGTGTCTGAAGACAGCTACAGTGTACTTAGATATAATAAATCTTTTTAAAAAATTGACTTGGCTGGGTGGTGGCGGCGCTCGTCTTTAATCCCAGCACTTCGCTCATCTTTAGAGCCAGGTTATTTCCAGTTGTGCTTTTGACTTGCCTTATAGATTCTGACTACTCCATATCAGATGGTTGATTGTATTTGAATCTTCCCTCCCCTAAACAACCCCAAAGCACCATGGAGTCAGGAAGCACTGGTGGGTCTGAAATCCCAGCATGTCTACACACCTTGTCTACTGGAGCTGTCCTTGTGTTCTGAAATCCTGGGTGATGTGAGAATGGCAGTCATTGAGTAGGTGGCCTGGGGTCTGGGTATGGATTTTCTCAGTACGGGGGTACTATCACTGGATAGTAGCATTTTAAAAAAAAGAAACAATAGACTGCTAAATGAGAGTCCCCACAAAAGATGTGGAAATCGTCTTCATAGATAGGATGTTGGCCTTGAGCGGGTGAATGAGACTCCAAGCCTGTTCACTCACAGTTTCCATCATGCCTCTGCCTTAAATTCACAGATAACTTCCCCACCCCCAGTTAGTATGGCTGTGTGTTTAGCTAGTGTGCCATCAGTAGCTAGGTGCAGTTGGTGCAGGGTTTTTGTTTTGTTTTGTTTGACATGAACAACTAAAAGTGATTGCTGAGTTTGGTAAATCATAGAGTGGAATCAGAACTGCATTTTATTGACATTTGACCTCTGGTGGGATTCTTATCTGACAGAACCTCTGTGACCCCACAGATTGTCCAAATGCAGGTAATGGGATGTGCGCCTTTCTGCCTCTGAGAACTATTTCGAAGATATGGAAATGAGGTGTGTGGAGATGCTCTGTAGACCGGTGCGTGGTATGCATGCCGGAGCTGCTTTCTGTCCTTGGGGACACCTTGCATCCCCAGGCTTCAGTAGAGGAGTGTGGTTTGAAGGAGGACTACAGAGGAACTGTAAGCTACAGGGGGTCAGCAGTTCAGTAGATGCCCTCACTCGGAAGACGTATGTACAAAATGAAGACATCTGATAAATGAAGATGTCATTATGGTGGGCCCTAATCCAATGTGACTTGTTGTGGGGCCGTGAATCTTGAGAAGCATTCGCCATGGCGGGATGGCACCTACTTCGGCTGTTAACTCCTAGTGGACAACTGTTTGCGCA
>NW_022196891.1:80409933-80410885 GCF_008632895.1 Mastomys coucha
TATGTAGGGTAATGAGCGAACAGCCAATCATGAGCAGGCACGCCACGCTGTGGGCAGATACGCTGCACAGTGCGGATTTTGGGCTCGACCCTTTTTCCCTATGGATGGAAACAAATAAAACGTTGCTGCAGAAGGAACCTAGTGTCCGCGTGTCTTCTTCCCGGCGAGACGACTGCGCGGGCTACAACTTGTGTTCTCCTAAAAGATAAAAAAAGGGCAATTGAGCTGGATGGTGGTGGCACACGCCTTTAATCCCAGCATTTGGGAGGCAGAGGCAGGGGGATTTCTGAGTTCGAGGCCAGCCTGGTCTACAGAGTGAGTTCCAGGACAGCCAGGGCTATACAGAGAGAAACCCTGTCTCGAAAAACAAAACAACAACAACAAAAAAAGCAACTGAACACAGACACATACACGAAAATGGTATCCAACACGAAGGTGGAAGTTGGGTAGCACTCCTCGCTTGAGAAGTCACAGCTGCAGAAGGTTGGTTGTGAACCACCAGAAGCTGAGAGTGACAACGCCTGGATCTGATTCTCCCCGCAGCCCTCGGAAAGAGCCAGCCTTGCCAATACCATGGCCTCAGAACTGAGAGAGAAGTCTGTCGTGAAATCCCCCCAGTTTGTGTTCTCTGTACCTCCGTCCAGGCAAACTCACCCAGTAGTTTACAACTGTCAGTTTCAAAGATGGGTGCTAACTTCAGCCCTCTGTCTGGTTCTAGTTGAGAGGTCCAGACAATTCTCAGGCTGCTGTAATGGTTCCGCCCTGTGATGCCCAGATTTTACCTAACACCCTGTTCTTTTTGCCTGTGCTGTAACAAACCCCCACCCAGCCAAGAATTCAGATATCTGGTGTCACCATTCCTTCCTGCGAGTCCCCCACGACACTGTCCTTTCTCCCTGTTAATATGATCTGCCTTACATCGTCGGAGGACACTGTTTTATACTTCCCTCCT
>NW_022196891.1:80411532-80417012 GCF_008632895.1 Mastomys coucha
TGTGTGTGTGTGTGTGTGTGTGTGTGTGTGGCTCTGCGACCGTGTGTTTGCCTGTCTGAGAGCCTGGGCCCCGCCCTCAGCTCTGCCAACAGGTAAATCTACAAGGTATGCTGTCCGACAAACTGGAAAGCTGGACTGGCAGGCAGCCATCCCGACTACCTGCTTCTGTCTTCCTTTTTTTTTTTTTTAATGGGCTTTGTTTGTGTCTTATATTATGGAGGCTTTTAAAATCCAGAGCACTGAGTGCAGACTTGGCTCCACCTAAGCTCCTGGTCTTAATGTCCTCCTGGCAGAGGCTGCCTTGTGTGGGAGAGCTGCTTGGGTATTACAGGGTATTTGAACCTGTTTCTAGTTGTGTGGCTCAGTCCTTAGCACACACCTTTAATCCCTCTGGCTGGAATACAGACATGCTCTTAGTACACGCCTTGAACCCCAAACAATGAAGATAAAGTTAGTTTGTAGAAGGAAGCACCCATGTTTGAAAGCGATGTCTAATTGAGTGGCAGACAAAGCGACGAATCAGAGAGAGATTTGATAGAATAGGATACGCCCAACCAACTCTCATGAGAAGAGAGCAGAGAGGGAAGCTATTTAAGGGAGAGACAGACAGTACCGGAGCAGGAGAGAGTACAGGATATGGAGTTCATGGAGACACTGCCTAGAGTTGAGAGGGAGAGTAGAGTGGCCCAGAGAGGAAGGAGGCAGTGCTACCGGGAGAGTTTTACAGAGAGGGACTGAAGAGAGAACAAGCTAGACACAGGGAGACAGAATAGAGAATGAGAAGGATTCAGGAGATTAGAAAAGATTGCTAGCGTTAGCCTGAGGCCAAGCAGAGTAATTCAGAGAAAAGCCAGATGGAATCAGTTACCTGGGAGAGGAGTCTGAGCCACATCTGCTGAGTTGAACCAGCCAGCCACAGTTCAGAAAGACCAAGAAAGGGTGACCTTATTCAGCAGCAAGTCTCAGAGGCTGGAAACATTCCAGGCCTGGATTAGATTGTACAGAGGCTAGAAGCTTCCAGGACTAGGCCTCGGTAACAATTACAACAGGAGAATCAAAGTTAGGTTTACCCTTGGGCAACCTTAAAAGGCAGGGTATGTCAGTTCCAATGGGCTGGAATTACAGAGGGCGCTGGGTGGGAGTTCAGCTCAGGCACTAAATACCTGTGCAGATCCATGCTGGTGCCCATATCTCTGGGCTTGGGGCTGTGTAAGTTTAGGGTTCCGTGTCCATCCATTCAAGAACTAAGTAAAAGCCAGGTGGGTATAGTGGCACATGCCTTTAATCTCAGCACTCAAGAGGCACCACTGTGATATGAGGCCAGTGTGGTCCACATAGAGAGTTCCAGGCCAGCCAGGGTTGTATAGTGAGATCCCTTGTCTTAAGAAGCAAAAAAAAAATGTTATTGGGTGGCAGAGACATGTATGAAACACAACAATCTTAAATACTGATGGAATGTATATAGAAGAATGTTTCTAAAGCGGCTATAGGGCCGGATGGGGTGGCTAGGTAAAGGTACCGGCCCCCAAACCCGACAGCCTGACTTCCATCCCTGTGTCCCATGTCATTGAAGGAGAGAATATACTCCTGAAAGCGGTCCTCTGACTTCCACAGGTACGGTGGTGTGTCCCCCACCCCTCCCCTTCCCCCCTGCCCCACATAGACACACAGACACAATAGATCTGGCAAAACCAAAGTCAGGTCTACTGAGCTTCCTGGTCTTTGTGTTCTCTGGGACACAATGCATCTATTCATAAAAAAACCTGTATGTTGAAGTCTGTCAATGTGTTAGTATTAAGAGCCAGGCTTTGGGCTAATGGGTTAGCTAGCTTTTCCATTACCATAAAAAATGTCTAGATTATCAGGGAAAAGGCTTATTTGAAACCACCATTTTGGAACTTTGAGCCCATGGTCCTGTAGTCACTGCTCTTGGGCCTGTGATACAACTCCTGGGCTGGAAGTCTTGGGTTCTATAAGAGAGCAGGCTGAGCAAGCCAGGGGAAGCAAGCCAGTAAGGAACATCCCTCCATGGCCTCTGCATCAGCTCCTGCTTCCTGACCTGCTTGAGTTCCAGTCCTGACTTCCTTTGGTGAATGAACAGCAAAGCTGAATAAACCCTTTCCTCCCCAACTTGCTTCTTGGCCATGATGTTTTTGTCCAGGAATAGAAACCCTGACTAAGACAGTCTGGGAAGGGGCTTCAGAGGGTGGGTGTGTTCTGACTCTCACTGTGGGGACATAGTCATAAAAGTCCCTCGTTGGACACTGGACTTGCTGGCTCCTTGGTTTTGAATTTCCCAGTCTCTAAACTGCAGGATAAGTTTTTACTATTTATAAATTAACAAGTAAGTCTACGGTATTTTTGTTTTCTTCTGTGTGCTTTTGAGACTGGGTCTCAGGTAGCCCAGAATGGCCCTGAACTTGCTTTACATTCAAGGATGACCTGATTCTTTTGATCTTCCTGTCTCTGCTTCCTAAGTTTAACACGTCAGTTGAACACAGCACAACCTGGTTCGTGTGGTCCTGGGGAATCAAACCCAGGACCTTCCACAGGCTAGGCTAGCACTCTACCAACAGAGCCCCATCCCAGTGTATGATATTCATTGCCGCGGAGGCTTTGGGGCGCCCGCTTTTCCTTGACTGCTTCTGTTTTTCTTGTCGGGCATGCAAGCTTCATGACGTTTCTTCCCACCCAGGTGCACGTGGGACGGCTCTCCCTGACGTGCTCCCGGACCCACACCAGTCGCTCTCTGGGACGGCTCTCCCTGACGTGCTCCCGGACCCACACCAGTCGCTCTCTATGCCCTTCTGCACTGCAGGAAGCTGGACACTTGCCTTGTGTGCGGAGCTCTGCCGTCAGAGCTCTGTCATGTGTGCTGCTCAGCCTGCAGAAAAACAATAAACAAGTGGGAATTTCCTGGCTTTGCCCCCAACGTGGTGTGGCGGGAACTCTGTGCGGTTTGAGGAATCCTAGCACTTCAGTCAATGGCACTGGCACACCGTTGGCTAAGCACCCGTGGTCCCCCAACCACTCGGCACCAGTATGAAGACCTTCTCCAGCTTCGCTTTTAGTCAGGACACTGCTCCCTGATGTCACTAGGTATGCTTAGGCACCAGCACAGAGCAGGGACTTCACTGACCAACCACCTCAGTGAACTTGGGGCAGGATGTGAGGGAGAGAAAGAAGGAAGAGCAGTTGGGAGCGGGGAGGGGGAGGGAACTTGGGCAGACGGGGCAGGCCAACCCAGGAAGGAGCAGCAGAGAATTCCTAAGGTCCAAATGCTGGGAAAACATACCGGCCCACACACTGTCCCTTGGCTCTCTCCTGGCGTTTTCTGCCTGGGCCTCGCATTCCTGTTGGGCTGGGTGGGCCTGCTGCAGGGACACCCCCAGTGCTTGGATTATGGACCACCCTTCCGTCCTCCTCTCCACCTGGAGTTCTGCTCTGAGTATGACGCCTTCGGCTGCTGTGATCAGCGCAAAGACCAGCGCCTCGCTGCCAGGTACTGGGACATCATGAACTACTTTGACCTGAAGGGCCACGAGCTGTGTGGAGGTTACATTAAAGACATCCTTTGCCAGGTGGGTCTGAGTGTAAGCTTAGGAGGAGGAAGAGGAGGAGGAGAGGGGGCCAGTTTGGAAAAGTGACTTGTGGCTTTAGGGTGTTTGACTGAATGTCAGATCCTGGAGTAGGATGCTTCTGCCAGGTGCCTCCCTGGAAAGCTGGAGGTGAGGGGGTACCCCAGTCCTCCAGACTCTTCCCTCCGGGGTTTTTTCTCCAGACAGCGAAGATTGAAAGAGGTATTCATGGGGTTCTCAAGTGCAGCTGTTCCATCCCGCCTACAAGGACCAGAGAACTGGGGCCCAGCATTCCTGTGGCGTTTATGCATCATGCAGGGGACGTGGGGTAGCGACACCTGCCCAAGAGGGTGTTTTGCCAAAGGAGCTTTGGTTGTGACAGTGGTGGTGGCAGGGGTTGGGGTCCTGTCTGCAGAACTCCTGAGCTGAATGCAGAGAGCCTCAAGTTGCTGGTAGGAAATGACCCCAGAGTTTCTCCTCTCCCAGGCTCGTGGGCAGTCAAAATCCACATGCAGGAGGCGTCACCTTAGCTGAGCTGAAGATGGGAAGGTCCAGGCTGCACACACACACACACACACACACACACACACACACATACACACACACACACATACACACACACACACACACATACACACACACATACACACACACACACATACACACACACACACACACACACACACACACACACATCCACGCGCACACCCGTGGGAAGAGGGTCCAATGAGAGGAGCTTCTTCAAGAATGCAGCACTCTAATGATGTGACAGAAGTCCTTCTGGGGCATTTTAGTGCTATTATGTCTCTGTTCCAGGGCATCTTTTCCCCACCGTGGCCACTGTTTCCAAGTATACGGTTCTCCTCAGCTCTATGTGTGGGCACAGACAGCAGGAATTCCAGGCAGGAATCAGTGCAGTAGGACTCAGAGAACAAACACCTGGGTGGAATCGCCCAGGGGCTGTGTTCTCATGGCAGGGCTCCGTCCCTCAGGTGTTTCCGGGAAATTTAGTTCTGAGATGAGCAAGGAATGTGTGTGTGTGTGTGTGTGCGTGTGTGTGTGTGTGTGTGTGTGTGTGTGTGTGCGCGCGCGCGTGTGTGCGCGCGTGTGCATGTATGCTTGTGTGTGTGTATGTGTGTGCGCGTGTGCATGTATGCTTGTGTGTGTGTGCGTGTGTATGTGTGTGTATGTGTGTGCACGCGCGCATGCGTGTGTGTGTGTGTGTGTGTGTGTGTTTGTGTGTGTATGTGTGTGTGTATGTGTTGGCTGGAGGTCAGTGTTAAGTGTCTTCTATCTCTCTTTACCTTGTTTGGGACAAGGCTTATAAAACGTGGATCCCCTTGATCCACGTAGGATCCCCTTGATCAGGTAGGATGACTGGTCTGTGAGTTCCAGAGCGTCTCTGTCTCCGGCCCAGTGCTGGCACTGGCTGGGATCCAAAGTGCCAGACTGGGATCCAAAAGCAGGTCTTCCTGCCTGCAAACAAACACATTAGTAACCGAGCCGTCTCCTCGGCCTCAGAACCCGAGCTTTTCCGAGTAGCATGGAAACTTATTTCTGAGAAGTCCTCTGCTGAAAATCTCGCTCCCTTCCCATCTCCTCTCAGATCCAGAAAGCCACATTTAGCTGCTCCCTTGTTTTATGAACTTGAAGAGTAAGAAACCCATCTATTTGTTAAAACAGACAAAGCTGCCGGGCGGTGATGGCACACACCTTTAATCCCAGCACTTGGGAGGCAGAGGCAGGCAGATTTCTGAGTTCGAGGGCAGCCTGGTCTACAGAATGAGTTCCAGGACAGCCAGGGCTATAAAGAGAAACCCTGTCTCGAAAACAACAACAACAACAACAACAACAACAACAATAACAAAACAGACAAGGCCACTTCCCAGCACTATGTGTAGT
>NW_022196891.1:80417022-80450787 GCF_008632895.1 Mastomys coucha
TCTCAGGACTTCTTGCCACCAGGGTTAAGTACAGCATGGTGTCCGGCTGATTTCCGTAGTGCTTTTCTGAACTCTGGCAAGTGTGAGCTCCTGGAGAACATGTGCACTTTGCCCACTGCTGCTTGTGGGGCTCGCCCACGGGAGGCCCACAGTAGAGCGAGCCGCTTCTGGGTCTTGAGTCTCCTCCCCATGGAGAAACACTGGTTTGGTTCCCGAGCTGAGTCAAAACAACTTTGCAAGCTCCAAACGTATGCCTAAGAGTGTGCCAGGATGATGGTTCTATTTCCGCAGCCAGCTTCCGTTCACAAGCATCTCCTTATTTCACCTCCCTACCCCTGTGTTCTGCTCTTCAGGGGATGGCCTGGGGTGATCTGACACTCAGGTGGGTGGGTCCTCTTGCTTTGTACCAGCTCCTCTGACAGGTAGCTTCAGTTGAACCAGGCAGTTGGAAGGGGAGGCGCTGTGCATCTCTGGGTTTCTTTGTTTCCCGGTAGCCTCGTAACCAAGGGCTTGCTCTATATAGTGTCTAGCCAGGGGAAGGAGAACAGTGGGACTCTAATATACATGTAGGTGCTGCTGGTCCCTTTATGAGTGACTCCAGTCACTCAGGGCACTTGGCCGAGAGAGCCGTCAGTGATCTGGGGTGCTTGGCTGACAGATTCACCTCTACCCTTTAAACCCGATGTTGGTTACTTTTCTCTCGCTGTGATAAAACACCATGACGACAAAGGCCATTTATTAAAAAAAAAAAAAAGAAAAAAAAAAGCATTTAATATGGTGTATAGTTTCAGAGGATGAGAGTCCATGATGCTGGAGTGAAGGAACATCTAAGAGCTCACCCCTTGAACTACAACCACGAGGCAAAGAGAAGGAGCTGGGAAGTACGAGAGACTTTTGAAACCGCAGAGGCCACACCCAGGGCCACACCTCCTCCAACAGACACAACACTTCCGAAACAGCCCTGCCTGCCAATTAGGAACTAAAACTCAAGTCTATGAATGAGCGAATGAAGCCATCCTCACTCAAATCAACTGCCCCTTTAATTTTCCGAGTCTCAGCCACCTCTGTCTGTTAGCACTGCAAGGGGCTGAGAAATCCCACTGTTTCCTGAAATTGCTACCGTCTAGGAGGTCGAACAGCGGCTACTCCTTTGGACATTTAATCCTTGTATACTTTTGTGTACGACAGCCTCATTACGGAAAAGCTAGAACTGTACTTCCAGCACAGTGCCTTGCTTATATCAAACACGAATGTCTAATGTATGAAGAAATTACTAAGCATCTGGGAGAGACACATCAAATAGCCAATTTTTTTTTTGCTTGTTTGTTTGTTTTTGTTTTTGTTTTTTGAGACAGGGTTTCTCTGTGTAGTCCTGGCTGTCCTGGAACTCACTCTGTAGACCAGGCTGGCCTCGAACTCAGAAATCCACTTGCCTCTGCCTCCCAAGTGCTGGGGTTAAAGGCGTGCGCCACCACCGCCCAGCTCAAATAGCCATCTTGATTATATACTTTTGAATTGTTGAATGCTTTAAACACTAGGGGACATAGACTATGAACTTCTAACACTAGGTATCTAGATTTAATAGATGAGGAACTTGTGTCATGTTGTTTCACCTTCAGGGACGGGAGGACTGAAAAATGTGATACTGTTGTCCTTAAAAAATATTCCCCCTGGGATGGAGAGGGGCATCAGTGGTTAAGAGCACTTGCTGTTCTCATAGAGGACCAGGGTTCTGCTCCAAGCACCGACACAGTGGCTCGCAGACACCTGCATTTCCGATACCCTCTTTTGGCCTCTGCAGTTGTCTACACATGCAAGGTGCACATAAACTCATGCAGGCATCCACATATACACATACTAAAGAAATATTTTATAAATTCACCCATCATCTAATATATAATCGTAGGTAACAAGAACGGAGCAATAGACAACTGTGATACCTGCACAAGATCTAGCAGCCTGTCATGAAAGGGTGAGAGGCCAGGATTTATACCTAGTACATAGTTGATCATGGAGGGAGAGACGTTTTCTTCAGTGGTGTAACCACAAATAAGGTGTCTTACTCCTGTAAACAAACCCTCACTCATTCTGAAAACAGATCTAATAAAAACTCATTGGGTTTCACACATAAATCCATGCATGCTCGCACGCTCGCACACAGGCATGCATGCACACACGCTCGCACACAGGCATGCACCAGGACAATAGATAGGGTGCTCGTTGTAAAGGAGATGGGTGAGAATGACAAGGATACAGGAGAGTTATGATAAAATGTGACGTAAGCCGGGCCCTGGTAGCACACGCCTTTAATCCCAGCACTTGGGAGGCAGAGGCAGGCGCAGGCAGATCTCTGAGTTCCAGGACAGCCAGGGCTACACAGAGAAGCCCTGTCTTGAAAAACCAAAAAAAAAAAAAAAAGTGACATAAGACGTCATGACGAAACCCATTATTGCATACAACCTAACCCATGCTAACACACATTTTACGCGAGGGTTTTTCTCCAAGTGCCTTAACTGTATCAGGAATTTGGGATCTACAAAGACGATTATTATCAACCAGTTGTCCGCAAGCTTCCGGTCTGCTGACGCTCAGCTATGCCGCTTCTCCTTTTTCTTCGCTTGCTCACATTGATCAAGCTTCCCCCTCCTCTTTCCAGGAGTGCTCTCCCTATGCAGCTCACCTCTACGACGCCGAGAACCCCCAGACACCACTCCGGAACCTTCCGGGCCTCTGTTCTGACTACTGCTCTGCCTTCCACCGCAGCTGCCACTCAGCCATCTCCTTGCTAACCAACGATCGCGGCCTCCGGGAGTCCCATGACAAAGATGGCGCTCGCTTCTGCCACCTCCTCAACCTCCCAGACGAGGACTACTGCTTCCCCAATGTCCTGAGGAACCACCAACTCAACCGCAACCTGGGAGTGGTGGCTGAGGACCAGCAAGGTTGCCTGCAGCTCTGCCTGGCTGAGGTAGCCAATGGGTTGAGGAACCCTGTGTCCATGGTCCATGCTGGCGATGGCACCCACCGCTTCTTTGTTGCCGAGCAGGTAGGGGTGGTGTGGGTCTACCTCCCAGATGGGAGCCGCCTGGAACAACCCTTCCTGGATCTCAAGAGCATGGTGCTGACCACACCGTGGATTGGGGACGAGAGAGGCTTCTTGGGCCTGGCTTTTCACCCCAAATTCCGCCACAACCGCAAGTTCTATATTTATTATTCCTGCCTGGGCAAGAGGAAGGTGGAAAAAATCCGGATTAGTGAGATGAAGGTTTCCCTGTCCGACTGCAACAAAGCCGACCCCAAGTCGGAGAGGTGAGACTTTCAGGAGGACCGAAACTATGCTCCCAAGTGATGCCTCTCCATTGGGGTGGTAGCGAAGGACTGGGCCTGGTTTTCGAGTGCTAAACTAAAATGATAAGAAAATTGGCTGGACAGATGAGGCTAAGAGCGAGCCGTGGTTGCTCTTGCAGAGGATCTGTGTTCAGTCCCCTAGCATCCACACAGCACTCACAACCCTCTGTAATTCCCAGTTCTAGGTGTATGACTCCCTCTTCTGGCATTTTCTGGTACTGCATGCAGGTTGGTGCACAGGAAAAAAAAATAAGGCACATAAAAATGTGAAGGAAAGTCACTTCTGATGAATGAGGCCAACCTGGGTAACTTTACAGTGGAGCTTCTTTATGGGGCATAGCCCTCACCTTGCCCAACCTAGTCACAGCCATGCTTAGAAAGGAGAAGCCAGGGCTGGCAGCCAAAAGGGATTTTAGAGTGATTATAGAGAAACATATTAAATACAGCCGTAGCCTCTCATTAACGGTGCGGCCACTGGCTACCGGACCCTTTGCCCTCATTTCGAGGTTTCCAATGCATGGCTAGTTGACACTCTGGCTTCATTCTGTCACCGTGACAAGGTGGGGGTGGGGAGGATTTATTTAGCTTATACTTCCATGCCACAGTCTGTCACCGAGAGAAGGCAGGGCGGGACCCCGAGCCGGAACTTGAAGGTAGGCCTGCTTGCTATTCTATACAGCATTATCTCTAATTCATCTCACAGGCATAGATGCAGCAGGAGCATCAGAGGGGGGTGTTTGGCAGCCCAGATTCTACTCAGCAAGCTTCCTTGTGTGGTCTAGGCTATTATTCAAGGACCCGTGTTCTGTGGTCCTTGGAGGCCAAAGCCGGGCTTGGCTAACTTTGCAGATCTTGTTATCTTGAACCAGCCAACTTCTCTGGGTGTCTCAGCCATGCTAAAACCTAATGTATAGTTTCTTTTTCTCTTCCAGGGTCATCTTGGAGATAGACGAACCAGCCTCCAACCACAATGGCGGACAGCTTCTCTTTGGCCTGGATGGCTATCTGTACATATTCACTGGGGATGGAGGGCAGGCTGGGGATCCCTTTGGCAAGTTTGGAAATGCGCAGAACAAGTAAGCTGTGTGTGTGTGTGCATGCGTGTATGTGTGTGTGTGTGTGTGTGTGTGTGTAGGGGGTGCCGCACCCTGTTCCTTTCACGTGCACGCCTGGCACACTGTTTCTTTATATAGAGTCGAACTGAGCAGATCTAATTCCTTCCACCGCAGCCAGTGAGAGGAGCCTTTGGATTGTCTTTCTATCAATAATACAGACAGAACACTTGCTAACCAACAAAAATGCTTAATGTGGCTGGATATGGTAGTACCCGCCTTTAATCCCGGCACTTGGGAGGCTGAGGCAGGTGAATCTCTGTGAGTTTGAGGCTAGCCTGATCTACATAGTGAATTCCAGGACAGCCAGGGCTACAGAGTGAGACCCTGCCTTAATAAATAGATAAATAAATGAATGCTTAATAGGGTTATCATAGTGCTATATAGAAAATAATTTAAAAATTAAATGTACGTAGGACACTGTAGGACAACAAACATCTAATTTGGCTTATATCTCAATACACCTCAGGCTCTGTGCTAGGCCCAGAGACACAGAAGTCAGTTACTAAGAGCTGAGATCCAGATCTCAGATCTGTAGAGTGAGTTCCAGGACAGCCAGGGCTACACAGAGAAGCCCTGTCACGAAAAAACAAACAAACAAAAAAAGTCTTTTTTTATCCCCTGAGCACACCTCTCTCTGGGGGAAAAATTATTTATTTTCAAGTTTATAATATTAGGCCAAATTAGAGAGCACCCATCATTAAAATAGAAAACCAAAGCTTCAAATTACTAAGGGTCACGTGGTACGGGATCATGCTTCGTAATCGAGCCCCTTGAGCCAGAGGTGAGGGAATCTTAAACATCTCTTAGATATTTAAAAGAACCAAGCAGGTCACTCTCCTTCTGGGGTTCCTGGCAGTCTCCTGAGTGGGTCACTCTCCCTATGGGGTTCCTGGCAGTCTCCTGAGAGGTGTCAGCTCTCCGCGGCCTCCCTGGTCCTCTCCTCTGACCCTTTGCCTTTCTTACTTGTATCCTTGCTCACCCGGCCTCTTTCTTGCAGTCTGTCCTGTCTGTCTTGTCTTTCAGAAGTTCTCTACTGGGGAAAGTGTTAAGGATCGACGTGAGTGGGGCAGGCGTGGATGGCCAGCGGTACCGAGTGCCCCCGGACAATCCCTTTGTTTCTGAGCCGGGTGCCCACCCTGCCGTCTATGCCTACGGGGTCAGAAACATGTGGCGCTGTGCGGTGGACCGCGGAGACCCCGTCACACGCCAGGGCCGAGGTCGGATGTTCTGTGGGGATGTGGGCCAGAACAAGTTCGAAGAAGTGGACCTCATCGTTAAAGGCGGGAACTATGGCTGGAGAGCAAAGGAAGGGTTTGAATGTTATGACAAGAAACTTTGCCATAATGCTTCCTTGGGTAAGTAGGGTGCTTGCTGTCTGGGTGGTTTCTCAGTGAGTGGGCTGGGTTGGCAGGGCAGGTAGGCGGAGACAACCTGAGTATTCTGAGGGTTGTCTCTTTGGTAGCCTGTTGGGCCACCTCTCTGCTGCCCGAGTTAGTCACGCCAGAGGCACTTTGGTGATGTTTGTTTGGAAGTCAATCCCTGCTGGTCAGTAGAACTTGCCTAGCTAGAATCCCAGTGATGGAGGCAGAGGCTGGAGGGCTGTGAATTCAGAGCCAGCCTGGACTCCACGGGGAGTTCAAGGCTTGCTGCACACCCCACAGAGCCCAGCTAAGGTTAGCAGCAGCTCGGTAACTTTCCCACCTTTGTATCGCTCTGTGGCTGCCTTCCAAAGACAGGAGCTCGGAATGCTGGTGGGCAGCTTGTTTTTTGTTTTTTGTTTGTTTTTTTTAGGCTTATTTATTATTATTATTATTATTATTATTATTATTATTATTTTATTTTATTTTATTTTTTCAAGACAGGGTTTCTCTGTGTAGCCTTGGCTGTCCTGGAACTCACTCTGTAGACCAGGCTGGCCTCGAACTCAGAAATCCACCTGCCTCTGCCTCCCAAGCCCTAGGATTAAAGGCGTGCGCCACCACTGCCCGGCAGGCAGCTTGTTTTTGCTTCCACTTGTGGAGATGAGGTCTGAATAAGCCTCCATTGATTCTGGCCTTGAACCCATGGTCATCCAGCCTTAGCCAACTGCATGCTGGGAGCCCTCGGCCCTTTCTGGTTTGCACAAAATCCTTCTCTCTAGCAATTTCCTTTGCTCAGATCACTGGAACACTTGTTCTGTTTGTTCCGTGGAATGGAAAATAAAGCCAACTGATACTGATTGGGGCCGGTGAGATGGCTCAGTAGATAGAGATGCTTGACACCACCCTTGATGAGCAGAGCTGATCCTGGGACCCACGTGATGGAAAACTCGAACCAGCTCCTGAAAGCTGTCCTCACCGCAAATGCTCACACACAAAAATGCAGTACTTCTTTTTTTTTTTTTTTAATTTGATTCCTATGGTATATTCCAGCCATAATGCATTTACATTTTGGGTGAGCTGGGTCCCAGGGACTAACTAGTACTTTAAAGAAGTTACTTGAGTGGCTTCTAGGAGTACAACTTTAAGAACTACCGGTAGGGCAAACGTGGTGGCTACATGGGCTTTAAAAATAGTTTCCCAAAGCTAGGCAGTGATGGCACATGCCTTTAATCCCAGCACTTGGAAGGCAGAGGCAGACGGATCTCTGAGTTTGAGGCCAGCCTGGTCTACAGAGTGAGTTCCAGGACAGTCAGGGCTACACAGAGAAATCCTGTCTCGAAAAACCACAAAATAAATAAATAAATAAATAGTCTCCCAGTTGGAACATCCCCCATACACATGAGGAAGAAAGCGGGTACCTCAAAATCAGTAATTAGGGGGTGTTGGAGAGCCCCACCTGCTTCAAAGCTAGAGACTGCTGGTCTCCTTTCCTTCCTCCTCCTCTCCCCATCTTCCTTTTGAGACAGGGTCTCACATAACCCAGGCTGGCTTTATGCCTGTTGATCCTTCTGTCCCTACCTGTGTCTCAAGACTTCTGGTATATCTGCCCTGAGAACCTAAACGGGAACCAGGTGTTGGGGAGGGGATTTAGGGTGGAGATAACAGTGTAACGGGAAGCTTGAGTCCATGGTTGGTCTGCTGAGAAAGACGAAGGATTCCATTGCCGGTCTTACTAATGACCAAAAGCTAAATAAGACAATTGCATTGAGAAGTCCACTTTTGATTCCTTAGAACTATCCACTCAGGCCGTGATCTGTACTCCTTTTTTCCCTTGGTCCTGACAGACGACATTCTGCCCATCTATGCTTATGGCCATGGGGTGGGAAAGTCAGTCACTGGAGGGTTTGTCTACCGTGGGTGTGAATCCCCCAATCTCAACGGCCTCTACATCTTCGGGGACTTCATGAGTGGGTAAGGAAGGTCTTATTTATTTATTCGCTTTTTTTTAAAAAAGATTTATTTATTTTATGTATGTGAGTACACTGTTGCTGTCTTCAGACACACCAGAAAAGGCCATTGGATCCCATTATAGATGGTTGTGAGCCACCATGTGGTTTCTGGAATTTGAACTCAGGACCTCTGGAAGAGCAGTCAGTGCTCTTAACCACTGAGCCATCTCTCTAGCCCCTGTTTTTGCTTTTTGTTTTTTTGTCTTTTGTTTTTGTTTTTGAGGTGGGGTTTTGATATTTCTGGACAACCTGCAGCTTACCATGTAGAACAGATAGGTCTCAAACTCAAGGCGATTCTCCTGTCTCTTAGAGGTGTGCTTCACCATGTTCAGTGCTACTACTCGAGGATCCTTGATTCTAGGAGGGAAAATAGAACTGTGGAGTGGAAAGACGGATTCCTACAACATAAGGTTTTATCTTTCATCTAGTCGACTTATGGCTTTGCAGGAAGATAGGAAAACCCAGAAATGGACGAAGCGAGACATCTGCCTGGGCAACTCGACCTGCGCCTTCCCGGGGTTGATCAGCACATACAGCAAATTCATCATCTCCTTTGCTGAAGATGAAGCAGGTAACCCCTGATGTCTGAGTCCGTAACCATGAGCATCGGCTGAGCATTTCTTTTTTTCTTTTCTTTTTCTTTCCTTTCTTTTCTTTTTATTTTTTTAAAGATTTATTTATTTATTATATGTAAGCACAATGTAGCTGTCTTCAGACACACCAGAAGAGGGCATCAGATCTCATTACAGATGGTTGTGAGCCACCATGTAGTTGCTGGGATTTGAACTCAGGACCTCTGGAAGAGTGGTCAATACTTTTAACCACTGAGCCATCTCTCCATCCCAGCTGTGCATTTCTTGTCACTTAAACAGTCACCGTCACTTCTCTTATGGCGATCCTTGAGCCGAGTTTCCTAACACACTGGGAAATGAGTAACCACAGGTCCCAGGAGACGCAGTCACTCTTTTCAGTGTCATGAGGGGGGAAACATTGATCGTTGATTATACCCCCTCAGCCACCACCCCCCACACGACCCCCGCCATAGTGCAAAGTACAGCTCCTTGTGAGGGACACTTCAAGGTCTCATCTCTGACTTCAGAGAGGTCTGTGCCCTCCCTATCAGCTGCTTTTAGTCTGAGATGATTAGAAGAGTGTGGTCAAGGCCCAAGTGGGTCAGGCTAAATGTGCTGCTCATTCTTATCTTCTTGGATGCTCTAGGAGGAGATGTGTGGTCACTGATTGGGTTAGGGTACTCCTGACTCTGCCAAGAGTTTGTAAGGAAAGAAACCTGGATGTAAAATGTGTGTGTGTTAGCAAAGTATATGGTTATTTTATGGAAGACACCATGTGCATTATAAAGGCATCTTTGACCACTGAAGCCAAGGTTTGTACACATGTCTAAGGAACATGTATGCTCCTAAAAATATATAGCCAGGGAGTTCATTTTTTAAAAACAGATTTCTTTATTTTATGTATGAGAGTACACTGTCGCTGTGTTTAGACACACCAGAAGAGGGCATCGGATCCCACTACAGATGGTTGTGAGCGACCATGTGGTGGCTGAGAATTGAACTCAGGACCTCTAGAAGAGCAGTCAGTGCTTTTAACCGCTGAGACATCTGGTCAGCCCCCAGAGAGTTCATTTTTAGTCTTAGCATTCCATTAGTTAATGTTTCATTTTGAAAGGTTAAAGTTTCAGATTTTAAAGAAATCCCATTTTGTTTTCCTAAGTATGCACAGGATCTTTTTGTCTAGTCATACTTCAGTGGCAAGAAAGGCAATAAGATGATGTCATAGGCTGGGGATATAGCTCAGTTGCTAGAGTGCCTGAGGCTCTGGGTTCATATCTGTAATCCCTGTATGAAGGAGTGGAGGCAGGAGAATCCAGAAATTCAAGGTTACCCTTGGCTTATGGGGGTCTGAGACTAATCTGGCTATGTGAAACTTTATCTCAACACACACACACACACACACACACACACACACACACACACACACACACAGAGACAGAGAGACAGTGAGACAGAGAGACAGAGAGACAGTGAGACAGTGAGACAGTGAGACAGAGAGACAGAGAGATTGAAAAAGAGCAAAACCTAGTATCCATAAGTGTCTCCTAGATACCTGAGATTCTCTACAGATGGAAGGCCAGGGCTGGGAGAGTCCCTGCATTTAGCTCTCTTCACTCAGAGCCTCAGGGTGGCTGCACACATCCCCATCTGGAGGAGGTAATAAAGAAATCCAGTCAGTTCCCGTCCCTCTCCTCTCAGCTAGCTGCTGGATCGATATTTTCTATAGCAGCAGAAGTTGATAAGTGTTTTCTCTCCTTCAGTGATGGAGATATAGGCGGAATTAGACCAGACAGAGCAGTGAAGGCAGGTTTATTAGGAGGCAATTCTCAGGTGGGTTAACCCATCTCACAGGTGGAGGTCAGCGAAGTCACACATCCAGGCTAAAGCAAGGGGCCTTCATAGACTTTAGGCAAGGAGAGCTGGCCCCAAACGGAGCTCCTGGGCAGGCACTCTTGGGTGGGTTGCCAGAAACGGGGAGGAGAGGTTTTCTCAGTGTAGGCAAGGTTTGGGGAGGGAGGGCAGACAGGGGTTTCCCAGCTTGTGCAGGGGATGAGCAGGGGCCCCAGTCTAACAGAAGATATTTTAGAAAATTCAAGAATTTTAAATTGAAAAAGTCTATGTGAGTTGCAAATTGGGAATCGAAACATTTTTTTTTGTTGTTGTTTTTTTTTGAGACAGGGCTTCTCTGTAGACTAGGCTGGCCTCGAACTCAGAAATCCGCCTGCCTCTGCCTCCCAAGTGCTGGGATTAAAGGCGTGTGCCACCACCGCCAGGGGAATCGAAACATTTAAAGAAGAAAAACCAAAGGCTGGCAAGAGGCTGCTCAGGGAAGAAAGGACAGATCAGTGCAAGCCATTCTTCCACCCTGGTGTGGGGGGCCTCTCTACTGGAACCCCCCAAAAGGTGCTTCCCTGCAGAGCCGGATCAGTGCAAGCCATTCTTCCACCCTGGTGTGGGGGGCCTCTCTACTGGAACCCCCCAAAAGGTGTTTCCCTGCAGAGCCCTAGCTTTGGAGGTTTGGTTTGCTGGGCCTGTGGATACCAGTCAGAAGAGGAAAACAGGCCTGCTTTTGAAAGCAGTCATTTCTAGCAAACACAGCTAGTGTCCCCTGAGAAGTGGGACTGTGCTAAGGCTCTGCCCTGGGTCAGCCCTGAGGCCAGAAGGTGCCTCTAGGTGAGCTCCTTTCTCTTGTAAAAGCAGGCTCCCTATCAGGTCCTTTTCATTTTCTTCCCACTGAGACTCTTCTAGAGGAGAACCATTGTCTCCTGCATCAATTGCTATTTTGGGGTAAGATGCTTTTCAGTGGAACTAGACTGCGTTAGCTCTGGCCACATTTTAGTCAGGGAGCCCTTAGACAGGACACTAGGTATTAACTGAAGTGAACCTAAATGAATGGCTGGCCTGGAGCTATCCCTGGGCCAGTGTGCAAGCTGACCTAAGTAAGGGCCAGCTAGAGGCAAGTCCCACTGCATTAAAGGTTATCTTTCTGCATGAAATGGATATTAAGGGGATGGCCAGATGGATCAGCTGGTAAAGGTGCCACTAAGCCTGACAACCTGAATTCCATTCAGAGACCCAAGGAGAAAACTGCTCTCTGCAGCTTGTCCCCCAATCTCCATGCATGGGCCATGGCACACATGCCTCTCACATATCCGAAATGAACAAGTAAGATGTAAAATAGATACTCAAAGTATTAGCTGTATACCACAGATAAAATTTTGTGTTTTCCTCCTAAATATAGAACTGGAAGTTTCTGGCATGTTCAACACGTACACATTACACAGGCTGTAGTCAGGTAAAGTAAACACGCAGTGAGATAACCCCTGCTTCCCACCTTGGAGCTCGTGTGTATTGTGGACGGTTCCTGTCTGAGTGGCCTGAGTTCCAGTGACGATTAGAAGGCAGCTCATTTATCTGATGATGTCTGATGGTGTTTGGTATTTCCAGTCAGATGGTACAATTGGATCCCGAGAAGGATGTGTGTCCCGACTCCTTGGCCCCGTCTCTTCTCAGAACAGTTACAAGCACATCTTATATCCGTATGCGAAGCCACAGTGTCTACCATACTTGTTACTCTGGGTAGCCGACTCTGCAAAGTCTAAGATCCTCCACACTGCAGAGCAACACACGGTCGCTGCTCTCCACACATCTGAGGGCAGAGTTGTAGAACTGTCACACTTGCAGCTTCACGACTGTCTTCTGTGAAGCTGACGAGCAGTCGCATAAGCCTCGTGCGTGAGTAGAACACGGTGAAACCCGCTAGCATTATGTCGGGCTGACAGAGCTCCCGGGGCACTTGCACCGGAGATAAGAAAGAATAGAGGGCTGAAGACACAGCCCAGTTGTCAAGTGTCACCCTGCATCATGAAGACCTGAGTTCAGTTCCCTAACACTCAGGTAAAAACTGGGTGTGACAGTGCCCTGTAACTTCTGTGCTGGAGGGGAAGAGGCAGGTGGACCCTGGATCTCAGTGGCCGGCCAGCCCAGCCAGACCCTGTTTCAAACATAAGATGATGAACAGTCAGGGGAGACACTCAACATCAACCTGTGGCATCTGCATGCTGATGCATACACGTGCACATCACATATGGGAACACATTCATATCCCCCTCCTCTCCTCACCACAAGCCACTATCAATGTTCTTATTCCATGCGTGTGTGTGTGTGTGTGTGTGTGTGTGTGTGTGTGTTACGTAGATCGGGAGGCCTCCCAGGATAGCACAGCTCAGCAATGGTGTTTTGAGAACTCATGTCTAGAATTACCCAGGTAGCACTGGGGCTGAGGCCCATCCTCAACCACAGCCATGCTTGGCACAGACAACCGTCAGGAGAAGGGAGGTAGATTCTTCTACCAGGAAGTGATGGAGATGTTTTCTGAAAGCCAAGCAGGAAAGGCTGGGAGGAAGCATGCCTCTTTCTAAATGTGATCCTGGAGGGTGTGGCTGGAGGTGTTTGGGATGGGGGAAGTGTGGGGAAGACCAAGGGGATAGATAGGCTGAAAGGCTGGGGATGGTCAGAAAGAAATCAACAATCCAGTCACCGAGGAGGAAAATGCCAAAGCTAGGCTGACAGGCAACAGGGATGAAGGGACAGAGCAGAGTGACAGACAGTGGGCTGCAGCCTGCACCGGAGGAGAGCCTCACCTGCCTGGAGCGGCTGGAGAAGGGGGCGGAGCGGCTGGAGAAGGGGGCGGAGCTTCACCGAGGTGACATTTCTAGGAGATAAGAGGAGGCAGAGATCATTCTGTAGCATCCAGCAGCACACCCATGAAGTGGCCTCCACTGGGCCCCCTCCTAAGAGGTTTGAACCGCTTTGGAGGTTCAAAGGTGAACTTTCCCCTCCAGAAGCCTGCAACCCAGTGCAGGGCTGGCTGTCAGGCGTCCGGAGCTCACCCGTGATGCTCACAACACTTTAGGACTGTGTCTTAGTCGGGGTCTCTATTCCTGCACAAACATCATGACCATGAAGCAAGTTGGGGAGGAAAGGGTTTATTCAGCTTACACTTCCACATGGCTGTTGATCACCAGAGGAAAT
Organism: Mastomys coucha; assembly: GCF_008632895.1. Classification (NCBI taxonomy): domain Eukaryota; kingdom Metazoa; phylum Chordata; class Mammalia; order Rodentia; family Muridae; genus Mastomys; species Mastomys coucha. The sequence goes on from NW_022196891.1 coordinate 80,430,462, forward strand.
CAGGACTGGAACTCAAGCAGGTCAGGAAGCAGGAGCTGACGGCAGAGGCCCTGGAGGGATGTTCCTTACTGGCTTGCTTCTCCTGGCTTGCTCAGCCTGCTCTCTTATAGAACCCAAGACTACCAGCCCAGGGATGGCACCACCCACAAGGGGCCCTCCCCCCTTGATCACTAATTGAGAAAATGCCCCACAGCTGGATCTCATGAAGGCACTTCCCCAACTGAAGCTCCCTTCTCTGGGATAACTCCAGCCTGTGTCAAGTTGACATACAAAACCAGCCAGTACAGACTGGTAGCTTCATTCTGTTGTTTTCTGTGTGTCCAGCCGTGTCTCAGCCTTGCTGATATGGTGTTCTTGTTCCTGACTCCTGTCTCCACAGGGGAGCTGTATTTCCTGGCCACCTCCTACCCCAGTGCCTATGCACCACATGGATCTATTTACAAGTTTGTGGATCCCTCAAGGTGAGATTTGGTGTCATTTTTCTTCTCAGGAATGAGTTCATAGGCAGATGTACAAATGGATCGCACCCTCTGAGGCTGTTTCCCTGACTTCGAGGTGCAGTTCAGTTGGATATGTGACAAATAGATCTAGCCATTGCTCAGGGCCCAGCATAGCTTCACCTAACAGCTGGGCTCTCCATCTGTGTGACTTCAGAAGTTCCTGGGGGGAGGTCTAGTTGGTCCCCAAGGCTGTGCCTTAGAAGCCCTGCTGAGAAATGGAGTGTAGATTGCCACATGAGGAACCTTGTCTGGGCAGCCTCCACTGTAGTCCATTGCTGTGCACAGCTCTGCTCCTCTGACCTGGAGCCATCCTACCTCCAGAGCTCTCTGGTGGGATGATCGTGCTTGGAGAGGGAATTCTGCTCTTCCAGGCTGAACCTAGTTCCCTCTCCTTTGAACCCTTTAGAGTTAAGTTTGGTTAAGAGATAATCGAACCCCGCCACTTTCCTAAGAACAGGCTGAGAAACCAAATAGAACCAGACAGAAATGATTGGTTGTGAACTTGATTGGTTGTTGGCTTTCTTGCAGAGTCTCTTATTATAGTATAGGCTGGCCTGGAACTCATTTAGTCCTTTTGAACTCCAAGTAGTCCTCCTGCCTCAGCCTCCTGCGTGCTGGGCTTGTAGGCATGAGTCACAAAGCCCGGCTGTATGCACACACACATTGACAGAATGGCAAGAGGACTGATAAAAGGCCTCAAGCCATGGTTATAGAGACTGAAACCGGGCAAGCTCAGCCACTGAGCCTCATGGGGTGAGAGTGACATCAGAGAGAGGGCCGGAGTGAAGCGATGAACTGGCTGGGAGGTTCCAGTTCAGTACCCCGAAGCCCCATGTGTTTCAGGAGTTGCCCATGGGGACATGCAACTTAACTGCAAGGTGATGCTAGCTGGTGAGGTGGACCGTGCTTAGCTTCTGTTCCATTGTCCTTTTGAAGGGGTTTTTCTTAAACTGATTCATTATTACCATTGCAACAATGAATACCATCACCGTCCCCACCATCACCATGATTGCCCTCATCACTGTTATCATCATCATCACCATCACCATGATCATCATCATCACCATCATCACTGTTATCACCATCACCATGATCATCATCATCACCATCATCCCCATTATTTGCTGAGCACTTCCTATCTGCTGGACCTTGTTCAAGTGTTATTATTTTTTTTTTTAAAAAAAAACTCCATTCTTCACCAATCACTGATGATGTGCCAGGGACACAGCTCTCAGTAATTCTTCACCATTTTCCTGTGGGCCATTGGAAACCTTTTTTTTTTTCTATTTCATAAATTGAGGCTTTGTAAGATGTACTGGGCCACTCTGATGTGGACCCAGTTGTGCCTGTCAGCAGACCCTGTGCTGACCTCCATTCCCCAACTGCCTCCTGAAGGCTCTGGGTACCCTTGCTCCTCTCTGTCTGAGCTCAGAGCACACTCCTACCACAACTACCCAGCCCATGGACAAGAAAGGGCCAAGCCCAGTTCTTGTAAATGTACACCCCGAGGCGACCTCGATGTCCTGATTTGTGTCTTCATCATCCTGTGACATCGCCCTCTCTGCTGGGTGTTTATAGGCGAGCTCCGCCAGGCAAATGCAAATACAAGCCAGTGCCGGTGAGAACCAAGAGTAAGAAGATCCGGTTCCGGCCACTCGCCGGTGAGTCCCTTCCTGAGGTTTGGCTTAGTCATGGGTGCAGCCACATCCTTAGCAAACACGTGGTACTCCCCTGGGTGGAGGGTCAGACTTTCTTGGTTTTCTTCTTGTAATATTTATTTTCTGTGTATGCACGTTTTGCCTGCATTTGCGGATATGTACTGTGTGTGTGCGCGCGCGCAGTGGCCGACAGAGCCTAGAATGAGGCTTCGGATGCCCTGTAACGGGAGTTCCTGTTGGTTGTGAGCCACTGGGTGGTGCTGGGAACTGATCCTGGCTCTTCAGCAAGAACAGAGAGTGCTCTTAATGGTTGAGCTGTCTTGAGCTCCAGGGGTCATAATTTCTCTATAAAGGGTTACGAGGACTATTGACTTGTAGCTCAGTGTGTGTGTGTGTGTGTATGTGTGTGTGTGTGTGTATGTGTATGTATGTGTGTGTGTGTATGTGTGTATGTGTGTGTATATGTGTGTGTGTATGTGTGTGTGTGTGTATGTGTATGTATGTGTGTGTGTGTATGTGTGTGTGTGCATGTGTGTATGTGTGTGTGTATGTGTGTGTGTGTATGTGTGTATGTGTGTGTGTATGTGTGTGTGTATGTGTGTGTATGTGTGTGTGTATATATGTGTGTGTGTATGTGTGTGCATGTGTGTATGTGTGTGTGTGTATGTGTGTATGTGTGTGTGTATGTGTGTGTATGTGTGTGTGTATATGTGTGTGTGTATGTGTGTGCATGTGTGTATGTGTGTGTGTGTGTATGTGTGTGTGTGTGTGTGTATGTGTGTATATGTGTGTGTGTGTCTCTTCTGCAGACCACAATTAGTGGGATACCTGCTTCTACTGTGATCTGCTGTCCTCTAGTCATTCGTCCGTCCATCCATCCGTGCATGCATGCAATTGTTTATGCATTCATTCATTTGGTGATAACTATTCAGTATTTACATTGTGGGAGGTTCTGTGCTAAGCCTGGAGATATATATAGCAAAGGATGCTCAACATCTCTGATCTACGCATATTTGGAGTCAAATGGGAGAGGGACATAGAGGAATTAGATAATTGTGAGGTTCTGTTTCAGAGGCTCTGTAGGGTACTGTGAGGGAGTGTGAGGTGAGGAATTCTTCTTCATGGTAAAACAAGGAGTCACGGAGGACTTTTAAGAGGCCGGATGCAATCTTAGGCAGACATCCCAGAACCACTTATCTCTGGAGTGACCCCAATCCACAAAAGAAGGCATTTACTGCCAGGCCAGATAAGGGTATTAAAACATTATCAATACGAACAATTGATATCACAGTTCCCTTATGGCAAGCTGGGTGTGGCGGCACTCACAGTACTAGCTCCCCAGAAGGTTGAGATGGGAGGATTGCTTGAGCCAGAGCTGGAGGCCAGCCCAGGGACCTCTGCCAGGCTCCGTCTTTTAGAAAGCTGTGAGGTTCCTTAGGGCTCCTTTTGCGGCTTCTTCCTGGCTTGTCGCTTTCCCACTGAATAAATGCTTGCCTTCCAGCCACCGTCTTGGACTTGCTGAAGGAGGAATCGCAGAAAGCGGCCCGGACACCATCCAATGCAACCTTAACTTCTAGCTCAGACAGGGTTGCGTCTCAGAAGGGCTCCCCCAAGAAGCCGGCTTCTCCCCCAAGTAGCAAGAAAGCATTTCGAAGGCCTAGCACCAAGAAGAAAAGCAGTGCGTGGTCCCCGGGTCCCCAAGGCAAGAGGAAGCAGAATCATGATAGCCGTGGGGTCGGGATGAGACAAGCCGCACGGAAGTCCCCAGGGAGAAGTCGCCCATGACCTCTTGGTCAACTTGGCTGATGAGACCCGAGATAGGAGAGTGCATACTATTGCCGATGCTGAGCTTGGGTCTCAGACAGCCAAGAAGCCTGGGTGGAGGTGGGTTGGGCAGAGATGGTTTCTAGCCTGTGTGGTCTTTCCCTCCCTGGGAAATCTTGCTGTCTACTGACGCAACGTGAGCCTGGTCTGTGGGCAGCATTTCTGTGGAGAGACCACAGCCCACACGCCCCTGCACCTGGCTTATGGCGTGTGCTAGTGTGGATACCTGCCTGGAATCCCACCTGACATCCTTTCTACCTGGTGTAATAAATTACCTTTGGCTTACTCTTACACATCCTTTGATCTCAGTGTTTGGCAATGGGCCATCTAGCTTGTTTCAGCCAGCTTGCTTTAGCAGCTCGCTCCTCTCTCCTGCTGCCTGTGACTGGCTCCTATATGTAAGCCCTCTCTCTGGAAGACAGATGGCCCCTTTCTTTCCTCCAGACAGAAGCCCGTGAACTGAAAACGAGCAGGCTCAGCTCTGATCCTCCAGCACTTGTTATCTGGGTTCAGCTAATGGCTAATAAACACAACTGCATTCCATTTGGGGTCCTCTGTTTGCCCTCTCTGTACGCTTCATCTTGAAATCTTCCAATCTTGATTCTTACTAAGCCTTGTTGCACAACTCTGTGGAAGATAAGGAAGGTGGGGGACTTCCCGACTGGACCTCCGAGTGAGGAAGTGTCACAGAGCAGCCAGGCAATGCTCCATCTCAGAATGGTACACCTGTCCCTGGGGGTTGGGGGGGGGCTTGATGGAGGCCTGCAGCTTTTGAACTAAAGGAGGGATGGAGAACGATAGGGTCTGTGTGGAGGGGTGGTTGTGATGGCGGAGAGATGGCTCAGAAATCAAGAGCCCTTACTGCTCTTCCAGAGGATGTGGGTTCAGTTTCCAGCACCTACGAGGCAGCTTACAATTGCCTCTTACTCCAGATCCAGGGGTACACATGCATACACGCAGGTGCAATATCCATACCCACTAAAAATATAACTAAGAGAGGAAGTAAGATCCTGGCAGGTCTCCAAATCAGGAACAAAATCCAGGACACCATGGATGCTTAGTTTAAAGAGAACAAAGCGGGCTGGAGAGATGGCTCAGCGGGTAAGAGCACTGACCGCTCTTCCGAAGATCCTGAGTTCAAATTCCAGCAAGCACATGATGGCTCACAACCACCTGTAATGAGATCTGATGCCCTCTTCTGGTGCGTCTGAAGACAGCTACAGTGTACTTATGTATAAAAAGTAAATCTTTGGGCCTGAGTGAGCAGGGTTGGCCGGAGTGAGCAGAGGTCCTAAATTCAATTTCCAGCAACCACATGAAGGCTCACAACTATCTGTACAGCTACAGTGTACTCATATACATAAAATAAATAAATAAATCTTTAAAAAAATAAAGAGAACAAAGCATAGTGTTTCCCGGGAGGCTAGGGGTTTTTAGAGGTGATGTGGGCGCTGCTCTAACGGGGTTGAACTGGAGGGTTTTTTCTTTCTGATAGAAACAAATCACACCTTTCCCTTTCATAAGCACACTCACTCGATCGACACTCCTGAGCCTCTCCGCTTCTTGCTCTTTCATCTTTATGGAAGATTGTCAGTATTACCCATCTCTTCTCCAACTCCATTTTCAGAGCTTGTTTATCCGCCCCTCCCCCTCCCCTAGGTTCATCTCCACCCCCCCTTTCCTTATTAACAGTTCTTGCAAGTACGCCGCAGGGTAGAAATACACTTCAGGGTATAGCTCCGAGATCTCACACTTCTGAGTTTTCAGATGACCACCTCAGCTTAAAGATGGAAGGGATTTAAACCCCGTGTTGTTTCATTCTAAGATGGCTGAAGGTCTTGGATCTGTTCAGAGGGATTGGCTCTGACCGCTGAAGCGTGTATTTGAGTTCATACCCGTGCAGTCTCTGTTCAAAGCAGACAACAAGAGCATAGTCTCGGTTGGTAGTGTTTAAACTAAGCGTTAAAAACACAGGTTATCAAAATACAGACAACACTGGCCAGATGTAAGGCATTCTGAACTTCTTTTTAAAATTACTTTTTATTTTTAATGATGTGTAGGCGTACCTATCTGTATGTGTTGAATACAATGCCCACGGAGGCCAAGAGAAGGTGTTGGCGCTTCGGTCAGGATTCCAGGTGCTGAGAACGGATCTGGATCCTGGGTCCTTGGCAAGAGCAGAAGGTGGCAAGTTATTTTTTTCAGCCCTACTCTGAACTCATTAGAGCCAGAGGATGATGGGTGGGTCTAGAGAACACAGCTGAAAGGATTCTCTGAAATTCTGGGAAGCTGGGGGAGGGGCGGAGAGTTTCCCTGGCCCAGAGTTCTTGACAAACTAGTTATGGATAGCCATGCAGCGAGCTCTCATGGAAGGGCACAGTGAGCCCAACATGTGTTCAGTTTCCTCAAAATTTATGGAGTTGAAAGGTCCAGAAAGGAAAGAAAACAAAACCAAAGACTAATTGGTGGGGTGGGGTTGGGGTGGGGCCGGGCTCGGGGGCAGCAGCGACCCAAGAATGATAAGGTGGCCGTGACACCTGAGGTGATGCTGGTGTGTGGCTGGGGACAGCTCCACGCTGCCACCCACAGCAGCCTTGCCGAGTTCCGGCTGGAGACTTCTCAGATGAAGCCAGAGTGCTGGGCTGTGATGCAGAAAACCACGTTAGGAGAGGACAAGATGAAGCAGAGCTGGGGTTTATTATGAAGAGGTTTTAGGCCAGCACTGATGGTGCATGCCTTTAATCCCAGCACTTGGGAGGCAGAGGCAGGCGGATTTCTGAGTTCAAGGCCAGCCTGGTCTACTGAGTGAGTTCCAGGACAGCCAGGGCTATACAGAGAAACCCTCTCGAAAAACAACAAACAAACAAACAAAAAAAGAGGTTTAAAACACAGATTAAAGCATGGGTGCTAACAGCAGGCTGGACACTTAGAGCAAGGCTGGAAGACACACAGACAGAGGGGGCCTGGGTGTCTCAGTTGCAGTCTTGCGCGACTGTGGTGGCTCCTGAAAACACATTTAAAGCTTTATTGGAGCTTTCTTTTTCCTCTTCCCTTTCTGGTAAATGGGTACACAGAGTTCCAGAGACACTTTGGGCATAGCATTACACTCTGGTAAGCTAAAATGACACTAACAAAAGAGGGGGAATTAATTATAATTATACATTTTATTTCATCCAGCATGTTCAAACACTGTAAGCAGTTAAATCTTCCTAATTTCAGAGTTTACATTCTTTCTTTTCTTTGGTTCTAAGTTTTCTAAGTGGGGGTATGGTTGTTCTCATCTTAATACAGTACGGTCCTACTTCAAACGGCCTTCAGTCTGTGTATCCTTTATCAAGCCCTGGCCTTGAGATCTGGGTGAGAAATCCCACGTCCGGAAAATTCACGAGTTCAGAAAAGATTCTTGGCGCTCTACCCCAAGTGTCCCAGCTCCGAGGGTGTTCTAGCATCCAAGAAAAAAAAGTCTTGCTCTCACCAGGAAAGCAGTCGGGAACTTTCATTTTGGGAGTCCCTCCCCCGCCTTGGCAGGACAGGACTTTGGAGCCAGGCTTGGGCTGGCGAACTGTGGCTGCCACGTGTCGGCCACAACGCAGGGCGGTGTCCAGGTCCAGCCGGCCACAGTCCCAAGGCCAAGGGTGGGAGGCTCAGCGGCTCCTCCTCCCTAGTCATGGTTAGAGCGGCGCCACAGCGCCTCTCACAGGCCGACTCGCGTAACTGCAGGCTTGGAGCCTCCGGGCTGCTAGAGGCCAAGTTTGCTACCAGGACCACTTTCCCTTAGATAGAGAGGGTGGGGCTTCAAGCCTCCATTTCCTGCGAATCTAGAAAAAGCCTGGTTCTGTAGTAAGCCCCCAACCCCATCCACCTTCTTCTTGCTTTTGTTATATTCCAGGATTTCCCCTCCCCGCCCCCCCCCCCGCTGTGTTACTTCTAAAACACAGCGAGGATGTCTGTCATCCGTGTGTGTATTTCTTTTAGAAGCATCCCCTGGTTCCCACTGAATCTTTTCTGCTCTAAGTAACTCCTCCAGCTCTGTCTAGGGCCTCGACCCCTCTCCTTCCCATCTTTGCGTCTTTTATTTTTATTTTTGTTATCGATCACCCCTTGAACCCAATACATGCATGTGGGCCATCCACTAGGGCATGAGCATCCGTTCAGTGACCAGGTCCCTCAGCAGCTACCCCATAGCTTCTCCCATGTGGGGTGGTGGGGGCCTTCGGGACCCCTCCCATCCCCTCCCCATGCTGTAATTTTGACTGGCTTGATTTTGTGCAGGTAACCACAGCTGATGTGATTGGATGCATGCCACAGCCGTGTCGTGGCTGAAAAGCGAGTGTTTCGCAGCTCTCCCTCCCCCCGCCCCCCAGTCGCCAGCTTCCGTCTGCCCCTTCTGATGTGACGTTCCCCTGAGCATTGGATTATGGGAGGTTGGTGTAGATGATCCATCTACAGCTGAGTGCTCAATTATTTATACTTGGCACTTTGACCTGTTATGAGTCTTTACATGAACCATGACCCTCCGCCAAAGGAAGCTTCTCTGACTAAAGGTGAGGGCAGCAGGAATCTATGGACATACACATACATATTTAGAAGGTGGTTTGAAGCCGGGTGGTGGTGGCGCACGCCTTTGATGCCAGCACTTGGGAGACAGAGGCAGGCAGATTTCTGAGTTCGAGGCCGGCCTGGTCTACAGAGTGAGTTCCAGGACAGCCAAGGCTACACAGAGAAACCCTGTCTTGAAAAACAAACAAACAAAAACCAGACAAACAAAAAACAGTACAAGGTGGTTTGATAGAATGAACGCTTAGCACAAAAGCAAAAATCAAACCAAAATAACAACAACAGTAGGTATCCCACTGCCCGGACAGGCCTGTGATCTCCTCAGCCATGGGCCTTGGACCAGGTTTACAGTACCAAGCTCCTCTTGTGAAGCCGGCTTCACATCCAACCCGAGAACGGTTGGTTACCTGCTTAGCCGCATGCCTCCTGCCTTCCCGCGGGCACTTCCTGCCATCAGGCCTGTGCGGCAAGGATCACAGCTGTGTGACACTGTTGGTGACTTTTCTCCTCCAGAGGCTGGCACAGGACCTCTGGCCTGGGTAAGCTCGCCAGCGTTCCCTGGTCAGCCCGGGGTTGTTTCTTTGTGTTGGGCATCATAAGGGAGCGGTGTCTTCAGCAACCCGGTCTCACCATCTAGTTCTGGAGGGCAACTAAGAGAATGGCAGCAGTCTGTGTTGTGTTGGGTGCCTCTGGGGACCTCCTTAATCAATAACTCACAGGGAGGGATTGCCTGCCTGGCTCCGAGATTTATAACATTATGTCTTCTGGGGGCAGTGTTATTCATTCATGCAGACTCTGCAAACAGCGCCACCTCCTGGGACCAAGTGTTTAAACACATGAGACTGCGGCGGGGGTGGGGAGGTAGAGGTGGGGGTGGGGCATTTTACATCCACACGAGGGAACCTGAGCTCCAGACCCAGGGTTTTCAATCAGGGGTGATCTTGCACCTCCCACCCCAGGGAACCAATGGCAATGCCTGCAGATATTTTGATAGTTGTAACAGGATGGAGTTGGGGGTTGGGGTTGCTACCAGCATCTCCTTGGGAAAAGATAGGGGTGCTGTTAGATGCTTGTGGTGAGCAGACAGTGTCACAGTAACACAGATCGCTTTGACCCGGTGGTACCAAGGCCAAGAAATCTCAGTCTCTAAATGTCTGCAAGGCACTGGGAGTCTGGAGCTGGAACTGCTGGATGGTGAGGGTTACCAACTGGGGCTTCACGCAGCGGGCAGGAAATCAGCAAGGACTGTGGAGGCCGCCCAGCCAGCAGCCTATCTATTCTTTTTTTTTTTTACTTCTTTTGATAGCAATGCCATACATGTAGAGATTGGAGGACTCATGCGAACTGTTAAGGAGTAGGTAAAATTGAAGGACTAGATGAAATGTTAAGGCCTAGGTAAAATGTTAAGCCCTAACTCTTCTTTTTTTTATTTTCTTTATTTACATGCAAATTTCTCCATTCCCAGTTTCCCCTCCAAAAAACAAAGAAACAAACAAAAACAACCAAAACAAACCCCTGTTGCCTCCCACTTCCCCATGCCTGCCACCCTGCCCTCTCCCACTTTCTGGCCCTGGCATTCCCCTACACCAGGGCACAGAACTTTCACAGGGCCGAGCTCCTCTCCTCCTATTGATGATCGAATTTGCAATCCTCTACTATACACATGCTGCCTGAACAATCAGACCCCTCCATGTGCAGTCTTTGGTTGGTGGTTGAGACCCTGGGAGCTCTGAGGGTACTACTTAGTTCATATTGTTGTTCGTCCTAAGGGGCTGCAAACCCCTCAGCCCCATTGGTCCTTTCTCCAACTCCTTCACTGAGGACCCTGTACTCAGTTCGATGGATGGCTGTGAGCCTCTACATCTGTGTTAGTCAGGTGCTGTCAGAGCCTCTCAGGAGATAGCTATATTTAGGCTGGCTTGCCCTTCCTTCAGTCCCTGCTCCCTAACTCTTAAACAAGAGTTACTCGTGTAACTCTTACATGGCTAGCCTGCCATTTTGTGCGGTTACTAACATCAGGAAACCTTCTTACGTGCAAGTTGATTGCATAGTCTCTTCAATTCTTTGCTCTTGGAAACTAAGCACAACAGAAGTCAGTTAGAACTGCTTGGTATAGTTCACCAAAAGAAACTTTGACCCAAGCCGTACGTGCGTATAAGCCTTGTGTGCTATCTACTTTTACAAGCTGCCCCTGGTATGAACCTGAACCTAAGAGAGACATCTGCATCTATGAGAAATAAAACTTCTATTTTGAGTAGGTGTTGAGCAGCTACAGTGGAAACGCTTCCTACCTCTTGCAGGTGAAGAGCCACGGTGACACAGCATCCGGAGAATATTCCTGTGCTCCAAGTTCAGAGACCTTGGTTAAATAAAGGTTAAATAAAGACAAGACAGTTGCATCAGGTCCCTTGGGAGGGCCATCTTTCTCCATGTCTGTGCTGGGGACACCTGGAGACAGCATCAGGTTCTCCGTCATGAGCTCATCATTTATAAGCAACAACTGCTAAAGAGAAAAGGGTAGGACAGGGCTGGCGAGCAGAGAGCTCGCTCAGCGTCGTTGTTGGTGACGTGGTCCTTCCTAGCTTGTTTCCATGAAAGATAAAAAGAGCACAGTACAAGACTTCCAGGCCACGTCTGCCTGGTAAGTAGAGAAGAATTCGGAGAAAGCTTTTCCCTACAAAACGACCTTGATGTCCTCTTGGCTTTCTGTTAAGTGAGTAGTCAGTAGGTGGCGCTAGGTCACCACATAAGAGATTGCCTGCCCGGGCTACAAGGTCTATCCGTCAGTCCCAGAGTACACACTCCCGAGAGAGGAAAATAGAGTAACAGGAGAGATTTAGTTCTTAAAATAAGTCAGCCGCCGAGTGAAGCAAGCACGACCACGCGGCAGGTACGTTTTCTTGCCTGAACTGGCAGAGAAGGACGAGGCTCTGGCTGCAGATTCCAAAGGATCAAAACGCACACTTAGACGATGCCTCTCAGCAGGCCTGGCCTCACGGGTGAATCTGAGCCATCGGGGCCCTGTAGGAAGGAGATCCAGCAGGGACAGTCGTCTGTGGTGACAGTCCAGAGGGAAGCGCTCTGTTACCCAGGCCCATTTTGCTGTCAGTCCTGGTGCTGGGACCCCCAACTTGTGACTGTTTTGCCAACTTGAAGCTTTAACGCGATCTGGCTGTCTCTGGAGAGTGGACTCTGCTTCCTTGAACAAAAGACTCAAGAAAAAGAGTGCTGTTTGGAATGGTGCAGGAAAGCCCCTCCCACACCTCTCACCCCCCCCCCCCCCCCCCAATATTGAGATCTATGTTCCCGGAAAATGGGGCAGAGCAGATAGATTCTGGTATTTTGAGAGAGTCAAATACCGGATCATTATAGCAGAGATTTGTCAGAAAGAAAAGGGAGGAGAAAGATGGCGGGCTAAATACGTAGCAGGGGGCAGGAGTATATTAATTATGCATAATAATATAATATATTAATTATACATAGTGGGTTTCACTATATTTCCATACATGTATCTAAAGGATCTTGCTATACTATATTCACTCTCTCTTGTTCCCATCCCCCTCCTCCTGGTCCCTACCCTCTTTCCAACACGCCTCTCTTCAACTTTCACGTCTTTCGTTGCTGTTGGCCCAGTGGGTTTCATTCGGATGCTTACAGGAGTGTGGACGAAAGGTTGTTGACTGGAGCACAGGCCACTTAGCGGTGGTCACATGACTGAAGAACGTGTTTTCCCTCCCCCAGAAGCCACGAGCTGCTCACAACACCTCGGCAAGGAGTTGGGTCTCTAGAGCTTCTCTTTCCTCCTAAGATGCTGACAGCCTTGTCCCGTGGAGGTCATCGCAGTGGCTGTGAGCTCAGGCACCTAATGACCATGTCGTGCCTAGAAGACAGTGCTCCCAAGCAAAGAATTTTGTTTTTTAAATATGTGGATGACCTTTGGGTGGATGCCACGCTCTGTTCCCAGGAGTTTCTGAAAAGCAGCTAGTCACAGGGCTGAGAAAGCCGTAAGTCAGTAGGACAAACGGTAAACAGAATTTATAGACCTGAATAAAGGAATCAGTAAATTTGAATTCCATGGCAGAATCGTCTTCTGCAGATGAAAAACAATCATGAATGATCAGAATGGACGCCTCTACAAATTGATGATGCTTGTGGATCTCAGCTCTGCCCAACAGTGCAGCTTTCAGCTGGAGATCCTGGGAACCTGGCGGTGGGACACTGTTTCCAGGTCATCTCACATTAACAGTGGACTCTAAAGACCTCTGTTCTGCCGGGCGGTGGTGGCGCACGCCTTTAATCCCAGCATTTGGGAGGCAGAGGCGGGTGGATTTCTGAGTTCGAGGCCAGCCTGGTCTACAGAGTGAGTTCCAGGACAGCCAGGGTTACACAGAGAAGCCCTGTCTCGAAAACAAACAAACAAACAAAAGAGACCTCTGTTCTAGGAAACAGAGTTTCTTTTTTATGCCTTGGAGGGCAGTAAGTGCCCAGGTGGCTCACTTTCATGTAGGGATGAAGTAATAAGTGAGTGAACCCCACGTGGGAGTTTGAGTCCCATCTCATCCTGGGACATAGCTCCCATCCATCTGATGCTTCTCTCATCTCTAGAATACTGACTTTACACCATGTCACCTTCAGATCACCGAGGAAGATCTGTGCAGAAACAAAAGTGGTGTTTCCACTTTTAGGAAGACACGAAAACAGGCCTTCTACCCAGCTGAGCCACACACACACACACACACACACACACACACACACACACACACACAGTCTGAGAAGTGGGTACTTCCAAAATTAACTTCTTAGCATGGAAGAGCTTAAATGGACTGCCTGTGGTTGCCCAAGCACAGATCTGGGTCTGAAAAGTAACAATCTTGAAAAAGGACAGTTGGCCTTCGGAAAGCAGGGTCTGCCTCTGGACTGGGGTGTCAGGGAGGCAGAGGATGGGGTTGAAGCAGGGGCAAAGGGGTTGGAATGTTTAGGAGGGCGAGGGAGGTTTGACCTCAGGGCTTTCAGCTGCAGGAAGGACACAGGTGGGTGGCAGCAAGACGATGACACTGGCTGCAGGTGGGTACTGGTTTGGTGATGTCTAACCCTCTTGCGCACCCTGGATCAGAGTGGGGAGAGAAGGTGTTCAAGGCTGCGGAGAGTACCCGGGTCTTCTTTTTCTCTCAGTATTTACAGGGACGAATTCTTGTTTGTTTTACAAAAATAATTCTAGAGGTTGGCAAGGCGTTTTAGCAGATAATGATGCTTGCTGCAGGGCCCGACAGTTTGGGAGTTCACCTGGAATCCACACGGTGGAGAGAGAGACCCAGCATCTACAAGTTGTTATTTAACCTACACACGTACACACACAAACACGCACACACATACAGACATATACACACACATACACACATACATACAGACACATATATTCATATACACACACAAACACACACATATACACACACACAAACACAAACATATACACACATACACACATATACACACATTACACATACACACACATACACACATATACACACACATACACATACACATATACACACATACATACCATACATACACATACACACATACACTCATACACACACAAACACATATACACACACACAAACACACACACACATACACACACACACATACACACACATCTGTGCTATTTTACACAACACCCCTCTGACTGATCGCCTCCTGTCATCTTTTTCAAACAGGCTTTAGTGAGGAGGTTTTCCTCTCTCGGTTTCTGTCCTAAGGCCCTTCTATTCCACACTTACCAACTTCACTCTCCACATAACAGGGAGTGCTGTGGGGAAGAGGAATAGGGCTCGGCCACCGGTGCTTTCTCGAGGGAGCTTTGAAGTACGGTTTGAAGTAGAAAGTCTCAAAGCCTGCAAGAGAGGAAACGGAGTGCTCCGAGGGTTAAGGAGGCGTGGACACATCTGCTGGCAATAGCCAGGAAATCGTCCAGAAGAGACGGCTAGGCCTTGAAAGAGCTTGCTTTGGGCCACACAGAGATCAAGGTGTACACAAAAGGTATTCACTGAAGAAATTGATGAAAGCGAGGTGAATGATGGAGTGGCGCATTCCCTAGTAAGATGATCAAAATGACCAAGGTCTGGACAACAACAACAACAACAACAACAATAATAATAATGATAATAATAATAATAGCCAGGCAATGGTGGTGCATGCCTTTAATCCCAGCACTTGGGAGGCAGAGGCAGGCAGATTTCTGAGTTCGAGGCCAGCCTGGTCTACAGAGTGAGTTCCAGGACAGCCAGGGCTATACAGAGAAACTCTGTCTCAAGAAAACCAAATAATATAACAACAACAACAACAACAACAACAATAATAATAATCATAGTAAAATTTACCGTGATGTGTTGGGTCTTACCCAAACGCATTTGTTAGCTCAGTCCTCGTGGCATCCTTGTGACACAGGGCCACCGTCTCCCAGTTACAGATAAAGACCTGGAAGGCATGAGTGAGCTATTTGACGTTTCACAGCTTGTAGCAGGGAGCTACAGTCTGGCCCTTGCCCATTCTTGTTGGAAGGCAAAACAAAGAAGTTAGAGTGCTTCGCATGCCATCCCCAGCCTGCACTTACAAGTCTCACCTCCCTCTTCAGCACACTGTATACCCTGTATACCCTGGCCCAGCCCACAGTGTCCACCCTGGAGTCCATTGTCATCTTCCTGAGGCTGAGCGTGGCCCAGGGGCCTATGGGTGGCACTAGGAACCCTGGGAAGCATCCCCGTGGAGCACAGGGAATTTCCGCACTGCTTAATGCAGACGCAGGCACTGAGTGGTAGCAGCACACGGCAGCGGGAGGTGGATCTGGGCCTCACCTTGCCTCTTCCTCAGGTTTTAAATGTAGATTTTATGGACTCTGCAGTATGGGGAGAGTGCCAGCGTGCTCTGTAAGCCTCTTGGGCTGGGGGCTGGCTTTCTTTTTCATGTCTGGTTCTTCATGCACATAGATGAGTAGGTCTCTCTGGGTGTCTGCATTAATATGCACCACCATAGGATGAAGATGCTTTCTCATGCTTCCACAGCCCTGGACCTGAGGCACGGGTGCTGGAGACGCAGGGATGTTGTGGGGGGACTTATGTTTCTTGCAATACAGTCATCCGTACAGAGTGTGAAGAGAGAGCAGTGTGTCCAAGGTCCTGTGTCAAGGGAAGGAAGGAGGGACCTCAAGAGGGTTGTACGTATTTTGATGTCTATTTTGACAGCTGATGTTGAACCATTAGGCTTAGAGCCCCATAGACTTAGAAATTCAAGCACCCGCTCGCCAGTTGGCGGAACTGTTTGGGAAGGTTTAGGAGGTGTGGCCTGTTGGAAGAAATAGGTCACTGGGGGGCGGGCTTTGAGAGTAAAAAAAAAAAAAAACAAACGCCTTGTCTACTTTCTGTTTGCTCTTTGCGTCTGCACTTTGAAGATGCGAGACCACTCAGCTTCCTGCCCCTGCCACCAAGCCTGTGTCTCCCGCCACGATGCATTCTTATCTCTCTGGTACCATGAGTCCAAAGAAACACTTCTTCCTTTTTAAGTGGCTTGGTCACGGGATTTTATCACAGCAATAGAAAAGCATCTAATACCTATGTCTATTCCTACAAAGGCCTAACATAATCCCGACCACCTCACAGAGATAACCTCTCGTCATCCAAGTGCTGGCTATGTGCCAGGAAGCTCTCTGTATGTGAGGAGGTAGTTCGATCCCAGCAGAGCCTAGGGCATGTCTCTTACACCCAGGGTTCTTAACAGGCTCTGGGAGGACCCCCATGACAGTGACCGAATCTGATGTCATCCATTTCAGGTTAGCTATACCACTCTCTTGTCAACTTCTGGCCTCCCCTGGGTGACGATGATCCCTGCCCTTGGGCATGCTTGGGCATGTTTTAACCCACCGACCTTGGTTTTTTATCTCTACACAATGGAAAGCTGCAGTTCCCAGAGTTGGAGTGAGGTCATAACCCCACACAAGCTTCTTAGTGTGTGACCCTGAACACGCTTCTTTAAAAAAAAAATTACACATTTTTTAGTTATTTATGTGTTTACTTATCTATTTATTTATGTGTGTCTGTATGTGGGCACACATGTGGAGGCCAAAGGACAGCCCGCCAGAGTTGTTTCTTTCCTTCCACCATGTGGGTCCTGGGGACTGAATCACAATGCCCGTACCCTCCGAGCCAGTCCCTAGGAGATGCTTCCTCATTCCAAGGCAGGAACCAGCTGCCTTATTGGAGCCAGGCGGCTGGAGTCGGGTATTATGGAGAGTGCAAGAACACAGCAAGGAGCAGTTGTAAGGCTATGGGAGCCAGGAGAGGTTAACTCTTTCTCTCACGGCTCCTGGTCTCCAAGGCATCCACCCCTCTGGGTTGACATTCTTACATTTTCTATTTGACTTAGCAGCAGGATTAAGTGTGCCATCAGGTGCAGGAGACAGGGGTGGAGGTGAATCGGCTGACATTCTCATCTGCATGCAGGGATAAACTGTCCTTGAAGCTAATCCACAAACTAAAGCACAGAGCTATTAGGCAGAACTCTAGGCGAGGGCTTTATTGGACAAAGCGTCTACCGTGGCGCTTCATGCCCGATAGTTTTGGAAGGACGGCTAGGCATATTAATCCCTTCCCTTGGCAGACTGAAAACCCCTTGCAAGCAGAATCAGCTTGTTTTGCAACTTGCCAGGATCTGATGAATTGAAGCCATGATCATAAGATTCATTTTGGAGGGTTATGCTTCAGCCCGGGGGAGCCCAGGACCTTCTCTGACTGCTGTTTCTGTTCTGGCTCAAATGTCCTTGTTATCTGTTTCTTTCTTTGGCCATAGTCAATGGGAATCTTCAGTTTGCTTCTATTACAGGACCGTGTAAAGTTAGTCAAAATGGCTGAAAAGTTCTACACAGCCACAGCTGGCACAAGAACCCTTACTTAGCATTAATTTGGAGAAGGTATACAAACTCAGACAAACCCTGGTAAGCTGCCAAACAGGTCACCTCTGTACTTTTATTTTTGGCTTAGTTCTTACCAGAAGACCAAGTGCTGGGGATATCAACAGACATGTGAGCCATTAGGGTTTGGGTGGGAATGTGCCCCACAGGTTCATATATTTGACCATTTGCTTGCCAGATGGTGGCGCTGTTTGGGGAGGTTGTGCATCTTTTGGGAGGCAGAGACAGATTTCTGGGTGATGGACTTGAGCTTAGCTCCGGGCCCCATTTCTGTGCTCATTTTAACTCGCTGATCTGACCGAGAAGCAGCAGCCTCATGCCCCCACCAGCAATGGCGTTGATCTCGACAAGCCTTCTCCACCGTCATGGACTTTAATCTCATACCATGATCCAGAGGAAACTCTTTCTCCCCTGGGTCGCTTCTTTTAGGTGCCTGTTCTCAGTGATAGAACAGGGAGGGTGGCTGGGGGTGGGGCGCTAATGCTGGGGCGTAGGCGTCAGAAAGAAGGGAGAGTTGGTGTAAGCGGGCCTTTCATCCTGGAGTAGGGATGTGATTTGGGTTTAAGTCTTGGTGATGGGAGTTCTCCTAAAGGGAAGCAAAGTCCGTTTGGGAAACCAGCACTGAACTGTTACTTTCTCCTTCACTGTAAGCACCATTTTGTGACAGCCATCACCCACTACACCTAAGTGATACTCTGTGACGAGAAGTCTGTGCTTGCAGTGGCAGGGAGAAGAGCCCGCAGGTGGGTACTTCTTGGAGTATCATAGTCCCTATGATAGCAAGTTAAACGTTTTGAATTCTTCTGGGGATAGTAGTGCAGACATTTAATCTCAGCACTCAAGGTCTCCGTGAGTTCCAGGCCAGGGGAGGCTGCCTAACTAATCTATCTCCAACTCCGGTGAGTGCCAGAGTCACAGGCACTTGCTAACACACCAGGCTTCCGTTAGCTGAACCAAGGATTTTTCAAATTTGATTGTAAACATGCTTTTTACCATTTTTAGTTTTTAACATGAACAGCACCCAGGCTTGTAGACATTGAGTTAAAGTGAAGGAAAGTAGTACAAATTGAGTTCTTCTGCAGGCCCTTAGCCAGGTGCTTTATAGATGTTACCTTCTATGTAGTGGTTTTCTAAGTGTATGGGCCTGGTTTGTGTCAACTGGACACAAGCTTAGAGTCATCAGGGGAAGGAGCCTCAGTTGAGGAAATGCCTCCATGAGATCCAGCTGCAAGGCATTTTCTCAATTAGTGATCAATGCGGTGGTCCCAGCCCATTGTGGGCGGTTCCATCCCTAGGCTTGTGGTCTTGGGTTCTATAAGAAAGCAGGCTGAGCTAGCAAATAAGCAGCAGCCCTCCATGGCCTCTGCATCAGCTCCTGCCTCCAGGATCCTGCCCTGTTTGAGTTCCTGTCCCGACTTCCTTCAATGATGAACAGAAATATGGAGGTATAAACCAAATAAACCTTTTTCTCCCCAACTTTTGGTCATGGTGTTTCATCACAGCCATAGAAAGCCTAACTAAGACACCAAGCAACTTTTTTTTTTTTTTCCTTTTTGAATCTCCAGGTCTCAGACCAAGGATTGAAGAGTAGCAAGGTCAAGCTTACCTTTACACAGTTAATAAATGGTGATATTTGAACCTTGGTCTGCCTCTCTCATTATCAACCAACAAGCAGGAGTAAACGGGGTGGGAAATAGCCACTCAGGCAAGTCAGGTGTAAATTTAATACTCTCTTTCCTACAGACGCAGTCAAGAGCATCTACCTGGTAGGAATCTATCGCTGCCAAGAGAAACGCTTGAAAGGCAGCCAGGCCCATAACCGTAAATTCAAAGGGGACTATGAAGAAGAGTTGGCTGCCCTTGGGCTTGACTTTCACGTAGTGACTTTCAGCTGGGTTAATGGAGGCTGCAGCCTTGAGTATGGCGCTCCCACCTTAAGAGATTCCTCCCGTCGTTTCCCTCCTGTGTCTGTTAATGCTCCAGAGGGCTATGAGATGTACTCTGCGCTCGGTTGGAGAATGGTGGGCCATCATAACCCAACAGGGGACAATGTCTGATGGAAGGCTTTGCTGGTCACTTACCTCCAGGTTGTGATGTCAAGGGTGTTTCTGTCCAGGGGCGGTTTGCAGGGCAGGGCTTGGTCTAGGCTCATAGTGCTGGCTACAGGTTCCGTAGGATGAGAATGAAGACCAGAGGATTGAGAAAATCAAAATCATCATGAAGTCAGACTTTGTGAAGCCCCGCTGTGGTCGCTTCTGTTGCTCTCAGCACATTCTTGACGCTCCTTGTGTTACAAAGGGGTTTCCCTTCAAATCTGGCTTCACAGCACAGTTGACAAAGGTTTCCTTTATGTGACGTTTTTAAAGGAATTTAAAAAGCTTTTTTAAAAAGTGTGTGTGTGCATGTGTGTGTGTGTGTGTGTGTGTGTGTGTGTGTGTGTGTGTATGTATGTGTGTGAAGTGTCGATTTATGCCCATGAGTACCATTCCTGTAGAAGTTGGATGAGAGTGTCAGATCCCCTGGAATTGGAGTCACAGGCACTTGTGATCCAATGGTTGTAGTTTATGGGAACTGAACTCTGGTCTCTTGCAAGAGCAGTACATACTCTTAACCATTGAGTCATCTCTCCAGCCAGAAGAAGGAATTAGTCTCCCCTCCCCTTCCCTCCCCTCCCCTTCCCTCTCCTCCCCTTCCCTCCCCCTTCCTTTCTTTTTTCTTCCCTTCATCTCTTTCTCCCTCCTTCCCTTCCTCCCTTCTCCCTCCCTCCCTCCCTCCCTTCTCCCTTCCTCTGTCTCTTCTCCCTCCCTCCCTTCCCCCCTTTTTCC
>NW_022196891.1:80451039-80478059 GCF_008632895.1 Mastomys coucha
TTTTTTCTTATTTATTTTGAGACAAGGTTTCACTATGTAGGCCTGGCCTGGAACTTGCTCTGTGGACTAGTCCAGCCTCGAACTCACAGAGGGAATTTCTTGTTGCATAAACCTGCAAGGGAGGAGAAAGGCCATCACACCCAGGCAGATGTCATGGGCTAAGTGGTTAGCTTTCTAAGTCTACACTGAGTCAGGAGAGGCTTCCACTGGGCGGCTGGCTACCCTGAGGCCGGCATCCAGGTAGGAAAGGAGAAGGGAGGGCCCTAGATACATAGCATCCTTGCTTCGGCACATCAGCTGCCTGCATGTGGTCTATGTGCTGGGAGTACTGAAGGAAGCTAAGTTATCTCTGGGAGAGAATTCTGGGCCTGGTTTCGTGTGTGGAATATGGAATTATAGTACTATGTTTATCCCCCATCTCTTCTTCCCGCTTCTTCCTTTTATGCCCCTCCCCCTTCAGAGTGCTGGGATTACGTCACCATGTCTAACCTTTAGTTTCTTTTCCCTGAGTGACAGCCGGGGAGCGGATCATGGGGTCTCTGATCACTCTTACCCAAAGTCAGGTGCTGGTGTCTGAAACTGAAGTGTTCAGTCTCTCCAGCAGCCAGCCCTTGCGAACCTTCAGATCCAACAAGCAAACCCTTTTCCCAGTGCTGGAGTGCCTCCCTGCTGGGCCTGAATGCTAGCCCTGTCCCAGCTTTGGATCACTGGCTGAGATGGAGAATGCCCCCCTTGTGTAGGGAAGGGCGTTCTCCAGAGCTGTCAGGACCTAAATATATATAGCGAGCCAGGCTGCAGTCTGTCCAGGGTAGCTATCAAAAAGAAAATAACGGAGATTTCCATATCTGCCAAGATGTCACACCCCACAGATTGAAAGCTGGACAGCATGACTCGCTGACCTTCACACTACTCATGGGGGCCTCATTCATCTTTCCCTTACAAATCCCCAGCCTTTTAAATGGCCTTCCAATTAGGCCAGGCCCTGCCAGTAAACCCTGAGGCCCCAAATCATGCGAGAAGCCTGGCTTGCAAGAAAACCTGTGTCTTTCGTGTAGGAGGCATGGGCACTGTGCTTCTTATCTGTCTTAATCAGCCCATGACTTCCTTCAGGGTTTCTATAGAACAACAATGGTAGGAAAATGTAATGGAAAGAGAGCCAGGGACCATGTGACTTAAGTAGTAGGGGTTCTAAGGGACAGGAGCAGGCTAACATATAGGTGTGAGCAAGAGGCAGGAGAGAGGAAAGAGCCGGGGTCCCACATGGCTGGCCGAACGGAGGTGGGAAAGAGGGTATGGAGGGCAAGTTGTGTGGCCCTATTGGGTGAGGAGAGGGCAGCTTCCAGAAAGCCAGGTCTAGGAGGAAGGCAGTGCATTTTAAAAGAGGTTTATCTATTAATGCATTTTATGCACATGAGTTCTCTGTGCTCATGAACACCAGAAGAGGGCACTGGATCCCATTACAGATGGTCGTGAGCCATCATGTGGTGGCTGGGAATGGAACTCGGGACCTCTGGAAGAGCAGCCAGTGCTCTTAAACACTGAGCCATCTCTCCAAGCCCTGGCAGTACACTTTTTAAAAGGACTCCTTATTAAAGCCCCAGGCTACGGAGGATGAGTATGACTGTGAGCTTGTGCCAAGTTCCACCTGGGGTTTCCATCAGAAACAATAGTTCTATGAGGCAAACTTTCCTCATTCTCCTCCCCTCTCCCTTCTCTACCACTCACAACCTCTCAGCCACTCCTGTAGAACTCATGTGGGTTCGAGGGAAAATTCTGCTCTAGCAGGAAGTAGACACCTTAGGAGTTTTAACGCTGTACACCTATGTGTGGTGCTTCCTTTTGACATCATGACTTGGTATTGATAAAATTCACACATGAGAGTTACACAACTGAGTTAAAAAAATTGCAAAAAAAATTTCTCAGAATGTTTCTGATTTTGCTTTGAGAGTTTTTCATAGCTATTGCGGGGTGTGTACAGCCTGTGGGCCACGGGTTGGAGCGTCTTCACAGTAACCATTAGAGGTCCCTTTTCTCCCCACTTTCAGCCTCCATCCAGCCTGTAGTTATGGAGTCTAGGAGAGCATTACTGAGTGAGTGGAAAGGCAGATGTGTTAACACCAAGCCAAGCTTCGTTCCACCTCAAGAGGAGACTGAGAAATGGCACGGAAGCAGGATCCAGGACTTAGGAGGCTCCAGGGTGTCTGTAATCTGTCCTTGCTTGAAGGGTTTGAGCCGGTGACAGTCTGAAAGGTAGAAAGGGGCCCAGGTGACTCCAACAAATTGCTCCTTGTCATGGTTTGGCACAGGAGAGTTGTCCTGGAGCCCTTGATTAGAATAATGTAATTCTCTTTCTGCAGGATTGAATCAAGAGGCAAGGGTGGTTCTCCGGTGGGAAATCAATCACAGATTCTTTCTTGCCTCCCTCCCAACTGCTGCCTTTCATACATAAACCCACAGTGAGGAAAAAAAAAAAAACTAAACAGAGAAGGAGGCAGCCTTGGACACAAACCGCAAACAACGAAGGGTAGTTAGCGGCTTGCTCTTCTTTTGTGGTGAGGTGACTTGAACTCAGGACCTGGGTAAGCAAGTATTTGAGCAGCGGCTCACACCCCAGTCCTCTGAGGCAGCTTTCTTCTACAGGACTGTTCTTTCTTGACCGTTCCCCTAACCTCAGTGCTCTTGACGCTGAAAGGGATTAGATTAAAAGGTGGAGTTTCCATGGTAGGAAGTTGGAGTCTCCAAGTTAGGATGGTTTATGACCAAGCTGGGAGTAAGGACCAAGGATTATGAGTTCTGGAGGCTGGGGCTTTGACTCCACTGCCAGAGGACCTGCTGGGTTTCCAGCACCCTCGTGGGGGTGGCTTACAACCACCTGTCATTCCAGCCCCAGGGAATCTGATCCCCTCTTTTGGCCTCTGCAGACATCAGCCAGCAAGTGGAAGACACTCACACATGTGTACATACACTTGTACTTACACACACACACACACACACACACACACATATATGTACATACATATACACACATACACATATACACAACACACACATGCACATATACACACATGCACATATTCACACATACATATATACACACATGCACATACACATAGAAACATACACTTACACACATGCACGTTGAGAACCGTGACCCTCGGGCAGCAGAGCTGAAACCGATTTGATCCCTTCTCATAGGGAGTGGGACTGAATGGTAGGAGAGGAGATGCAGCAGGGACTGAAAGAATGTGTGGAAGCGGGAACCCGCTGCCATCTGAGCTAAAACCCAGGCCCTTGTGCAGAGGGAGCTTGCCATCATGGACCTTGACGCTTTGATCCCATTCATTTCCGCCATTTGGTAAAGCCCCTTTGCAAATGTAGTTTTTGTCATTGTCATGTCAGGCAAGCCCTGGTGGCTTGGTACGTGCTAGCTCTCTGGGTGGAGGAACCTATGTGTAAGGGATCTTTATTATTTAAAACAACTGACAAGTCAAGAAATATGTAACATTAATGTAAATTCTTTAAATACGCCTCAGCTCTTTGAAAAGTTATATCTTTTTTTCCCCTAGGATTCCCGTGGCTTTGTCCATCACCATAGAATAGTTTGAAAAGCATTTATTATTATTATCTGTGTGTATGGTGTACATGTGGGTACACAATAAGTTTGTGGAGTTGGCTCTCTCCTTCCGTCTCTATGTGGGTTCTGCGCTTGAACCTGTGTTGTAAGGACTTTTCTTGGCAGGCACTTTACCCACCGAGCCATCTCACCAGCCCTGAAATCGTTATTCATTTTATGTATGAATATAAGCATGTATGCATGCATGTATATATGTGTGTACATGCATGTGTGCGTATGCATATCTATGTGTACATGCGAGTCACGGTGTGCATGTGGAGGTCAGAGGGCCATCATCAGGAGTCAGTTCTCCCCTTCCGTTGTGAAAGTTCCAAGGATCCAACTCAGGTCGTCAGCCTTAGCTGCAAGAGCCTTCGCCCAGCAAGCCGTTTTAAAGAGTCCTGAGACAGTTTCCATCCTTGTACGTCAGAACTCTCTCAGGCAGGAGGAAGCGATGCTTGTTCATTCCTGGTGTGCAAGGGTATATCAGGTTTGGTATATCAGCCCAGGGCAGCCTGGCGTACCCTTGCTCTGTAGGTGAGGTGGCTAAGGCTTCCAGCGGGGTCATCAGAACTGAGGGAAGAAGTTAAAAAAGGGTCAACCCGGGGCCCCGAGGCTCAGCCAGCACGGCTTGGAAGATCTTACAGTTTTCATGCCATGTGCCACTTTGCTATGGCATTGGTTCTTGTTTTTAAAGGTCAAACCCAACAAAATGTTCCATCTTTTCAGGTCAGGTATGCCAAAACTCCAGGTTTGGCACTGGGCTGCTGGCCTCCGTGAATGCCTTCGAGGTGACGTGCGTGTGAGCCCCCTTGTCTCTCACAGCTGCGGGCTAAGTCGGGTGGAGAGGGCAGGTGGCACAGAAGGTGGGTAATTGATTTCCTTTTATGAATATTCATTTGAGGCTACGGCTCCATCTGCTCTCCTTATGTAGTTTCAAAATGGCCACTGAGGACTGAACCAGAGCAAACCTGCCCAGCTTCGGTGAGGTCACTCTGTCAATGTGGGGCCAGGGCTGAGGCTGAACAGAAAGCCTGGGTGAATCATCTGGCCTTGGGACCCCGACCCCGCCCAAATGACATGTCCCGAATTGTGTGCTTATCCGGCACACGGAAGGGCTGCACTCGCAGGGCTAGGAGTCAGTGATGTACAAATTGTGGGGCTGAGCATCCAGGCACTCCGAGGTCATCGGGTCACTAGTGGTCATGTGTGATGGAAACAAAGAACCATGAAGCATGAAAGGGTCTTTAGTTAGAATGGATCCCAGTCCCCTGTGTTACCGTCCAGCCTACATACAAACATCCCATTGGGCTCATTGCCTCTTCTGGGAGAAAGAACTTTATGATTGTTCCACGTGGTGCTGTTCAGAAGTGGCCCAGTTTATGTTAAAGTTCGTCTGTACACAGAAAAGACTGCATATCTGGTATTCTGTCAACAGATATCCAATATTGAGTTTTTTTTTCCTATTCATGAAAAAATGTTAGTTGACATTCTTAAAAATGATTCTTAAGGACGGAAACATCTTACATGAGTCCCTTTATCATGACAGGTGGATGAATGAGGTTCATTAAAGTTGTCACAGGAAATGCACATCATGGGAGGCAAACTTTTTGGAAATTGTTAGTCTTTGTGTTGTATATTCACAATACTTTCAATATAAAACTAATCAGTGCAGTTATGGACATATTGGATACTATGTAGCTTAACTTATACTTTCATTTGTTGGTTCATTCATCATTTCTGTCTCCATCTTTTCATAAGGAAATGCCTGACAGATGATGCATCATGGCTACAATTTAGATTCTATTTTGCGGGGGCTGGTGAGATGGCTCAGCGGGTAAGAGCACCAATTGCTCTTCCTGAGTTCAAATCCCAGCAACCACATGGTGGCTTACAACCACTCGTAATGAGATCTGACGCCCTCTTCTGGTGCATCTGAAGATAGCTACAGTGTACTTGTAATAAATAAATAAATAATAAATAATCTTTAAAAAAAAAAGATTCTATTTTGCAATGAGCATGAAGCAGAGTCTTTGGCAGTGTGACAAGCACAGGAAGTACAGCGCTGTGTAGGACCCAGGAGCCCTGCAGTGGAATGCTACTTAGTAGGGCAGCACACAGAGAGACCCTGTAGTGGTCAGTAGAAGATAGCGAATGCATTGCCCCAAGACTTGTGGGGGTATTGGGAAAGAGAAGATAAATAGATACTACCTATGTCAAGGAGTGCCTGAGGGGGCCTCACATGGGGTGAGACGGAGAACACTGTACCCCAGGAGGATGCTGGTCTCCTTGGCTCCCTTTTTTTTTTTTTTAAAGGTTTATTTATTTTATATATGTGAGTACACTGTTGCAGTCTTCAGACACACCAGAAGAGGGCGTCAGATCCCATTACAGATGGTTGTGAGTTACCATGTAGTTGATGGGAACTGAACTCAGGACCTCTGGAAGAGTAGTCGGTGCTCTTAACCACTGACCCATCTCTCCAGGGGCCTTGGCTTCTTCTTCTTCTTCTTCTTCTTCTTCTTCTTCTTTTTTTTAATTCATCCCCCTCTGAGATGCTGGGGATTGAACCCAGAGCTTTGTGTGTGCTGTGCAAGTACTCTACCACTGAGTTACATCCCCAACTGGTGATGCCTGCTTGCTGCAACCGGAAGAGGTTGCTGTGAGTCCCTAGTGATGCCTGCTGCAACACTGTAGACACCGAACCCAAGTCACACCTCAGGAGGAGTAGACTTATTCTTAAGCCAATTAGGAGTGGCCATGGCCCAGGAACACAGATTCGGGTTGCCTCAAATTCCATGCTGCGTGGAAAGAGTTCTATAGTTACAGAATGAAGGAAAGTCAAAAGTCAAGGCGTTTTGCAAACGTTGGTGGAAATAGCAGGGAGTCAGGTTGCAGTGGAGGGATTTCTGTTATAGATCTCTCTCTCTCTCTCTTTTTTTTTTTTTTTGGTTTTTTGAGACAGGGTTTCTCTGTGTAGCCCTGGCTGTCCTGGAACTCACTCTGTAGACCAGGCTGGCCTCGGACTCAGAAATCCACCTGCCTCTGCCTCCCAAGTGCTGGGATTAAAGGCGTGCGCCACCACAGATCTCAGGGGTTGTCTAATAAGATTATTAGTTTGGGGATTAATAGAATCTAGTGGTCTGTTAATACATTACAAAGGTTTTTTTTGTTTGTTTGTTTTTAACCTGGCAGTCACAGGATGTTAGATCAAATGCATAGGTAGACAGTGAGTAGATATTAAGAAGGACTGAAGCAGTCCCGGGATAATTTGGCCTTGGACCTGTAACGGTTTAAGGGTCTACAATCTACAAATTCTAATCAGCCAATCAGAATCTTTAACATAGGTGTGGCTCCCTGCCCTCCTCACAGACTCTCAAACTTTGCTCAGGCTTCCTAACAATGCACAGGCCAGCCTCCTGAGGTCAAAGGTTAACAATGCTGTCCTGGGCCCATGCTGGAAGTAGGACCACCAAAGAGCAGTGCTTTGCTATGAAGATCATGATGGAGATCAGTAAAACACCGAGCATAATGTGGTTGAAGAGATCAGCAGATGGGTGTCCAGGAGTCTATGAGAATGTACACAAAGCGTTCTGTGAGAAGCCGCACTCACTTCAAACCAGGGGATGGGCAGGAAGTCTGAAGACAAACACCTGTGAACAGCTGGAGGATGACCCCAATCTAGTGAGCGATTGATGGTGTGTGCCTGTGCTTCTAGAGACGCGTTGTCATCCTTGTATTTAAATTGTTTCCCGTGTGGGGAGTGGCCTATGGATCTTATCACTTGCACAGAGTTGGGACTCTGTAAGGTTAACTCTAGAAAGGTCACTTCCAGTGGAAAATAATGTTTGTGTCTCTTTCAAATTCATTTCCTGACTCCCAAATGCCACGTTTATGACTCTAAGAGAAGGAGTCTTAGGGAGGTGAGTGGGTCATGAGGGCGGATCCCTTGCAAAAGGTGTTAGTACCCTTGAGAAAGAAAACAGAGAGGGCTCCTTTGTTCCACCATGGAAAGACAGCATAGCCCTGAATACCTTCAGCAGACCCCAGATTCACTGGGGCCTAGATCTTACCAGCCCATCTTCCTGAAGTGTGAAAATAGAGTTCTACTTGCTTTTTAAAATTTTATTTGTACTGCTGGACAAGCGCTTTATCATTGACCTTCATCCTGGCTCTGATCTTGTTCACAGGCCATCTAGTGCTTAGATATTTTGTTATAGTAGCTCAAAGGGATTAACACAGCATCCTAGGGAAGGAACAATAAAAAACAAACCATTATGACAAACTTTGGGGAAGTCTTTTAGGTGCAAATCATGGGAGGTACATTAAAAGATCATAGGGAAAAGGGTGGAAAAAGATAGTTCTGCTCCCGACCTGGCCACAGGAAATGGAAAGACTCACGATTGGCCAAGATGATGAGGAAAAATGGCTATTGATCATATATGTGTATATATGTGTATATATGTGTGTAAGTGTGTATATGTGTATATATGCATGTATACATGTATGTGTGTATATGTATATATATATGTACATATGTATATATGCATGTATATATGTGTGTATATGTATACATGTGTGTAGATGTATATATATGTATATGTAGGTATATATGTATATATCATATCATATCATATCATCATACCATATCATATTATATCACTCAGCCCTCAGTGGGACATCTTTATCAACATCCTCTTCTACCAGGGATTAGAGGATAGTGTGGAAGAAGGAGACAGAAGAGTGCAGAGCTGGAGAGTGAGTCCTTCTCATCCTCCCATGAAACGCTATGTTCTGGACATCACCAGAGCTCTGGTTACCTGTCCGAGACAGGGATAAGGTCAAACCGTCATAACTCCATCAAGTATCAGCATAGCATCAGTGTGGACACCGCAGGGATTTAAAAGGCCTTGACGATGCTTCCAGAGGAGACCGGAGGACATGGACCACAGGACCCCATGTGGTTCTGACAGCGCTTTCCCCTAGTGGCTGTCCTACACAACATGTAGTCGTATTTGTTGTGCAAACTGTTCTGTCTCCCTTGTCTAAAGAAAAGCACAGAGCAGCAGAGAGCCCCAAGTTACTGCACACAGCAAACGGCAGGGATCTTGCCACATCCGGTGTCCTTGAACTTGTGATCCTCCCCCCTTTACCTTCTAAGTGCTAGGATTCTCAAGTGTGTATCACCACACTTGGTTTATGGGATACTGGGATCAAACTGAGGGTACTGTGCATGTATTATGCCAACTGAGCTATATCCCCAGCCCTAACTACATAATTTTTAGTAGGCACATCATAGACCACATGTAAACAATAACCCTATTTATTTGTGTGTATGTGTGGTATGCGCATGTGTGTGAAGACAGAGGTTGACACTTGGGTGTCTTCTGCCACGGATTTTTAGCTTAGTTTTTGGGGGTGTGGTGTCTCACTTGAATCCAGAGCACTTCAGTTTGGCTGAGATGAGTGGCTACTGGCCCTCAGGGATCACCCAGTTCTCTTTCCCACCTACCTAGTGCTGGAGCTCTAGATGCACATTGTCAAGTTTGGCTTTATCCATGGGCACTGGGGACCGAACTTAGGTCTTGGTTCTTGTGCATCAGACACTTTACCACCTGAATGTCTCCCCAGTGCCCCTGATCACCTATTTTCATAGGAAAGGTGTTTTGTTTGAAACTCTTTTCAGAAATGTAATCTGACTCGCATGGCCTATAAAAAAGACAGTTTTCTTAAAAAAAAAAAAAAAAATACCAAAAAACCAAAGCAGTCATTAGCTAGAACAAAACACACATTCCTAATTAAATATTGAGCTATCAACAAAATGGTCAAACTGCTACTTGTTATGCTAGCAGTGTCTTTGAGTTTTGCCCTTTCTGTATAGTCATGCACACAAATAATTCCGCAGGGTGCCAGGCATGTGTTCAGTACACCGACCTGAGCAACGGAGGCTCTGAAGTCTGAAGGGACATTGCAAATATGATGCTGAGTTTGTCAAAGAGAAGCATGGGATTTTGCAATTTGGAAGAGAGACAAGCCCATAATAAATACAACAGATAATATCCTTTTCTAGACAACAAATGCTATTTTGGAATCCAACTGAGGTTGGAGCTTGGTCTGTTTAAAAGCTGTAGGTATTAGAAGAGTCACTTAACCTCTCTGGGCTCTTGGCTTCTTCTGTACTGAAATGTGAAGCCTCATTTGATGTGGTGCTCAGTTCTTCTATGCCATGATGTCTCTTGAGCTAATGCTTTGAAATGAATGAATGAAGATCCTTGGTTTTGCTTATTATATTTCATTTGTTTTGAAACAGGGTATCACTAGGTAGCTCTGGCTGGCCTGGAATTGGTGTTTTAATTAATTAATTTATTTGTTTACTTATTTTTTTGGTTTTTCGAGACAGGGTTTCTCTGTGTAGCCCTGGCTGTCCTGGAACTCACTCTGTAGACCAGGCTGGCCTCGAACTCAGAAAATCCGCCTGCCTCTGCCTCCCAAGTGCTGGGATTAAAGGCATGTGCCACCACTGCCCGTCAAATTTATTTTTCTTTTCTTTTCTTTTTTTTTTTTTTGGTGTTTTTATTAAAAGTGCAGTTCCCTTTTTGAGTATGTAGCAGGAACAATGTCCTAAATATGCGCATCATCTCTTTAGGCCAGCTGCATTGTGCTCTGATTTCTCATTTCCTCTTTGCGGTCTTGGTCTTGGTCTTGGTCTTGCTTGTTGTTACATCATCTAGGGTGGAAGCAGTCAACATTTTCAAAGTTATATTTAACCTCATTCCCCTCCTCTACCAGCACACTGATTTCTTCAAGTCTTCTTTAAGCATTTTAGTGACTAAATCCTTCTTAGAGGAAGTTCTGTTCTAGCTGTGGAAAATCTTGGGGCTATGTATTTCAGACATGAAGTTTGTCTCCATCAGAGGGAAATATTTATCAGCAGGAGCTTTGCTATTGGCTATTGTAGGATTTTCTTGGGAATATGGCTGGCTCTTTGCTTGGTCCTTATTGTTGAGCTCCAGTGTCTGCGATGTCACAGGCAAGAGACCCATTAAGAACATCAGCTTGGTGATTCCTGAATACGGTTTGATTGGCTCTCTAGGGCTCAAGAGTTTGTGCAAAGCTTCTGTCAGTCTCTGAGACAGGGCTGGTTGGCTTCCGTTACACAGACTAGGCGAATCTGAAAGCTACAGCTGTACCTCTTGGGAGAAATGAAAAAGAAGAGGAAGAGAAGAACTTTAGAGATCTAGTGAAGGCAATTGTGTGTGTGTGTGTACCTGTGTGTGTGTGTGTGTGTACCTGTGTGTGTGTGTGTGTGTGTGTGTATACACGTGTGCGCACTCAAAAGTGTGTACGTCTCTCAGAAATTCAACCTTCCCTTATCTACCAGCCTAAGATCAGCCAACTTTTTTAGAATGTCACTTCCTTTAGGAAGAAATTGAATTATTAGAACTTGGTAGTCCTAGGAATAACTGTACTTTCCCAGAGTTTCCTATTATTCATTTCCAGGAAGTAATTTTAGTTGATTGCCTTGTGGTCTTTCTGAATAAGGCATTTTAAGAAATAGGAGAAAATTGAAAGGGTTGGCGTGACCTCAAAACATATCCCTTCAGAATGCTCCTAAGGGCAGGGCCTCTGCCAATCTGGGAGGGAAACTTGTTGGGATTTCTCTCTGGAGAGTTTTTAATGGAAGGCCAGACAAGTCTCCTTCTTGGTCCATTTAGTTGGACAACTGCCTGGGACAGGAGTGTCAGATGACCTTGCAGTTGTGTGGAAGAGTTCAGTGCTGGCTCTTTAGGATTGGGTGGTAGATTCATGAGGGTAGATGAGGCTCTGATGCAGCTGCTTGAATATTTTGTTCAATGTCTCTTTGGTTTGTCTCTCCAAGCAGATTTAACACTTTTTGAGGTCTGGCAGGCTGCCCCGTATTTCCTTTATATATCCTCTACAGAAGAGAAAAAGACCAGGTACTAGTGAGGCAGGGTTTTGGAAGAGATGTACACAAGGCTAAGTACTGACAAGGGAAAAAAAATACTCCCAGGACTGTGAGTTTAGAGAGAAAGAAGCAAAGTTGCCATGGTTTCATGTTGTGGACTGGTCTAGATGGCTCCCAGCATTTATACACAGCAGCCCTAAGCCCAGTGTGGCTATAATGGATCCAAGGAAAGAATTCACATTGAATGATGCCATAAGGATGGGATCTTATCTGGTATTATTATTGTGTGTCCTTATTGAAAGTGAATCAGACAGCCTACACACCACCATCCCTCTCTGTGCACACACACTGAAGAAAGGCCATGTGAGGACAGGGTGAGCAGGCAACGGCCATCTTCAAGCCAATAATCCGGCCTTCACAGACCCTGAACCCTGGCAGAACCTTGATCTTGGGCTTTCAAACCTTCAGAACTGTGAGAAAATATGCCTGTTATTTGAGCCACACAGCCTGTGCCATTCTGTAATAGCAGACCTAGCAGACTAGCACACTGCATCTAAGTGTAGTCAGCTGTAGAAAAGACGAGGCTCACTCCAGAACCCCAGTTTCATTGATGAAGGAGGA
Organism: Mastomys coucha; assembly: GCF_008632895.1. Classification (NCBI taxonomy): domain Eukaryota; kingdom Metazoa; phylum Chordata; class Mammalia; order Rodentia; family Muridae; genus Mastomys; species Mastomys coucha. Next base: position 80,463,201 of record NW_022196891.1, read on the forward strand.
GGGGTCAAGACTCTAAGGGTGGTAAGGCCCAAAAGGATACCCTTGGCGTGGTTATTGGGGGTTTGGGGAGGGGTGACGGCAGATGCTGGCTACAAGTAGCTGAGGAACAAGAGGAGGAGCCGATCCTGTGAGCTGCCAAGAGTACGGGGATGGGTGTTGTGATGGAGACAGGGGGATCGCTGCAGTGGCCAAGGGTTGGAATGTCCATGAGACATATGATAGAAAAGGCAGGCAACAGTTGTTGAGGTTCGCAGGGAGAGAACACTGGATAACCCACCTGGAGGGGTAAGGTGGGTTGGTAAGTCAAGGAGAAGCGCTGTCGCTTCTGAATTGGTGCAGAATGGAGGAGCCAAGGAAAGGGGTGGAGCACGGAGGAGCCAAGGAGAGCACTGGTCTCTGTGAGTCCAGGGATCAGGAGTAGCGGGGATAAGGAAATAAAGAAGACCACGGAATAGAGCTGTGGAATGGAATATTGGGGCTCAAGACTTTTGGGGAATGGCAACCTTGAGTCTGGTTGTAGAGTCTGGGTATCTCTGGGCAGTGCCAGGGAGACCCGTGGATTTCAAGCTCTGGGTGTTGTGTGGATTGTTATCCAAGCGCTTGTCTTCCTGGACCTGCTGTCTCTACTAAGATTTGGTCAGGAGGGGGAGTGGGAAGCAGGATGATGAGGGGAGGCCTCAGGAACTCTGGTGGGGATACTTCGGCCCTTTGGGGGATCCACAGAAGAGTCTTAATTCAGAGGAACAAGGTCAGGTCGGGAGATGTGACGGCTGGCATGCTCCTGAGGGTGAGGCAGAGAGGGAAAAGAGCAAGGAGGAGGGCTGGAGACAGAGGGTCAGGTTGTTCTATGAGGAAGGGTGGTAGAGCCATGTTTTATGAAGTCCAGTCCGCAGGCTTGTAGACTGACAGCTAATCTGAAGACGAAGCCTGGGGCTTGCTAATTCTGACCACTTGCAACAAGCCTTATTTTATTATTTTAATTAAAAACTTTAAAATATCAGCTCAGTTTTCCATCTTCATGGGAACAAAAGACTTTGAAACTTGTGTCTGGTAGGAGAGGAAACTTCTCAGAAACGTTTTGCATTCTTCACATGCCGGTGACTTAACCTGTCTGTAGTCCTTGTTAAGTACGGAACTAGCAACTAAGTAGCTACACTGAGTAACCAGTGTGGGTGGCGGAGTAATGGAGAGCAAAGGGTGGATGACGAACAACAAAGCCGAGAGCATTTTGACTCCTGTCTTGGAGAAGTACCAGTGGAGGGGTTATTAATGTGTGGGATGCCCATGAGCAAGATGTGGATTAAGAAAAGAGAATTACACTCTCAGAGGAGAGCCAAAATGTCTGCCAGGGGGAAGAAGTCATAAAAGGAGCCAGCTCTATTTTCACCAGAAGCTCTGAGGTACGAGTTATTTCCGAGGAGATTTAGCTAGCTGACATGTTGAACTTGCAATCGGTATTCTCTCCCTTACTGCATTCACACTATGGCTGGGGTTGGAAGTGGTGCAGTGCGAAGAAGCCAGGCTTTCGACCAAGACTGCCCTGAGCCAACATCCTGGCTCTGCCACCCTGCCGGTGATCAGCATGACCTTGGGTTTGCACCCCGGCTGTTTTGAGTCTCTTTTCAGCATTGGTAAAAGAGAAAATCAAAACTGTAGAGTCAAAGGCAAAGGTTGGGAGGGTCCTTATTATAATATTGAACACCCCCGTTATCTATAAGTGGTTATTTAGCCGCTGGGATGAATTCCCTGGCCAATGAGTCTGCGCAATAGAGGCAGTACTTGCAAGGGCTATGCAGTACTTTTAATAAATGCTCGCTTTAAAATAATTAAAAATGCAAATGAGACCTCTGCAGCGCTGCAGACAGGGTGTGGAAGATGTATGTCCGTGAGCTGGTGTGTGCTTTTGTGTCGATGGGGTCTTAGCCCCGGGAAGGTGACAAAGAGCCAGGAGTGGCTTCCTTTCTGGCACTGTCGGACTTTTCTCAGACTGACCTAGAGAAATAACCGAAAGCTCGTGGCTGTTTCGCAAGGGCTGCTGGGTTGTAGCCGTTTCGCAAGGGCTGCTGGGATCCACTTTCCAGAGGGAATCCTCCTCTATGGTGCAGGACCCCTGACATACAGACATAACTGTTTCGTAGCTTCTAGCAAATACACAGAATATATGTAGCCCCCGTTTTGATGACCTTCAACCCATAAAGAGATACAAATCAGCCGTCAGGCTTTGCTAGGAAAGCTTGGGTTGTAGCTCAGTTGGTAGGGTGCTTGCTTAGTATGGGCAAAGCCCCTGGATGCATCCCTCAGCACCTCTAACCTCAGGAGTGTTGGAGGAAGAGGCAGGAGGATCCCAAGTTCAAGGGCATGCTGGGACTTCATAAGATCCTGGCTCAAAAGAACAGAAATGCTTTCGAAGAAAGTGTCTTTGGGATAATCCAGAGGCCAAATGGAGGCGTTAGATGGGAACTGGCTAGGAGATTTTAGAACCAGGAAGCACAGACCCTTCCTAGGAAAGAAGTTTGTTTGATATTGTTTTCTAATTTTTGACTTTTAGTCAATTCAGGAAACTCTGGGAAAATCTTACCTGAGAAAAACATGACTTGGTTTTCTTTGGACCCCCCTGAAGACAGAGCGATGAACACTCAGGATGCACGAGGAAGGTTGACAGGCAAGGAAATGGGCAGGAAATCGTTAGGCCTACACTTTACCTTTTAATTCCATGTTAAAGAGTAGAGCTGCTGGTTTACAAAACACTGTTTAAAGAGATTTAGATGAGCAGATTTCCAGAGCCACGGCACCAGCAACGCGTTTTGCGTTTTCCTCAACCTTAGATATGAACCTGCCACGCGTTGACCAAGGATGCGGCCGACTTACAAGATGTTCCCATCAATATGGGCACAGAGCTTCATGCTGTTTGAATGGCATTCATTCTTTCCCCAGTACTCACTAGCCAGAGCCTCAGGATTGACAGCCCCATTTTGATATCTGCTTACAGCTTGAACCTGCCGACCCTGCAGGGGACAGACGTGCATTTGATCACTGGTGTCACCACTGTGACATTCTCTGTCCCTCAGCCTCCATCTTGGGTCCTGAAGGGTCTGAATGATGAAGGTTGCCTGGCATCTTGTCCCAGAAATCTCGTTTGTATTAGAGGAGAGGGTTGTGTTAATCTCTGGGTGTTAATATCTTCAGTCGAAATTCTGGCATGGGTAGAAAGAGGAGCCCCGAAGGCTCTAGCTCCAGGAGAGGAGCTGTGGCAGCTGATGGATGCTGAGGGAGGGAGAGCCACTCTCCTGTGGGAATGTGGCAGACAGCAGGCTGCCCAGACCCTGATGGATGGCTGCACACCCATGTGCATATGGGCAAGCAGCACTTGTACTCAGGGAATTATTAATAACAATAAACAAATAGACCATGAAGCTGGGAGAGAGGCAGGTGGGTGCTCTAGTGGGAGTCAGAGAGAGCTAACAATGGATAGATTGTAAAATGTCTGAAAAAAATTAAAGAGTAAATAAGAATATTATAAATAAGAATTACAGAATTCCCAGCAATTATGACTACTAAGTCAGACATAGACATGCACATGCTCATGGGTGTTTGTCTTCTCTATGAGCTTTAGGGATAAAATTATATCTGTGGTTTTATAAATTACATTTAAAGTTGCATGATATCAAGTCTGGTAGTTGGGCTCAGGAAACAAGTGGGGTGTCTTCATTGTATAGTCCAAGATGGTCTTGGAAACACCCCCCCCCCCCCCATATCTCAGCCACTTAGCTTCTGGGATTATAGGCATGTGCCACTACACCTAGTTCTAAAGGTAACGGTTCTAATAATGAAACCATTTAACCAAAAATTAAGCTTGATCAAGGGAGGTATACAAACACGCAACAGAATGTATTAGCTGACCACACAGACACAAATCTTTACCAAGCAGGACATGGTATAGCATTTGTTATCATATATGTATCTGTATTCATGTATGATATGTATTCATATATGATAACAGGTTTTATATATACATATGTATGTATATATACATATACATCACATATTTATGATAACACACACACCTGCACACACACACATACACACACACACACACCCCTATAGTTTTTAAGACTGGTTCTCACTATATATCCCAAGCATTGAACTCATTTTATATCACACACTGGCCTTAAACTCCTTCCTACCTTAGCCTCCTGAGTACTGGGATGGCAGACATGCAGCACCACACCTGGCTGTCATTTTCTGAGTCTTGGAGCAGGAGAAATTCTGGTGATGATGATGATGTTTTTTCTATGATGAGTTTACTCTGAGATCACCACTGCAGTGTCATTTACAGAAAAGGAAGTTCTGGGAGTCGTACTTATACTTCACAAAGCTCCAATCCTCCTATTCATCTCACTGGAATGAATATGGTAATGAGATGGCCCAGGTCTGTGCCATTGGAATGAATATGGAAATGAGGTGGTCCAGTCTGTGAAGGATCATGGACTGATCAACCAACCCTTTATGTCATCCTTCACAGTTCACAGCATTGTTATGCAAGTGTTCTCCCGACAGTGTCAGAGATGGATGTACAGGTCATACATCAGTCAGTTTCATTTTTCTGATAAGTAAACCATGGCTCAGAGAGGTTGATTGTTATTTATAGGTTGTAGTCAGAAAGTGTCACGGTATGGACCAGAAACCAGCACTTTGAAATGAGTCTGGGGCTGGAGAGATGGCTCGGTGGCTAAGAGCACTGATTGCTCTTCCAGAGGTCCTGAGTTCAATTCCCAGCAACCACATGGTGGTTCACAACCATCTGTAATGGGATCCGGTGCCCTCTTTGGGTGTGTCTGAAGACAACAACAGTGTATTCATAAATAAAATAAATAAATCTTTAAAAAAAAAAAAGAAAGAAATGAGTCTGCTCCTTTGCTGTTGGTGCCATCTTGCACTAAAAGAGTGTGTAGTCTTTCAATGCCAGGGACCTGCCAAGAGCTTTGCAGGGCTGATCGACGACCGCATGAAGTGTCTCGGAACCACTCCACACTGGAGTGTCTTCACCTGTGACCATGCTCTCTGGAGTCCAGAGGAGGAGGTCACATTGGGTATCCTTTGCTACAGCTCTGAATCTCGAGGCAGAGCAGGGCTGTCCGGACGTGCGGCCTGAGATACTTGAACCTGCGATTCCTGGCGAGGCATCGGCTAATTGCTTTGTGTTCCACATCTACAAAACGGGGGGAAGATTTGTCTAAATTGGATCTCCTTTTTCAGCATGATCCAGATTGGAGATGTGAAGTGCCAGAGGAAAGCAGGATATGGGAATGACGATGACAAGTGACTCTCACCCTGTGGACACATGAGAGGGAATATGTTCAAGATGTCACCATGTGCACTTGGAAATGTTGTGGAACATTTCCACATACAATTTTCCAGTGTGTGCTCCAGACTATTATGGTCCTCACATCTCACACATCAGGAAGTGGGAGCTTTTGCTTAGGCAAGAACAGAGGCATTGAGTTAACAGGTCTGGAGATGCAGGGTTTCCTTCATTTCTTTCATGCACACATAGTTTGGTCTTGGGTCTTATTCCAGCTTAAATGTTCTATATTTTGGATAACTAATTTATTTTCTCTTTCTAGGTCCTTATTTGCTATATAGTATTGGGAACACTCTCCACATTTAAAATTATATGTTTGATAGGAATAAAAGTTTCTTAATTGGGGTCCGAGCTTGTAGACCCATGAGATCTACACTGAGCATAAAGTAAGACTCAATGTGGTTCTTGCTTAGTGTCGTCAGTACTCCAAGAACACAGTTGCTAATGCTGTTATAGCCATATCCTATCATACCGTACCTGTGAGTCTACCGTCTTCTTTGGTTCATGGCTTTCAAACACTGGGTTTGTCCTCGTCTTTCAGAGTAGTGCCGTTTTACTAAGAAAGAAATTAGAATCATCTCGGCGGTGCACAAAAGGCATGGGTCAGCATTCAAAGGACCGCTCGGATGTGAACACTGAATACATCAAGGTGCCTTTGATGATAGCAGGTTCTAGATGCTCAACAAAGCGAACTATAGTCATTTTTATAGTTACTAAATAAAGAGAAAGCTTCTCATTAAAACTGTCAGAACCCACATGTCTATAAGGAGACTGAACTCAGGGTATCATTTCTAGGCCTGTCCTCATTTGATTGTCATTAGATTGTCATTGACCGAACCCAGGCACAATGACTCACCTGCACCGCCCCTCTTGCTATCACAGATGCGGTACCTTTCCATCCTTGGAAGGTGGAAGATGTTGCCAAGGTCAGGTGGATGACATTTTCAGAACGGTTAAAGCAGCTTGAGGTTAAAGCAGCAGTACATGTTACAGTAAAGAACATACCAAATCTTTGTTCTCAATCCCTGGCATAGAGCCTTAAAATTGACCCTAATCTCAAAGGACAGGAGCTAATGTCAACTCAGCTAATGGAGCTGTGGAGCTAATGAGGCAATTCAGAGTGAGCTCTAGGGAACTCCAGGTAGAGCCTGGTCGCCAGAATGAGTCAACATGTAAGGAAAGGGCTATCCCAGTGGATCTCAACCGTCCTAACGGTGCGACCCTTTAATACACTTCTTCATGCTGTGGTTACCCCCAACCAAAGAATTATTTTCATTGCTGATTCTTAACTATAATTGTGCTACTGTTACGAATTCAAATGTAAATATCTGATAGGGAGGATATCTGATATGTGACCCACCCCAAGGGGTCACAACCTATAGATTGAGAAAAAGTGGGACAGACATTTGAAAGGCTTGACTTCTGAATATGGTGGGGATCAAGTCTGTTTGTCCGTCTGAAGGTTTACTAACCCATACCTCCGCAGAGACATTCCCAACACAACTCTAGACACCAGAGCTTGTGGGTGCTTCCTGGTTTATAAGCCTCTCACAGTGTGGAGAGTGGATGGGCATGGGGCCCTGGTGTTCCTCCCCGACCTCATGCTGTGTGAACCCCTCCCCAGGACTCCTGGACGGTAGAACCTTTAGACCTGTGGTGCTTGATGCTGTCTTTGCCTGGGTGGCCAGTATCAGAATTGGCCTCTGTGACAGTAGAGCCACTGAAGTGGGAACTGAATGTTCCTCTGATTGAGGAAGTCATTAGCAAGTTGTCATGTGTTTTCTTCCTTGATACAGTGAGACCCGTCTTCCTACAGTAAACCGGGTCACTGCGTGTTTTGCGTTCCACTTTGCTTTCAGCTTGATGTGTGTGGAAAGCCATGTTTGGGAAGGCTGGGAAGGCTGACGACCCTTTAAGTCCCTGCTTTTCATTTGAGCCTAAGTCTTTTTCTACTCAGAGACTGAGAGTGCTCCCCTGGAGTGCTCCCTAGGCTGTACCCATCACAGCAAGAGGTCCTCCTCACTTTCTCCTCCTCCCCGCCTCTGACTTTTCTCAACTACAGACCACGGAACACATCTCCGTGTCCAGTCGCGATTTAATTTACAAGATCTCTCTAGTCTGTCATCCTGACAGCTTGCACGTGCATCACTGCCCAGAGTGTAACTACTGCTCATCAATTGTAGACGAGTTACCCTTCCTCGGTGCTTAGATAAAAACAAAAACAAAAACAAAAGAACAAAAATACTAATGCAAATAACATTTTATTTCAAAGTCAGAAAAAAACAACCAAAATTGAAAGAATTGAAACAAAAAAAAATTTGAAGAATTGTCTTGACTGGTTTTAGGGACAAGACATTGAAGCCTGTAAGAGATATGGGACAGTCCTGTAGGAACGAGAGCTCTTGTGGTGGTGGGTCCTGATGTGGGACCTTTTCATCTTTTTAACTTTTAAAACCTGATTATCCTTCTGCAGGCCAAATACAATTTTTCCATTACTAAACAGCGTGTTCCAGCAGCTCCTCTTGTCAGAATAAATTGGTGTGGACTCAGGCAGTGCAGATCCGATACAAAACTTGCATAATGAGATAAAGTAAGAAATGCAAATATGTTAACAAATACATCCACTGTACAAGCACTTTAAGGACAAATAGGTAGGAGTCTCCAGAGTATATATGCCCCTCTCTTTCTGCTTTCTATTTTATTTGTATATATGACTCCCCTTGGGAGGCCAGGCAGGGTCAAACCACACAGAATGAGGACATCTTACAGGTGGGAAGGTCTGAATAACAAATCCTTTCTAGAACTTCATATATACATATATATATATGTGTGTGTGTGTATGTGCGTATGTGTCTGTCTATCGTGTGTGTGTGTGTGTGTGTGTGTATGTGCGTATGTGTCTGTCTGTCTATCTATCTATCTATCTATCTATCTATCTATCTATCTATCTATGTACCTATCTATCTATCTATCTATCTATCTATCTATCTATCTATCTATCTATCTATCTATACCATGCACAGAACTGACCACATGTAGTAGAGGGTCTTGGGCATCTGGGGAGGGATGGGGCTACTCCCAGCTTGATAAGCAGCTTCGTTTTTCTTCTGCTGTGGCTCTATCTATGCCCCTTGTGCAGGGATGTGGCTAGCACCTGGGAAGTTGTATTAGTTATGTTCTTGTTGCTGTGATAAAATGCCCTGGAAAAAGGATCTTAAGGGAGAGACCATTCCTCTCCGCTCACAGTTCCCAATGCAAACAGTGCATGATGGTGAGAACATATGCCAGCAGGCAGAGAAGGCACAGGGACAGGCGAAGAAGACTGCGCCAGTCAGGAAGCAGAGGACAACGAACGCAGAGGACAATGAACACGTGTGCTCAGCTCATTCCCTTCTTTTTGTAGTTACAAGGTCTGGGATTGACATCCACAGTGGACAGGTATTTACCCCTCAATCTACTAAGATGATCTCAAGCGGGCACACCCAGAGGCCAGTCTTATCAACCTGACAATGCCGATTAGCCACCACAGAAGTCTTCCCTGTTGTAAACCTATCTGGGAGCCTGACCCACTCATTACTGACCGTATTATGCCTCCAGCCTCTGACTGCAACAGGGAAACCCTGTCTCGAGTGGGCCATGACTTGGCGGTGGAGGTCTGGGATGTAGATCACCGGGCAAGAGGAAGAATAATCAGACAGCCACAATATGTCACAATGATGATTAGGTAAATGTCCCCCATGGCATGGCTACGGCGCATTCAGAGCAGAAGGTGCCCGGACTGATTTCTGCAGTGAGGAAGCATTTTCATTCTCATCACACTCTTGCTCCTGCATTTTCAGTAGGAGGGACTGTAATTACTGAATGGGCATTCATTACAGAGGGCATCAATAATGCATTGGCTCTGCAGCACGCTCCCTTCTGTTATGATTGTGCTGATGGATTGTGAGTCTAAGCAGATTCAGGAGTGTCACCATGATTTATGACAATATGATGTGTCTAGAAAGGCCTGGAAGTAAACTGCGCACAGAGGACAGAAGAAAGAGGTGGTCGGGACAGTGACCAGCAGGAAGTAACTCCTCTATTTTGTTTAGGCTTCGAAACTGCAGGCCACACTCCTGGGTATCTCATCAGTTACAGCTTCTCTTTGTGTTTTGTATTCCCTCAGGAATTATAAGTATTCAGGTTTCTATTTGCACTGAGATACGGCAGAGTGGAAAATATCTACTTTGTATTAATATTCATTGGAAAGGGAAAAATTAGAGTTAAGCTTTGGTGGTGCTGTCTATCTATCATCTATCTATCTATCTATCTACCTATCTATCTATCTATCTGTCTATCTATCCATCTATCTATCTGCCATGGAACCTAATGGGTCAAATACATTTTGATCATTAGAATGATTTGTTTTCTATTTAATGATTTGAGTATAATGGGACACGCCCAGGTCCATCAAATGGAAACATTACTGAGTGCCTACCAGTACACGCTACATAGAGTTGGTGTGGGTGGACCCATCAGAAATAGCCCCGACACAAGCACAAGGCAGAAGGAAACAGATGAAAACAGAAATGAAGGCAAAGGAACATGAGGTCATGCTTCTGAAGGGTGTCGGCTGTATGCCATGAAAACAGAGCCTGAGGTAAAACTGTATGTGTGAATGCCTTCCTGAGGGCACAATCTCGGGAAGCCGTGGGGAGGGGAGAGTGGGAAGTGGGGTGAGGAAGGAGAGGAGTGCAAGGCAAGTGTGTTGGCTAATGCCAGCTCTTCAAAAACTGGAGGGCTGCTCCAGAGAGCCTGAGTGCGTGGGAGACTGTCCTGTAGGAGGTACTCCAGAGAGCCTGAGTGCGTGGGAGACTGTCCTGTAGGAGGTACTCCAGAGAGCCTGCATGGAGTGGGTGACTCTGTCCTGTAGGAGATGCTCCAGAGAACCTGAGTGCGTGGGTGACTGTCCTGTAGGAGGTACTCCAGAGAGCCTGAGTGCGTGGGAGACTGTCCTGTAGGAGGTACTCCAGAGAGCCTGCATGGAGTAGGTGACTCTCTCCTGTAGGAGATGCTCCAGAGAGCCTGCATAGAGTGGGTGATTGTCCTGTAGAAGGTGCTCCAGAGAGCCTAGAGAAGGTCAAGGAGGACATATTTATGGGTTCTTATCTCTTTCCAACATCCCAGTAGTCAGTCAAAGTCTTCTCTCGGGTCACTGACTTCCTGAGTTAGTGGTTTAACCCTTCAGGAGACTGCTTTTGAGGCCACCACCTCAGTGGGTCAATGTAGGTAGGCTTCGACTTTTTCAAAACCCACTTTAATAAGGGTTCTCAAATGCTTTAACCCCTTTCTAGCCCTCTGTCCAAAAGCAGGGGAGAAAAGATGGTAAATAGAACAGTGAGGAGATAGAGCTGTTTAGAAGTAGTTCTTTGGAGCCACTCCAATCTCCGTGGTCAGGATACAGGCTGTCCAGTTCGGTAGTGTCAGGATACCAAAAATCCAGTTCAAAAAGTGTCACCAAACAGGGATTAGCAGTGGCAGCATGATCTAGCAGAAGCATCTAGGCCTCCACTGAGTTGGCATGAGTCAAGAGGGGAGCAACCAGAACCAGCCGGAATGTCAGGAGAAGTTCTCTACTGTGCCTCTCTCATCGGTGTGAAGATCAGCAAAGAGGAAAGACAAATAAGACATTGCGTGGCTAGCTATGCAAGCATGCTGTCACTGTCTGTTGGGTCTTACTTATACTGTCTCATATATCACGTGTCCTCTCACAGGTCTGTTTCAGCAAAATATCACATGTCACAGGCAGGAATTTCCACCTCAGGTCAAGTCTGTCAGGAACAGTAGGTGACTATTGGTGGGTGCCTCTCAGGTCTGTGATGGGAGCAGTCATGGCTTGTGTTCTATGATGAGGCAAGATGAGACATCCTGAGGACCATTCCAGCCTGTAATTCAGACAAATAAGTCATTTAAGGATGATGAAAGAGTTACCAGTAAGCAAACAGAGTAGTCCATATCTCCCCAGTTAGGATCGGGAAAAGCCTTACAGAGAAAGTAAAATAAGGGAGGGCACTTAAGATGTTGTGATGGCTGTTCTTGGTGTCAACTTGACAACATCTGGAATTAACTACAACTCAAGTGACTGGGCACACCTGTGAGGAAGACCCACTTCTAATCCAGATCTTCGAAGAGGAAAAACATGCTTTTAATACAGTTCTTTTTTTTTTTTTTTTTTTTTTTTTTTGAGGCGGGAAGATCTATCTTTAATCAGAACCACATCATCTGTTGGCAGTCTATATGAAGGACATGGAAGAAGAAAACTTGCTCTCATTCTCACTGGCAAGTCCATTCGGGCTTCACTGGCACTACAGCCTACTTCTTCAGGATCCTTGTGTGCACTGAAGACCAGCTGAGACATCCAGCCTTACGGACTGAACAAGTACTGGATGCTTCGAGACATCCAGCCTTATGGACTGAACAAGTACTGGATGCTTCGACTTTCTTTTGGGAGACAGTCATTGTTGGATTACCTGGACCACAGTTTATAAGTCGTTCTAATAAATTCTGTCCTCTCTGTATCTCTGAAAATACACATGTATATATTATATACTATGTATAAATGAATATAATTAATATCATCTATATGAATGAATATCATCTATATTTGGTATAAATTTGACTGCATCATGTATATATATGTATATTTAATCATTTAAATCATCATATATATAATATTCATTCTATGAATCCTATCCCTTCAGAGAGGCCTGATCAATACATTGGGCATGGCAATACTTTCCATAGGTAAGTAACAGAACCAGAAGAGGTGCCCTTCAATACATGCATGGATTAAGAAAATGTGACATGTAATATACTGAACTACTATTCAGACGTAAAGAAGAATAAAATTCTGCCATTTTTAGCAAACACGTGGAAGTGTAAAATGAAATATGATAGACACAGAAAAGCACTGCATGTTCTCTCCTACTTGTCAGAACTAAAACCTGTTGACTTGATTGGAGATGAGTCTTTAACAGAGGTCGGTAAGTGGGGGGTAAAGATGGGCAAAGGGGTGTTGGATTTGATTTATGAATGCTGTAAATCTGTGTGGGCATATGACATTGAACTCCTTTAATAAGTATAATTGAAATGTGTTAATAAGAATGATGGGTAGGGCTTGACAGTGATACAGAGATGCTAGCAGTGAGATTCAAGTCAACTCAAGTCCTGGAGGTAAGTTATAGTTAGAATCTAAGATATTTCCCCAAAGGCCCATGTGTTAAAAGCTTGCCTCCTAGTTTGGTACTCTTTGGATGCGGTGGATCCTTTTAGAAGTGGTGGGTTGTCATATGTTTGGGGTGTGTCCTTAAGAGAAAGATTGGGAACCTAGTATCTTCCTCTTTTGTACTTCTAGTCCAGGAGATGAGTCAGCTGTACTCTCGGTGTACTTCCTCCATGATGGAGGTCATGGGGCCAACTGGCCATGGACTAAAACTCAGAAAGTTGTGAGCCAAAACATATTCTTTATGTTCTTTTATGACGTATTAGTTATGGCAACAGGAAGTTGGTTAACAGAGGTGGAAAAGCAGAGACTGATGGAAGGCAGAGCGACTATTCCACCTTGCTTCATATCTAAGACATATGTGTACAGGAGAAGTGGAGAGGAAGTTAAAGATGTGGGCTGGTTACGGCCATAACGACCATGGCACCACTGCACACATGAGGCTGTCTTTTCACACTGGTTGTTACTGTAGCTCACAGGGCTCACCTCTGGGTGACATTGTTGGTGACTTTTCTTCAGTTGCCTATGTCACACTCATCAGTACTGTAAAGCCAGCCTGCAGGGAGAATGATGTATATAGTGTCAGCTTGATGTCTCCAAGTCTCATGACCCAAGTGTGTGGTATCTTCAGCAATAGAGTTTTACCATCAAATTCTGTTGGGCAACCATGAGTAATGTCAATATCTTACATTGTTTTGGGGCCCCCAGGATCCCTTTTGACCAACAACTGGAGGTATGTTATTCCATACCTGTTATTGGCATTTTTATTTGGTAACTTATATCTTTTGAAAAGGGCATTATCAGCCAGGTAGGACAAACCCAATTAAACTCTTTTATATGAATACACACAGGCACATGCACACACAAACACATATCGATGTTCATATAAAACTTATGTAATAGTAGGCTTCTATATGGCCTTTTAAGGCATTTTTTAGTTTTAAATAATAATATATTATGTGCTGACTGATTTTGTGTCAGTTTGTACAAGCTGAAGGGAAGGAACCTCAATTGAGAAACTGACTCTATAAGATGAGTCCACAAAGCATTTTCTTAGAGATCTGAGAGGGCCCAGTCATTGCGGGTGGTGCCACCTGGGTTGGTGGTCCTGAGTACTATAAGAAAGCAGGCTGAGCAAGCTACGAAGAGCAAGCCAGTGAGCAGCACCCCTCTGTGGCCTCTGCATCAATTCCTGCCTCCAGGTTCCCACCTTGTTTAAGTTCCTGACCCTATCTATCATTTTTATTAACATATTGGTGTCCTTCAATGGACTGTGATTCAGGATATGTAAGCCAGATAAACTGTCTCCCTCCCCCCCCCCCCGAAAGTTGTCTGGGTCATGGTATTTCACTACAGCAATAGTAACCCTAACTAAGACACATTACACACATACTGGATATTTAATAAGAGAATAAATTTTGGGGGCTGGCGAGATGGCTCAGCAGGTAAGAGCACTGACTGCTCTTCCTAAGATCCTGAGTTCAGATCCCAGCAACCACATGGTGGCTCACAACCACCCGTAATGAAACCTGACACCCTCTTCTGGTGCGTCTGAAGACAGCTACAATGAATTACGACAGAGTGAGCGGAGCTGGAGCAAGCGGGGCTGGCAGAGGTCCTAAGTTCAATTCCCAGCAGCCACAAACATGATGGCTCACGGCCATCTGTACAGCTACAGTGTACTCATACACATAAAATAAATAAAATAAATCTTTAAAAAAAAGAGCTAGCCCAACAGTGGTGGTGCACGCCTTTAATCCCAGCACTTGGGAGGCAGAGGCAGGCAGATTTCTGAGTTCGAGGCCAGCCTGGTCTACAGAGTGAGTTCCAGGACAGCCAGGGCTACTCAGAGAAATCCTGTCTGGGAAAAAAATTTTTCTTAGGAAACGTGTGTGTGTACACTACACACACACTACAAAAGGAGTGAGATAGTGGGTGTGTTAGCTTATGTTACTGTATTAATTACTTTACTATATCAGAATAACACATTGTTTACCCTAAATAGATATAACGAAAAAGAAAGAGGGAGAATAAAGCCCTCATTTCAAAGAGGGAAACGAATGAGTTATACCTGCTTTGCCATTACCCTCTGGCCACCCTCCTTTGTCTCAGCCTGGCTCTGTTCCCCACTGCTCCTGATGCTCACCTGTCCTTGTCCATCTTCCTGCTCTTGGTGGCCCCTGCTCACCTGTCCCATCCTCCTGCTCTTGGTGGCCCCTGCTCACCTGTCCTTGTC
>NW_022196891.1:80479423-80481288 GCF_008632895.1 Mastomys coucha
CTTGTCCATCCTCCTGCTCTTGGTGGCCCCTGCTCACCTGTCCTTGTCCATCCTCCTGCTCTTGGTGGACCCTGCTCACCTGTCCTTGTCCATCCTCCTGCTCTTGGTGGACCCTGCTCACATGGTGAGCATAGTGCTCACCATGGCTTTTGAGCGGCTCTTCCTCTCCCCACTCTTTCCATACTCTGCTTAGCCTTTGGCTTGGCGGAATGTTGAAGCACCCCCCGCTACCCCCCAAATCTTCTGCTACTGGAGTGTTTTATCCTAACTGCTGAGTAATTGTCCCCTGGGTGTCCCCCCCATTTGCCTAACTGGCTTGGGAATGGTTAAGGGGGAATCTGAGTCTGGAAACTTTGGAGTTCTTGTTGCATCTAGCCTGGCTCTGACATAAATGAGGTGAATAAGCAGGTTCCATTGGATTGGTCTTAGTGGCATTATGTATCTGAGAAGGACTTGGCTGGCTCTTGGCTATCTTATATATGTTAAAAAAGTCCTTAGGGGCAGCAAATAAAATCTTCTATATATCTGTGGTTGTCGCCCAGTGTCCCCAGTATGCCCACTGAATCAGTCATTTGTGAACATTTTATAGATGACCAGTCAGTCTGTCCCTTCACAGTATATTCTTGTTTTGATGCCTCAAGTGGAATGGTTTTAAGAGAAGTGACTGACAAGCCTGGAGATGCATCACAGTTGGTAGAGCGCCTGCCTAGCATACATGAAACCCTGCGTTCATTCAGTTCCAAGCACTGTATAAAATAAGGTGTGCTTTTTTTTTTTTTTTTGCCAGCATTTGGAGGCTGGAAGATCAGAAGATCAAAGCCATGTTCCTTTGGCTATATAGTGAGTTTGAGGTCAACTTGGGCTATGTAAGATCTTGTCTAAAAAAATAAAATTAATTTTTAAATTAATTTAATGTGTTTGATTAAAAAAAAAAGAGACTGATAAAGGAACCCCCTTGGTAGCCAGGCAGGCGAACGCTGGCCTTTCTGCTGGACAGTGTACTTAGCACGACACATGATTCCACTTCCCATTTGGGGGGATGTGTTACCTCTCGTTGATTACACATACATGGGACCAAAATACCAGGCTGTTTTGATTTCTCCCTCTGAATCCATGAAGACAGTGAACACATGGCTCTCTCTCTGCCTAGGGGACGAAGGGGCGACTCACTTTATCCTTTGTGGTGTGGAAGACTCTGTTTTCCTATTCCCTCCCCAGAGACATGCTCTCTGAGAGCTGGGCTGACTCAGGGGCTCTGTGAGGGAAGCTATTTTCCCAAGTGGTAGAGTGACATGGCTTCTGTTACCGACATTCTGGCCCTCCTGTGTTACCGACATTCTGGCCCTCCTGTGTTACCGACATTCTGGCCCTCCTGTGTCACAGGCTGTTCATTGCAGTGGGCAGTTCTGTGGGTCAGAGGACGACTGGGGAAGCCGCAGACACTCTTCGCCCTGTATGCTCTTTAGTTCCCCTCTCCAGGTTTCTCTAGTGCCTTTTGCTCTCGGCTACTCCCTCCTCATCTTCTCCAAAGCTGGGTTTCAACATCCTTACACACTCCTCACACACTTGGGACATTTACAGGAACGTGGCTGGAATTGGGAAATGTTATAGTAACTGTGGCAACCCCTGGCTCAGACAGACAAACGGCATATGCTCTCTCTCGTGGGCAGGTCCTACTCCTAATTAATATATATATATATATATATATATATGTGTGTGTGTGTGTGTGTGTGTGTGTATGGGAGTATACATGTATATATGTATAGTGTATGTATATGTGTATATATGTATAGTATGTGTGTTTGTGCATATATGGATATGTATAGTATATGTGTGTATATGCATATATATATATATATATATAT
>NW_022196891.1:80481298-80497147 GCF_008632895.1 Mastomys coucha
TATATATATATATATATATATATGGTATGTGTATATTATTTATCTATGAGAGTGAGACTGGATTGAGGTCAGAAGAGGAAGGGGACCATGAGCTGGGAAGAGGCAACTTTGATGGACAGAGCTGGGAGGGATAAAATGTGTGATGTGAAATTGGAGGGAATACGGGGCAGAATACATGAGGGGCTTGGCAGACAGAGGAGGGAGAGGGGACAGAGTCCTTTGGAAGTGGGTGGGATTGTGCAGCCCCAGCTTTCTCATTATCTTCTCAACTCTAAAACTCACTTCCCGAGCTTTGTGCCCTTGGGGCCAGCTTGCTGTCACAGCTCTTGTTTTCGTTTTTTTTAAAAATTCTTTGACAAGTTCACACATTTACATAATGGCTTTTAGTTGTTTTTATTCCTGAGTTTCCTCTCTGACCTCCCCACTCTTTCCTGTACACAAAAGAGCTGTTATAATTTTAAATTTATTTTTATATGTGTGGGTGTTTTGCTTCCCTATATTCTCTTATACCACTTTCAAGTATGTAGTCCTGGAGGGGACCAGAAGAGGGCACCATAGCCCCCGGGGCTGGAGTTACAGATGGTTGTGAGAAGTCATGTGAGTGCTGGGAATCGAACTCAGTGACTGTCAGCCAGGGTCACCTCTGCAGGCCCTGTTGTAGTTTAAACAGACGCATGGCAGGCTTCTTTAGGATTAAATAAAAAGGATATATTTATTTTTTGTGTCTGAGTGTTTTTCCAGCAATGTTCGTCTGTGCACCATGTGTGTCTGGTACCCGCAGAGCTCAGAAGAGGGCGTCAGATGCCCTGGAACTGGAGTTACAGATGGTTGTGAGCCATCATGTGGCTTCTGGGAGTGGAACCTGAGTTCTCCGTTACAACAAGGAATGCTCTTAACAACTGAGCCCCACGGTATACTTCTTCAGCATAATTTCCTGGCGGCAGTTAAGAAAGCACTTCACGTCACAGGATAAGCCCCACGTGTCTTCAGAGTCAGTCTTAGTTAGTGAGAAGTCATTTTTAAGTATCTCGGGATCCCAATGTGAGTATTGGTAAACCTGGAAAACAGGATGCCAATACGCAGAGAGCATCTAAGTGAAGTCGTGAGGCTTGAAAACCGTGTAGCAAGTCTGGGGTGTTTTGGTAAGTGTATGAGGAGTATGGGTATTTGGATGTGTCCTCTACTCGCCCACGACTTTATTCCTAAAAGCTTTGTAGGGTGTGACGTTTGGTTCTGTCAACTTGTGGCAACCTAGCGTCACCTGGGAGATTGTCTACTCTGGTTGGCCTGTGGGAGCTTGTCTTAGTCGCCTTAATGGATGTGGGAAGACCCACCTTAGATGTGGGTGGCACTTTCTGGAACCTGCCCAGATGAAGGGTCACAGAAGTAGGACTGCTTTGGTCTTTTACTCTTACCATTGAGTTCATCTACTCTGCTGCTGCCACGGCTGATCTCTTCCCTGAGATTAGAAACCCGTTCCTTCTGCCTTCCACTGTGGGCTGAGAACAACCTTCCAGGAATCCTCGCAGCCTCTGCAGCCAGACTGGAAGTGCCAGGGCAGCCGCCCTGGTAGACTGACCAGCTATGGAGTTCTTAGCCTTTCTAGTGTGAGACAGCCATTGTTGGACTAACCCAACCTTATTGTCTAAGCCAATCTAATTCTCTTTGAATATATTCATTTCACCTGTTCTGTTCTTCCAGAGAACTCCAACTACTACAGAGCACAATGATTAAAAAGCATTTAATTTTATTTTATTTTTTAAAGATTTATTTATTTATTTATTTTATGTATATGAGTACATACTATAGCTGTACAGATAATTGTGAGCCTTCATCTGGTTGTTGGGAATTGACTTTTAGGACCTCTGCTCGCTCCGATAGACCTGGCTTGCTCAGTCCCTGCTCTCTCTGGTCCAAAGATTTATTTATTATTATAAATAAGTATATTGTAGCTATCTTCACATGCACCAGAAAGAGGGCATCAGATCTCATTATGGGTGGTTGTGAGCCACCATGTGGTTGCTGGGATTTGAACTCAGGGCTTTTGGAAGAACAGTCTGTGCTCTTACCACTGAGCCATCTCACCAGCCCTAAAAAGCATTTTATAAACATTCTCTCACATGATCAGGTTGTATACTGAAAATGACTTCTCACCAAGTAAGGTTGGCTCTGGAAGGACATGTGGGGATTATCCCATGACTTGGAATGCTCTCTTGATATCACTAGGAAAGTTTGCTTAAGAAATATGTTATGGGTTCTGGAGAGACGGCTTGGTGGTTAAGGGTACCTATTGCTCTCACAGGGGATCCAGGTTCAGTTCCCAGCACCCACATGGTAGCTTATAACCATCTATAACTCCAGTTCCAGGTCATGCGGAGGAACAGGGTGGACCAATGAATTGGTGGATCAAAGTCCAGAACATTCCTGAGCCCAAAGGCGAGGCACATCACCATAGGAAGGATTCTGGGAGAACATTAGAGCCCAGAGAGGCAGAAGCCAGAAGGATGCTAGGGTGGGATTTAAGATGGCGACTGGGAGTTTCAGAGAGGCCTTGAGGGTTTGCTCTTGTTCTACGGACTCCATTAAAGGGCTGGCCCAACTGTTGGGAGTTAATTTGTGGGATTTAAATATAAAATTGCTTTCATCAAAGCCAGTTTGGAATGACAGACACACAGATGAACGGTGACTCAAAGACTCAAACTGTTCTCATCAAGTAATAGTTTAGAAACTGCTCCCTGTAAGGGCCATCAAGGCTGGGGGAGTTGACCTTACAAAACACCTTCAGAAGTAGAGAAATTTACAATTGGGAGGGGCCTCCCTCGGTGGAAGATAAGTTCTCTAGCTCCATCGCATTTTACAAGCTTCGATGGATAGGTTGAAGCATCTCCCTTCAGTTCAGACTGTTGGTTTGTTAGGGGCACAATTGTAGCTCTAAAGAGATATGAATCTACCTATTACTGCAGCTCTTTCCTAATTTAGCAGAATCCACTGTGTGTGCATTGGCAAAATTATATTAATGTGGACTATTAGCATGTGGAAACAATTCCATTAGGGAGAAATGGACATTCTAATGGGTCCTGCTAATGAGTTTCCTCAAAAATGAGAGTATTGTAGTAGATGAACTTTAAAACCCTTTCTTAAAAAAAAAAATCTGTGGGTTGATGGGTTCTGCATGCGACTGAGGCTAGAGATGTTGGATGTAGACACCATCTAGGCCTGCCTATAAGGAACATGGAGTACTTGGAATAAATTCTGTTTCTTTTCCTTTATAAATAAGGAGTTCTGGTGTTTTCCCCATCTCCTGTGTGAACCAAACCATGAACCACAGACAATGCTCTGATTATTCTCTCTGTCCTCTCGGATGGTACATGGAGCGAGTCTATCATGTGCAGAAGAGAGGTGGTGTTTTTTTTTTTTTTTTTTTAACATATGATGTGTCCATGTGTATTTTCCTTATCTGTTTTTTTTTTGTTGTTGTTGTTGCAATAAAAACACTGACCAAAAATCTCCTGAGGGGAAAGGGTTTATTTCAGCCTGCAGATCACAGTCCATCATCAAGGGAAGCCGGCGCTCACAGCCAGAACCTAGAGTCAGGAACTGAAGCAAAATCCACAGAGGGACCTGCTTGTTGGCTTGTGTTTTCTGCTTTGCTCAGCTACCTTATAGCCTAGGCCAACCTTCCCAGGGGTCGTCCACAGTGAGCTGGGTCCTCCTATATATTACTGGTCAAGAAAATACCCTGCAGCCATGCCACAGGCCAATCTAATGGAGGCCATTCTTCATTGAATGAAGGTCCCTCTTTCCAGTTATATCAAATTTATAACTGACATAACAATGTGTATGAAGAAAGTGTTTCCCATAAGGCATTAGGACCAAATCTCTCCTACACCTTCACTCAGGATGGACTACCGCACATGTGTACAACTATACAAATGTGTACATTGTAATGCGAACGCTGTGGGTTTAATCTGAAATTTCCACCACAGGCTCATGGCCTGAACTCCTGTTCTCCAGCTGGTCTCTGGGGTGGCTCATTCAGAGGCTGTGGTGACCCGCGAGGGGAGAGCCTGCCCAAAGAAGGAGACCACAGGGTCAGGTCTTTGAAGGGCATATCCCGGCCCTGGCTCCTGTCTTACCATCTGCTTTGAGTGACCTCCCATAGCCAAGACGCTTGTCATGCCTTCCCCACCATGATGGATAAACAACCCTGTGAGACCATGAGCCCCAAATCAACCCTTCCTTGCTTACACTGTTTCTGTCAGGCCACAGTGACACAAAAGCAAGCAGTACAGGTACAAGGGTCAGTTCTATTGTACACTTTATCTCTTAATCTAGAGCAGCTCCCTTGCCTGGATAATATGGGTATCTTAGTCAGGGTTTCTATTTCTGCACAAAACATCATGACCAAGAAGCAAGTTGGGGTGGGGGGAAGGGTTTATTCAGCTTTCACTTCCACATTGCTGTTCATCATCAAAGGAGGTCAGGATTTGAACTCAAGCAGATCAGGAAGCAGGAGCTGATGCAGAGGCCATGGAGGGATGTTCCTTACTGGCTTGCTTCCCCTGGCTTGCTCAGCCTGCTCTTTTATGTGGGGTATGAACTCCTTTCTGTGCTCTGATCAAAACATCTTTATTCCCCTCACATTTACCCATTTCCACTCACTCAGATTTTATATAAGAAGTAGTTACTAGCTTCAAGGTGGGCAGGGAAATGAAGTGATGCACATAGGAGGGGAGGTCATGGACTTCTTTGCCTGAAACCCCTTGAACTTCATAGACCCCAGGGGTTCTTGTGTAGACTTGATAATGATTAATAATAATTACTTAATAATTACAAACAGTGACTGATGCTTCAAATGGTCTCATTTACTCTTTAGATTGAAACATTGACATGAAAATAGCCATCCTATAGATCCTATAGATCCTATAGGAAACACAGAATCAGGGTGGTGCTAGTCCTCGTACGATCAGCCATACCAGTTCACTCACTGTTAGTGGCTATGGCATGCTGCATCTCCGTGAGCATCATCCATGTGCCATTCTGACGGTGTGTGGCGCTGCTCTCTGGAGCAGTGAAGATGCCTGAAGAAAGGCAGGACTGATCAGTGAGACCAGCACTCTCTGACCCAGATGTCTGCATTGAGCCACTGTGACAGCATGAAGGACAGCTCTCAGGATTGGAGAAAAGTGTGACACTTCCTCTCTCTCTCAACCTGTGAGTGTTTAGGCATGAAGCCCAGCTGAGCTGGACTATCAGCAAACTATTTCTGAGTTCAATAGAGTACTTTGAAAATAGGTTGGTGTGTAAGACCTGGGGAGGGTATGTGTGTATGTGCTTGCATGTGCATGCATGCATGTATAAACTATAGCTCCATTTATAGGGAGTGAGATTTCTTTCTTCTCTCTCTCTTTTTTCTCTCCTCCCTCCTTACCTCTCTCCTTCCTTCCTTCCCTCCTTCCCTCCTTTCTTTCTTTCTTTCTTTCTTTCTTTCTTTCTTTCTTTCTTTCTTTCTTCCTTCCTTCCTTCCTTCCTTCCTTTCTTTCTTTCCTTCTTTCTTTCTTTCTTTCTTTCCCCCTTTCTCTCTTTCTTTCTTTCTGTCAGACTATGTTTTATTATGTATTCCAGGCTGGTTTAGAATTGAAATATTCCTCCCTTAGATTTCCAAATGTTAGGAATATAGGCACAACCTCCATGTCCAGATGAAGACTTTCATGGAGAAAGATTAAAAAAAAAAATGATGTTGGATAGTCCCAGAAGCCCTCTAGTGAACTGTTCTAATCTCTCTTCTTTTTTTAAAAACCCAAATGTCATGTGTATATGCTTACATGTATTGTCAGGAGTTCTTTGTGTGTGTGTTGGGTCTGAAATTTCTTCCAAAGTATGGGTGTAGGAGAGAAATAGTGGAAGAATGGAAGGAGATGCACGTGTAAAGCCTTTTTAGTTGACTCTCCTTGGAGGACCCGGTGAGTCCCTTCTGTGTGTTCACTCTCTTTGGAGGACCATGAGAGTCCCTTCTGTGTGTTGACTTCCTTGGAGGACCATGAGAGTCTCTCTGTGAGATGGAGGAAGACACCTCAAGGCTATACTCCTGACCACACAAACCTGAGGACACAGAAGGCAGAGTTAAGAGTGAGAAGACCTGGATATTTGACTGCTTCCAAGCTTAGGAAACCTGGTAAACCCATGGAAGTCAGTAATGCTCACTCCAGTGGATAGATACAGAGCTCTGGCTTCCACATGACTTGAGGGAGAAAGCCACTCAAAACCCATGCTTTGGGAGAAGGTAGCTTTAGCTCTTTTCACCGGTGTTGGTATGTGGGGTTAAAAAAAAGTCATGCGTGTATGTGTTTGTGTGTTTGCTCTTGAATGCAATGACTATGGAGACAAGAAGAAGGCATAAGATCCCCTAGAAGCTGGGTTACAGGTAGCGCTGGGAGCTCAACTCAGGTCCTCTGAAAGAGCAACGCATGCTCTTAGCTACTGAGCCATCTCTCCAGCCCCTAAGTGCTGAGATTTATATAAAACAATTCTAGGCAGAGACCTTGTTCTTGTCAAATTGTCACTGTTACTAAAACTAACTTCTAAAACTGATAGCACATTGAAGGATCCTCCCTACCTCGACATCAACCTTCAATTGTACATCATTTTAATAATATACCTCTCCCTTATGCTTAAACAAAACAGACTCAATGTGGCCATTTGTATGAGTTACTTTTGCTGTTGCTAAGACAAAACAGCCAACAGAAGCAACTTGTAGAAGGAAGAGTTGATTTTGGCTCGCAGTTTGAAGGTACAGTTTACCCATCAGGCTCGCTGTCTGTAGTTCCAGTGCAAGAGGAGATTCTGCCCATATTCAGGGTGGATCTTCCCGCTCAGGTAAACCTTTCTGGAAACACTCCCTCACAGACAGACTCTGCAATGTATTTCCATGGTGATTCTAAATCCAGTATACTTGACAGTGAGCACTAACCAGCTCACCTCTCACTCTGCAAGCCTGTAACGACCCCTCTCCTACCGCACTTGACATTTGAATTATATTTGATTTTGGAGGCTTTGCCAGCAAAGGAGCTGGAAAGCATAGCTGCTTTAGCACGCTGGACCAATTCCAATGAGGCGACGGCATATGCTGGTCACACAGCGTCTGCACTTTATATGCAGCGCAGGCTCCTCCATGCCTCTTTGGAGGTGCTGTTTATTCCACAGTGCCTGAGATGGCTCTCCTGCAGTTGTAATTACAGAGGCTTCAAGGGGAGTGTCAGTGGGCATCCTCCTATGCTAGCTGAGTTCTACAAAGCCCAGCTGGGCTAATTCCTGTCTCCTCTTTTGAAAACCTTTTGAATAGGTCCTCACATTCTGCTCATGATTCTAGTTGACAGGGCAAATGGCTGCCTTGGCCAGGTGACCACTGTTTTCACGCAGGTAGTTTAAGGGTAAATGTTCTAAGCTTTTCAGTGAATATGGGGGAAGGGTGGAATTGGGTAACAAAAGTCAACCTAGTGTGTTCTTCTTGCCCCTTCTCTTCTGCAAGTGTTTGCAAATATCGGCAGCTTTATGTCCACATGGAGTTACTTTGGAATCACTTCACTGGTGGCAGGAGACCAGTGTGGACAGCTTCTCAGTGCTCCTCTCCTTAGACGGTTCCTCCATGTTCCTACAGCTGTAGGTGTACAGTATTGACAGCTGTGTCTTCATGTCCACCGAAAAAATCAGTTTGTCAAGGCACCCTGGAGGCTCTCCCTCCCTCATGTCTCTTAGGATCGGTTATCACCAGTCTGCAGCCAAGTCCTGACTTAGGGATGCAGCCCATGTCTCTGTCTCTCCCATGTGGAACTCTGGGAAGCTGTTGCTGAAGTGAGAGGAACCTTGAATGATGACACTTGTTCCTTGGGATGAAGATGACTCCTGCCAAACTCCATCCGAGCATCAGCAGTTGTGTCTAACTTAGCAGTCGGGATACATTCTGGGAAATGCATTATTAGGAAGTTTAAAACCACATGACACCATAAAGTATCTGGCTTGCACTAAGATGGCTACAGTGTCACCAGCTGGTATAATCTTATTGAGATCACTACTGTAGACCAAGGTGTCATTAAATGAGATGTAGCTATGCTCAGTCTTTGCATTGGCAATGTGGCTTTGGAAAGACCTGACTTCTCTAGAGGTGTGGTCAGGAAGGCATGTGTGTGCTTAGTTCCAGTCCCTTCGGAGGGAAGGTCTCAGCCAGAAGGGGAAGGGCTGGCAAGGGCAAGCTGGAAGGGCTCTCCCTGTGTACACGAGAAGTCTGTCTTTGTTGGTGCTATACTTCAAAGAGGCAATTCTGTTTCTCTACAAGTTGATGCCATTAGGGACTCAGATGTGCACATCTGTGGTACGTCTTGGTGTCTGTCATAGGCATCTTGTGCACTGTGCGCTGTATGCTGCGCAGGCTCTGGAGTCAGTCTGTCTGGGTCCATCCCTCATTAGCTTTGTGATCCTTTCTAGTTACTTACCTTCTTTGGATCCCTGTCCACTCATTTGTAAAATAATAGTAGTCATACTGACCTCACTTTTGTCGGAAGCCTTAAAATGAATTCAAAAGTGTTATGAAGAACTTCTTTTACATACTGAATAATCAAAAGTTCCTTTTTCATCCACTTCTACTGAGGGCTGAACAGAGAGCCATCTTCAGACCTTTCAAATTTTGGGACAGGGTCCCTCTAAATTGTTCAGGTGTAGCCAGCCCTGGCTGGCCTTGAACTCCCGCTCCACCTGTCATTGCCCCCCAGGTAGTTGAGATTATGAGCATGCTCCACCACACTGAGCTGTGCGCAGCACGTTCTTCTTGTGATGATCCTTTCTGCTGTGTTCTAGACCACCGGAGTACCACTTTACGGCAAACACTTCAAGGCAGAAGATATGGCTGGCTTATGCAACCAGTTTACTTAGCATTCAACAAGGGAAGCGCTGATGTTGTTCCTGGTTCGGGGAGAGTCAGGGCTTGGCACCTGCCCCTTTTAATGTGATTATCATCAACATCTATTAACTGTAGAAATGAATGGGACTCACTATGATACTCTATCTACTCATCCATCAAGCACTGATCATGTCTATTCAGCCCTCCCCTCCCCTCTCCTGTCCTATCCTTTCCTCTCTTCCTCTCCTACTCCCCTCCTCTCCCTTTCTCTCCTCTCCTCAGGCATCCTTTCCTCCTACTACCACCACCACCACCATTCTTCCAAATCCCTTTTAATTTGTTTCTGTTCTCTCTCCCCACTACATTCTTCATTCCCGGTGACTACAATTCCCAACCATTCTTCTAGGTTGACATACTGGCTTCCATACCTGAGTGAGGACATGTGGTATGTGTCCTTCTGTGTCTGGCTTGTCTCACTCAGCAGAAAGCCTCCAGCTCAATCTTGCACACCAAGAACTCTACCACAGAGCTACACTACCAGCCTTCAGCCACACTCTAGAGATCTGCCATAGAGCTGACACAATTCTTTTATTTTTTCTTAAGCAATAGTCACCTTAAATTGGAGCCATGGTTGTGTGGTAACTGAGTGTATGCTTAACATGTACAAAGCCCTAGTTCGCTATCAATAACTCTTCCTCCCCATACTCTCCCTCTGAGTAGAAAACTATGACTCCCAGGTCTGTAAAATGAGAACATTTAGCATAAAACATTTTACAAACCGAGCAAAGATCTGCAGGCAGCAGGGAAGGCAGCTCTTTCTATAGGAGTTTCATACTAATAGACTCCCGGCAGCAGTGGGAGACACAGCCAGGAGGCACCAGATGTACAGCCAGAGGAGCTTCTCAGAGTCCTGCCCAGATGTAACTGGGATCTTGACTTAGACCACAGAAAAAAATTAGGACAAATCAGCATATAGTACAGTTGGAGTTTAGTAACAGAAATCTGGGAGAGAGGATTGATCTATCTTTCTATCTATCTATCTATCTATCTATCTATCTATCTATCTATCTATCATCTTTGTTTGTATCTATCTATCTATCTATCTATCTATCTATCTATCTATCTATCTATCCATGCATCCATTCATGCATCATCCATACTTCACCAATCCATGCATCCATGCATCCGTCCATCCATCCATCTATCTATCTATCTATCTATCTATCTATCTATCTATCTATCTATCTATCTATAGAAAACAGTTGTACTTCTCAAGAGAAATAGTTACTTTTGTCTTTGCTCTTGAAGAACCCACATCCTAAAAAAGTATTGAGATAAAGGGTGATATCATACATGTGTCCCTGTGAACAGCAATCTCTGTAACGTAAGGTAGTGAGAACAACTCAACCTTAGCACCAGTGGCTCAAATTTGGATTCTTATTTCTGCCTGTGAGAACTTAGAGACATTTCTTCCCATTTCCATTAGTCAACCCGATCATTTGGAAAACAGATGCCATAACAGCATGGCCTCATAGGTTGTGAGGAATAAATGACAACATGTCTGCTATTAAAATATCTCCATCCCAAGCTGGCCCGAGCCATGGCTGGCTATAACACTCAGGAGAGTGACCCCACACCTCATGCCGGAAGCACAGTAGATCTGGCCCTGGTTTGGGGGGGTGTTGTGGATGAGCAGGCCCTCCACCTCACCTGGACAACAGAGTAGAGCTGACTCTGGTGCCACGGGTGTGGGAGAGCCAGCACCAAAGGCACGAGAATGGGTAAGCTGGTCCTGCCCCTCGCTGGCTGAGGCACTCAAGTGAGCTGACCCCGCTCCTCACCTGGGCAGTGCTAGAGAGCTGGCCCAAATGGCATGGGTAGGAGGAGATATCAGGCTGACCAACTCAGATACCACCCAGGCCCAGATCCAGGGCTTTGAGTTGGCCCACCCCAACATCTACCTCATCTATGAACCACTAGAGCACTTGATGGGACACGCACATGCTTGTAGGTGTGTGTATGTGCAGAGGGTCTCTTTTGAGTTACTCAAGGAACGGAGCCTTTTTCTCAGAGGTTATTCTCTGGTATCTACAGTTCTCTACATGAGCTTCAGTCTGTTAACCTTTTTTTTTTTTTTTTTAACAATGTGACACTTAGAGATGAACACAGGCGTCACCCCTAGGGTCTGGCAGGGCCCTGGAAGATCTGTACTGTTCTGGTTACGCACTAGCCAAGTGGTTCTCAACTTTCCTGATGCTGCACCCTTTAATACAGTTTCTTGTGTGACCCTGGCCATTTGCTATGTCATTACTACTTCTGCTGCTGTTATGAGTCATAATGTAAAATCTGTATTTTTGTTCGTTTGTTTGTTTTGGTTTTGGTTTTTGAGACAGGGTTTCTCCATATAGCCCTGGCTGTCCTGGAACTCACTCTGTAGACCAGGCTGGCCTCAAACTCAGAAATCCGCCCGCCTCTGCCTCGCAAGTGCTGGGATTAAAGGCGTGCGCCACTACCACCCCGCTAAAATCTGTATTTTTGATGGTCTTAGGTGACCCCCATGAAAAGGTTGTTTGACCCCTAAAGGGGTCACAACCACAGGTTGAGAACCACTGTACTAAGCCCACCTGGGATGCATTCCAAGTCTGCGTTTTTGCTTTTTGACAACTAAAGGCTGTGGTTATAAATTAAGCTCTCGGGCACTTCAGGGACTGCTAAAATACCACTCTGACTTGCTCCTAGATGCCTACAGAGATATCTCGGACCCCCTTCCTCAGGGTTTCCTTGCTTAGGTAGCTGGAGTTGTCTGACAACCTGATGCACTCCATCTATCTCCGCCAGCCCCTATCCTTCATGGGCTTGTGTGTACCACCCAGCTTGAGAGAATTAAAATCTACTTCAGGAAGATTCTTGAGTGATACATCAATGGAATTGCTGGTAGCTCTAAAAGCTATCTATGTAGGCAGCCCAGAGAATGCTGAGGTAGATTCATAGCTGCAGGCAGGCAGTGTGTACAAGCTCTCGAGGTCCCCACTTTGAGAGTCATCAGTTTGTAGCGTCTGCTTCTGGACGTGGGTGCTTGTCGGTGGAAGTGCTACTCCACCTGCAGATGGACCAGATGTTGTCGTCATAAATCTCCCTAGCGATCTGAATCTTTTTCCCGGCTCTAAAGCCTCAGACGGAGTGACGTTTCCAGTCCTGGCTTGTGATGATTTACTCATTCCTCCTCCTTCCGTCATTCCGTCCTTCTCTGGTGGGATGGCTGGAGCCTGGGTGGGCTGGGGAAACACACAGTGCTCTCTTTTTCCTGGCCCATACCCTCCAGGTCCATCTCAGAAGGGAAAACTCATTTTTCAAAGAATAAATCTGTGAAAGTGGCCGCATGCCAGGGCAGTAAATCTCTTGCAGCGTGTGCACAGGTCTGCATGGCTGCACACGTCTGAACTCTGTGCCCTTTCTGCCTATCTGTGTATCTGAGAGAGGAGCTCTGTACGTAGAAACCTTTAATTTCAGAAATTACGGAGGGAAAGACGTGATTGGAGAAGTCAGGGAGGCATGAAAACTAGAGAAGAACTGGCTCAAGGGAGGGGGAGCCAGGAGAAAAGCGTTCCCATAGATTGCTTTAGCAGAGATAGGGAGAAAATGACATAATTTGAGGTAACCATGGAATGTGAGAAGGAGCCCTTCTTCCATGGTAAGCACCTCTTAGTGGTCTTTGGGTGCAGTAGTGGGAACTCCTGGCTTCCTCTTCCTCATTCCGTTTTATTTTCATGGACGCCATGTTATAGCTCTTCTCGCTTCCAGAGGAAGCAGTCAGAGGAGGAAGAATGTTGGCGTGGAAATGGGTTTAACGTTCCCATCAACTCTCTCAAATATTGTGAATGAAACAACACTCCTTCAGCCAAGAGCCAGTGAGCTCACTGACACCCCTTCTTGCTCCTCTGTGGGACCCGGATGCAGGGGAATGGTAAAAACACTGGGCAGAGACAGTTCTTGGTTCTTGCTATTGCAGGTATGAATGGGATGGGGGTATAACAGAGATCAGCCAGGGGACAAAGCTAATGATGATGGAGGGTCCTCCCTAGACCACAGGAGGATGGCTAAAATCTACTGGGAGCCCTCTGACCTTATAATTGCCTGCTCCCACCAAGTAAGAAGACCCTCCCCTCCCCCAAGTGGCTAGGGTGATGCAAGGCTCTGAAAGGACCACAGAAGCATGGGTCCGGCCAACAAGATTGGCCTGGGAAGATAGAGTGAGGCCCTGTTAATGTCCATGGTGCAAAAAAGGACCCTGGATCTTCTCAACTGTGGGTGGAACGCTGTTGCCGGAGTGTCAGACGGAAGTGAGGTGGGGTGGCAGATGTGAGGCTCACAGGAAGGAGGGGTGAGAGGGTCGTGGATGTTCGTTGTGATGGAGGAGATGCAGGCTCATGGAAGGGGTCAGAACATGCTGCCTGAGCTAAGACAGGCTGAGAAACATGTCTAACATCTAGTTACTCGGCCGATGGCGCTGTCCTTGGAGGCTATAGAATCTTTAGGAGCTGATCAAAGTAAGATAATGGGAGCAGGCCCTTGAAGTTTACATCCAGTCCTTGGTTCTGGCTTTCCTTTTTCTATTTCCTGGTCTATCATGAGGTGACTATGGCTCACCTTTGCCACCTGCTACTGCCACTGTGAGCTGAGCTTCTCTGGCAGGCTTCCTCAGCATGATGGGCTGAGACCACCTGAAACCACGAGGCCAATCTTTTCTCCCTTAGGTTGTTGCGTTGGGTATTTTGATCTCAGTGCAATAGGCGTAGGAACATGGGTTGGCAGTGGTCACCTCATAAGTCGTTTGAAGTTGGCTGCATTTGTATTTCTCAGGTTCTGGTGTATGGTGTGGCAGTTGTAGGCACCCCCATGACCACCATATTATCAGAGGGGGAGGGCCACATGCTTCAGGGGCAGTTTTATTTTGTGAATACACGTATCTGGTTTCTATTTTAGGGACATGATGTTTCCCATCCGTGCTTATTATTTATGGATTCCAGATCACCACCCACTTGGAAAACATATGAAGCTGGCTCGTATATGGAGGGAGCAACTTCGGGGAGGTCAGCCAGCAAGGCAACGACATAAAAAATCACCCTACAGTACAGGGTTCCCATTCAGGGCCACAAATCAAGTCCAGGTGCACCCTGCCTGGGGCAGAGGTAGGTTCTCTGTGCCTGCTGCCCTCAACTGAACTGTCTATCAGAAGTCCAGGTCAAACTGTAGTAAAAGGATATTATAGGAACTATATGTGTGTGCAAAAACATATTGCCTTATTTTCTTCCCAGGGCTGGGGAAATGTGTTGCCCCCCCTTTTGTTCCTTGTAGAGTTTCTGAACTGGAAAAATTGACAGTCAGGGGGGAGACAGCTACTGCCCCCAGCATAAACCCAGCCACCAGGGGCACTTACGGCACGAATGATCTGCTGACTTTCCAACTCTGGCTCCTTACATAATGACAGCATTTGAGGGAAAGGAGCCAGGCACTCCTGGAATAGAAAATAGTCCTAAGAGCCTCACATCCCACTAGAAGAGTATCTTAGTATTTTTGTGAAGTTTTTGGCATACATGTATATGTGCGTACTTGCCTGAGTTTATGTGTGTACAAGGGCACACTTGTGGAGACCAGTGGTCTGCCTCAGGTGTCAGTCTTCATCCATCTCGTTCTTTGAGACAGGCTCTCTCACGGGAACTTGGAGTTCATTCACCAGGCAACACTGGCTCACCAGCAAGCTCCAGGGATCTTCCTGTCTCTACCTCAGTGCAGGGATTGCAAGCCTGTGCCATCATACTGGCTTTTTAATTTTTTTTTTTATTTATTTTTGTAATGTGGGTCCTGAGGATTGAACTCAAGTTCTCACGTGTATGGTGCAAGCCCTTCACTGGCTGGGCCATCTCTTCAGCCCCTCACCCCCAAGCTCATTTCTTTCCTATGAATGTAATTATAAATCAGGGTTCTCAGGGCTCTGGATCCACCAGTCATGTAACCCAAAACACTGTAAGAGCTGCATTTCCCATCTGTATCTTGCCTAGCAACATCTGTGTATCTTCTTGCTGCTCCTTTCGGAGCATGACTGTGTGAGCAACTGTCTAGATTCACCATCTAGAACCAAGGGGATGTGCAAACTTGTCATTACTGATGTCCCTACCTGATGTCTCTCAAAGAGACGCATAGGCTTTCCTTTATAAAATGTTTTCCCACTAACCCAGGAGGGCGGGGTTAAAGCTGAAAGCTAAAATGATTGTTTAGAACTTCGATGTTTAGATTTCTCTTTTGAAAGACAGTGTCTGATATAGCCCAGGCTTATCTCATACTCACTATGGAACCAAGGAGGACCCTTGGATTTTTATTCTTTTAGCCGTTACCTAAGATCCCCTCAGTGCAGGATTACAGGCATTCACCGCCACACCTGGGTTCTGTAGGGCTGGGGTTGAACCCAGGGCTTCATGTATGTTGGACAAATACTCTACCAATAAGCCACACCCTTAATCTTGAGAACTAAATTTTTAATAGAGAGAAACTAAACAGTAACATAAAACACCTTGTAGCCGGCAGTGGTGGCACATGCCTTTAATCCCAGCATTTGGGAGGCAGAGGCAGGCAGATTTCTGAGTTTGAGGCCAGCCTGGTCTACATACAGAGTGAGTTCTAGGATAGCCAAGGCTATACAGAGAAACCCTGTCTCAAAAAAACCAACCAAACAAAACCAACCAACCAACCAACCAACCAACCAACGAACCAACCAAAACCACCCACCTAATGTACAGCAGTGATTTTCAAAGTCAGATGCCCTGAGGACTGGTGTCAGTCCTCCTTGGGAACTTGGCTGTAACTCAGAGGCCCAGGCTCCGTTGGAGTCTACTTACCCAGCAGCCTTCACAGTGGGCTTCAACTGCCAAGTCTCAGCAGGTCTTTTGGGTGGTTCTGAG
>NW_022196891.1:80497157-80509066 GCF_008632895.1 Mastomys coucha
CTGGGAACCAGGATGGTATTTGTTGGAACTTTAGAGAAAATCACCTTGTCTTTCTTCTCATTTTAGCAGCAGAAAGGGGATTTGAGTCTGGTGGTTCTGTGGTCTTACCTGAGTGAGGGAAGTTGACTAAATATAAACCTTGACATTCAGGAGTCAACATATCCATTCCCCTACTTTTTTTTTCCTATTGAAGCTAGATTAACTGGCTTTTCATTTCTGTCTCTCTCTCTCTCTCTCTCTCTCTCTCTCTCTCTCTCTCTCTCTCTCTCTCTCTCCCCTCTCTCTCCACCCGTGCATATCATTTGTAACTTAAGTAATCCTAAAATTCACAGGTTTTATAACCAAAATGATGATGAATTTAGATTCCATGCACTTTGATGATTCAGGATGCCATCCCCCCCCCCCCCCCAGATGCTTTGACATCTGTGCCTGCAATGCCTGGTGACAGATTGTCTCTCTTGAGGACAGCTAATTCTTCCAGATAGCAAAGGACTTACCAAGGAGCAGGTCTTTCAAATGCAAATCAGACTCACTAAACCCGAGCCCACACCCTGAGTGCCTGCTCTCTGCCTGTCTCCTCCACTAGAGGAGGCCTACTTCGCTGTCTAGAACATTCCAGAACCAAATTCCAGATACTGGGAGACCACTCCTATTGCAGAGACCAGGTATTGTTCTAGTATTCCACAGCTTTCAGTATGGGTCCACTACCAAGGGACTCCATTAAATGAAACAGGGATTGGTTTCATTTTGGTTATCAATGCTGAGGTCATGTTTTTGCAAATTAACAACCACCACCTGTCCAGCCTGGGCCCCAAGGTATAGGGTGTTCATAAATAACTTATTCACACAAGTAAAACCCACAAACTTACCAAAGTAGATAGGTAGGGAGGGCCTGCTCTCATGAAGATTTCTGTGAAGAAAGAGGCAGCCTGAGCATGCCTGTTGCTGGTTTTCTTTGGTTTTTGTTCTAAGTGTGTTCCCGAGCTTCAACACCATCTATTCTGTGAATATTCCACAGGGGAAGGTGGTGGTGACCAGGGTCCTGGGCTGTATTCAAACCGACTAGACTTCATTTTCAGATTTTGATGTTAAGAGATGTCTAGCGAGGCACATAGTGACCTCGTCTAAGTTTTATGACCCCGTTCTGTATCCCAGCAGCCCCTCGAGGACACAAGGACACTGAAAGTCATCGTTGCAAATTTGTATCCTAATCTTTAAAACATTAATTTGAATCCAAGAATTTCTTCTAATCTGTAAATAGTTTAGATTTACTAAAAGGCCCCAAAGTAATGTTATCCACCTATGCACCAAGCCTAAAGCAGGAGACAAGGAATCAAACCCTGCACTTTGCCCCTTGAACCACCCTTGTGGCTGGTAGGACCAATGATTCCGATGGAATGAAGAAGCAGAGCTGGATTCACTGCTCGGGCTCTAAGCACATATTTGACAGATTATTATCCTGGAGAGCCAAAGGCAATACTTCGTTCATTCCTGGAGTTGTTCATTTGTAATGCTGTACGTAGGAGACTGAATGGCCAATTTTTTCCAAGCTACAAGACTACCGTTTGGAAGTGGCAAGTGGTTTCTGAATGATCTGCGTGTAGAGCCTTCCACAATAGCCTGTGCATGTAGCTTTGAGGGATAGAAATCAAGGCTCTGGCTGAGAAAGGATTTTGAAAAGGTAGCAGAGGGATATCATGTCACAGTGCAGACAGGGGGGACCGAGGGATGGCACTGAGGGACAGTCTTGAGGGACAATCTTGAGGGACAGTCTTGAGGGACAGTCCCTGGGAAAGTGGGCAGAAGCCAAGGAGGTTTGATGGTAGAAGGAACCAGACCATTGTGGGGCACTGCTGCCACTGATGGATGGACTCAGCTGCTACTTGACACAGCCACCGCTGAGAGCAGCCACTCGGGATGTACCTCTCTGCCCTCACTTCATTGCCTTGTGTCTTGAGGGTGGTGGATACAGATAACCCCGTGAGCTGACTGCTGGTTCAGATCATACACATCATCTGCTAGCGTGGCACCCCCAGAGGGCAGGATGGCTTTCAAACTTGTACCTTTCCAAGGATCCGATGGGACATTTTACCATCCCATAAACTGTCTTTGGGTGAGAGGGGCCATTAAATAATGTTGAGATTTGTGGACATCAACCTTATTATCTTTTTTTTTTCCTTACAAAATGAACCTCTCAGACAAACAACAGACAGCCTACAATGGTACAGAATGCTAATTGAAGTTAACTGGTGAATACACTAATATAGCCCTAGTAGCTAAGGCAGAGGAGGTAAACCCATATTAAAAGGTAAGCGTCTATTCTGGTGAGGACAAATGGAGACCCCTCCTTGATAGGAGGACCCCAATACAAGCAACCTCTCCAGCCGTCCAACCCCTCTGAGAGTCAGGATCATGTCAGGGATTCTAACTGGAGTGCTTCTGGTGGGCTAGGGGAGATCGTGTTTTTAAATCTAATGGCAACACTTGTAGATTATAATGACACTGACTGGAACAACCGTAGTCAATAGAGAGGGACAGTTGACAGTGGGAGAGGGTGGCTATGAGTGCAGGGAGGATTATGGGAATGGGCCTGAACTCTGCTGGGCAACTGAAAGGTTGGAGGAAAGAGGAGCAGAGTTCATCGCAGCAGGAAGAGAAAGTGAGAGATGAGGATAGGCGTCTTTTTATTTGCTCCTGTTTGTCTCAGTGAGGAAGAGAGGAAGCTGTCAGCTGAAGATGGACGTGGATAGAGGAGACGCTGAAGGAGGCCCCAGAGCTGCTGAGGAGAACACAGAAGGTAGGGTCGAGTTCCTGGTAAAACAAAGAGGCGCACGTATGAAAGCCGAGGCTCTCAACCATCCTAGGACTGCGGCCCTCTAATACAGTTTCTCATGCGGGTGGTGAACGTAGGGAGGATTTTGGCTTCTTTAAAAACCCAGTTGTGTTATGGGGATACGTTTTGTTTTTGGGATATGGAGCTGCTTCAGATTATCCGCAGCCGCTAACTGTGATTGGCTCACGCTCTAGGAGTGGGTGTGACTTTTGCTGGCTGTGGATGGCTTACCTTTGGAGGTCTGGGGACTCTGGAGAAGGTATAAATGGGAGAGATCCCGAGAGGGCCTGGGGTGGCTACTGTTCCCCATGCTGGTTCCTCCGGCTGTGTTTGCATTGCTAGATTGCTGCATGGCTGGATGTTCTGATGACGAAGATTGGACTTGTCCCAGAGAACTTGACGTCCCTGGGCAGCAGGAATTAGTCTAAAGAGTCTACACTCCTTTCCCCTCTAACTTTCTTTCTCTCTTAGCTAGTGTTGGGGCATTAGAAGGGAGGTAGGTAGAAGAACCCAGGAAAGCAGTCCCCAAAATTGCACCAACAGGTAACCCCCCAACCACAACGTTATTTTCATTGCTACTTCGTAACGGTATAATTTTGCTACTGTTATGAATTGTAATGCAAATATCTGATATGCAGGACATCTGATAGACAAACCCTGTGAAAGAGTCATCCAACCCCCAAAGAGGTCATAACCCACAGGTTGGGAATGGTTGTAGTAAAGGAAGATTGTAGGACTTACTGGGTAGTTTCTGCACAACTGCGAGCCTTTCTCCAGCTTTGTCTGGCTGTTCAATATAAGCAAGAAGCTGGAATAATCCTGGCTTTCACAGTATCCATGTGGAAGCTGGGGTCCCAGCTAGAGATAGTGGGGAGTAAGCAGTGGCTATGGCCACGGCTGTGTAGTACCACCGTTGACACTATATCCGGCTACCATGTTATAATTTATAGTACTGCTGGCACTATATACGGCTGCCAGGTTATATTGTCACCATGATATATCATGACCTTTAGATACAGGTTCCAGGACTATTCACCTAATGTGGCCAGGGATAATGAATCTCCATCACTTTAATTTTATATCACTTGCTCATGATTTAAAATACTGCATGGTGCTGGACCGGGAGAGCCATTGGTCCAAATGAAGCCTTTATGTGAACCGTACAAAGCTGTTCCTACTCTTAGGTGTCTTGTTCCCTCTGCTGGCTGGAGTGTTGTGAATGGATGCTGAAGTCAAGGAGGACTATGGTGTGCAGGCATAGCCTGCAGTTGAGCAGTATAAATGCAGTCTCTACAGTAGGTCTGCCCTTGAGCTCTCCCTTGATTGAGTGCCAAGGTGTGGAAGGGATAGCAATTGCCTACATTCAACCTCTGTGGATTTTCACCAAGATAGTCTCCTCAAATGGGAAGGGGACTTTAAAAAAAAAGTTTTATTTTTAATTATGTATTTTTGTGATTGTGTACATATATGTGAGTGCAGGTGCCTGAGAGGCCAGAAGAGGGCGTGCGATCCCCTGGAGCTGGAGTTGCAGGCTGTCGTGAGCTTCCTGGTATGGGTGCTGGGAACTGAACCTCTGTAAGAGCCTTCCTCACCACCAGGCCGCCTCACTAGCTCTAGAAAGGATTTTTTTTATTGTGACCAGCAATCAAACAAGAAATCACAATATGCCCCCATAGTCTAAGGAACTGAACTTAGGTGATGTCTTTAGCCAGGTAAAGTGGGAGTGGAAGCCAGTTCAGTGAACTGAAGGAGATTTGGACCAGTCAGGACACATGCTACTGTTTGAGATCCTGAGTCCTCTGCTTTGCGATGCAAATTCAACCTTATGTTGGAAGGCTTTGCCCTTTTCCTTGGTGGCTTGGTGTTCCGTGAGCCAGATTTATTCAGCCCGCTTCAAGAGGGATGGCATGATCATTTCCAGAGGAACGATAGAGACAGAGATTGGGTCTGACATGGAAGTCGTATTTCTGGGACTCTTGAAGTAACACTTCTCTTCTTGGTAGTAATTAAGATGGAATGAACCCACGTGTTAAGAGTTATTGATAAATATAGTGATTTTGGGGGGTGGGGTGAGGCAGTGACCAGAGACTCTTGTTCCCAAAGAAAATGTTTTCACTGCTAGTCATTCTGGGATGGGCAATCACACGGGTAGCATGGGGTGGGGGAATCTTCCTGGGATTCTGCCCCCAAACTGGAGTGGAGCAATAACCTGGGACAAAGGGAGGCCTAGAGATTCCTAAGAGGACAGGGAGTCCCTTTCCCACGTCACCAAATGTAGCCCACGATAAGAAGGCAGGAAAATGAAGGTGACCTCAGCGTAGCTGTCTGTAGTTGCAGATGAAAGTGACTTGGCCTATCCAAGTCTTTG
This sequence comes from Mastomys coucha, assembly GCF_008632895.1. NCBI lineage: Eukaryota > Metazoa > Chordata > Mammalia > Rodentia > Muridae > Mastomys > Mastomys coucha. The sequence continues at coordinate 80,502,359 of NW_022196891.1, forward strand.
GTAAAGGATCTGTTATGTGCTTTTACCTGCTCTTCACAGTACACTGAGCACTCAACTAGAGTGAATGTAGGGTACTTCAGTTGACATGATACAGAGCGGGCCTCAAGGACCCATTAAGGGCCTGGAGAGGTGGTGGCTCAGTGTTCAAGAATGAATACTGCTCTGCCATCAGAGAGGCTGGCAATAATGGTAACACAGGGGTGGCACAAACATAAACACCACCACCTTCTCTGCTTCTGTCACATGACAGGCGTTTTTGAAAATAGCATAAAGTGGTAGGCATATGACTAAGATGCTGCTCCTGTCTTTCTCTGGCTCCGGTGAGGGAACTAGATCAGTAACTCAGTAGTCTGGGCTCGTCAGTGTGAGAGGTCACGGTGTGGCCCAGGAGGCAAGGTCTACAGAGAAGCCATTAATCTATACCTACCTTCTTCTTCCCCAACCCTGTCTCCTCCAGTAGATTTTCTAGTGTTCTCTCACCTGATACTGCCCATGGTGCCAGGACAGTCACATTAACATAATGGGCGTATCAGCCCTTCAAGCCCTCCCTTGCCTGTGATAGATGCCGATCTGCAGATCTACTCTTGTGGTCACTGATGCTGGGAAGGCATGGGCCAGGCTCTGTAGAGGGGTTTGGCTCCTCACAGTGGACGTAGAGCACACCAGGGTTAGCAACTTTGCCTTTTTGGATCTCGGGTCAAGGGTAGTAGATCTTGAGGCCTGTGGAGAATCCTGCCAAAGAAACCTCCCTGTTTGCATGAAAGACAGCAGTTGCTGTTTCTCAGATCTCACTTCTCAGCCATTGCTCTTCATACCTTCTCATCTGAGCCTCCGCAGCTCTGTAGTTACTGACCCGATGATGAGAAGATGAGAAGAAAGGGTAGCCCAAGTTTTCTAAGGTCATGGCGTTGATAATTAGAATCAAGATCAAACTTTCATCTTTCTGATCCAAAAGCCTTTAAGACATTGCTTCTCAACCAGAACTTTTCTACCTCTCCAGGGGACATTGGTCAATGCCTGGAAACATTTCTAATTGTCATAACAGGGAGGATGTTGGCATGAGAAACACGAAAGGGTTAGTGCTGCCAACTGGATCAACAACCCAGGATGTTGTTCTTTATGAGTTGAACTATGTCTCCCTAGAAAGACACATTCTAAATCCTAATTTAACTTACTACCCCAGAGCCGACTTGACCACATGTTCTCACGTGATGGTCTGATGACAAAGACCAAGAAAACCCAGGAGAAGGTGATAGCAGAGACTGGGTACCACATCACACCAGCCAGGGAGCACTAAAGATTCTATTCATACAAGTTACGCTTCTTGTGGCGGTGACCAAAATGCCTGACAGGAACAGCTGAAGGGAGGAAGGCTTAATTTTGTTTTAGCTTATGGTTTCAGACAGATTTCATTTCATCCCAACGGGGAAGACGCCGGTGTTGAGAGTAACTCAGACTCTAACATTAGAAGCACGAGCTTTGGTCATATTAGAACAGACAGGAGGCAGACAGCTCCACCAGAACCAGCAAGTAGACCCCCAAAGTCCCACCCTTTGATCTACTCTCACCAGCCAGGTCCCACAGCCTTCAAAACCAAGGGCAATCTGGGGCTCAAGTGTAGAGAGCATGAGCATCTAGGGTACATTTTGGAGTTAGTCCCTAACACGGCCATTGTCAGAAAGCCTGGAGAGAGGCATGGAACTTATGCTCCCTCAGAGCCCCAAGGAAGAGCCAAGCCTTCTGACACCTTGACATCAAACTTCCCGCTCCAGCTGCTCTGTTTGTGTGCTCATTTCCAGCAGCCCCTGGCAGGCAGTGTCCACGGTGCTGCCGCTGCAAAACCCTGAACTAAGAGAACACCATGCTTCCATATGCTCAACAGAGGCTTGGCCTCATCCTCCCTCTTTGCAGAGGCCACCAGCCATTCTGGGGAAGGTTAAAGCAGTTCTGCCTAAATCCAAAGAGAGGCTTTCTAAGCAGTGCAAGCTGCTTTAGGGGTTAGAAGCTCGTCTCTCAACATGGTTTACCATGGTAAGTTCATCTGGCAACCTAATTAGCCTTGATCCTCCACAGGAGCCAGAGGATCAAGCAGGAGCTGTGTCGATGGATTGAGATAGCGGTTTCGACAGGGTGAGCAGGCCTGGGTTTCTTTCTGGCCTGCTGAAAATCTATGGCCTTCAGGGGTTGGTTGGGTGGTCTGAAATTTCTTCTACAACGTTACAACCTATTTCCTTGGTCCCTGTTTTCTTTATAAGATTCAGGGCTGTGTTTTAACCTGGAACCCAAGAGTAATGTTTCCTGAGCTTTGAAAGGGAAATATTGCATCATATCATAATGGGAAAAAAATGGCAGAGTGGTGGAAAGTGGAACCTGCTCAGAGCAAACGGAAGAAGCGTGTAATTTGCCCATTTACTGTTGGCTAAGGTGTCACTGCAGCCTGTGTTGTTCGACAGCCCAGGCAACTCATTCAATATCTGGTGCAAAATGCTTTCTATTTAATAGAACCCAGATCCTGTACAGCATGTACTTTCCTGGCTTTTTTTTTTTTAAAACGATTTATTTATGACTGGGTAGTGGTGGCGCACACCTTTAATCCCAGCACTTGGGAGGCAGAGGTAAGTGGATTTCTGAGTTGGAGGCCAGCCTGGTCTACAGAGTGACTTCCAGGACAGCCAGGGCCACACAGAGAAACCCTTTCTTGAAAAACAAAACAAAACAACAACAACAAAAAGATTTATTTATTTATTATACATAAGTACACTGTAGCTGTCTTCAGACACACCAGAAGAGGGCGTCAGATCTCATTACAGATGGTTGTGAGCCACCATGTGGTTGCTGGGATTTGGACTCAGGACCTTCGGAAGAGCAGTCAGTGCTCTTAACTGCTGAGACATCTCACCAGCAAGTGAGAGGATAAATTGAGGAGGCAATGCTTCTTGCTTGGGCACTGGGCATACAGTCAAAGACAGGACACACACACACACACAATTCATGCACATGCACGCACACATAACATACACACATGCATAAATGTACATGCACACACACATGCATACAATGTACACACTCTCAGAAAACTTACAGGGTTGTTAGCTTGAATGTACTTTGCAAATAGTAATTCTCAAAATTTGTATAGAGATTTTAAGATGACTTTCTTCTCCTTCTTTCCTTCCTTCCTTCCTTCCTTCCTTTCTTTCTTACTTTCTTTCTTTCTTTCCTTCTTCCTATTATCTACCTACCTATCATCTATCTACTTATGTATGTATGAATGAATGAATCTATCATCTATCTATGTATATATCTATGTGTCATATATCTATGTATATATATGTATGCATGTTTGTATATGTCTGTCTGTCTGTCTGTCTGTCTGTCTCTATCTATCTATCTATCTATCTATCTATCTATCTATCTATCTACCTATCATATTTACTTAATGTGTGACTGTTTGTGTATGTGTGCACATAGGCATGCCACAGAGCATAAGTGGAGGTCATAGGATAACTCTCTGGTTCATTTCTTCCACCATGGGATGAAGCTCAGGTCCTCAGATGTGGTGATGGGCACCTTGACCTCCTGAGCCATTTGCAGGCTAAATGACTCCTGTTTGATCAGCAGTGACTGATGAAGTGGGTGAAATCATTCAGGTGGAAGCTAGCAGTGACCCACAGGAAACAGAGATATAGCTAGTGAGAATGGAGTTTGCAGGGTCTTTACAGGGGAGGGTGGCCTCTACTCTGTGGTCCTACCTTCTTTGCTCTGGGAGAGGAGTTTTTGCTGGCTTCCTCAGGGCGGAACAGTATTTTCTGCTGTGTTTGTGAGTTCTCCCTCCTCCTTCCTCAAGGCCTGGGATCCAGTAGGCACTCAGTGATATAGTTAATTAGCACTGAACCTGATGGTGGTAAGATCTGGGAATTCCCAGAGTTCATTCTTAGTCTTACATGGGCACTGGAGTCTGTGCTTTAGCATCTCTGCATCTAAGTGCATTTGCTGGAAAACAGGAGAAATAGCGTGGAGTCCAGGTAGGGTTCCAAGACGGGATGGCCTCTGACATCGCGACTATCATTTTCTCACTTTTTCATTTAAATTTATTTACTTCTCCCACTCCCTATTCCCCCCTCTCCAAGTGTTTTGCCTGCATGTCTACCGCCTGTGTGTCCAGTGCCATGGAGGCCAGAAGAGACTGCTGGGTCCCATGGAACCATATTTATGGATGGTTGGGAGCTGCCTTATGGGTATTGGGATTGAACCTGGGTCCTCTGAAAGAACAGCTGGTACTTTTAATCACCGAATCATCTCAAGGACCCTGTCTTGTTTCTCGACCTTCCACTTGGACCAGTTTTGTTCTGATATGCCATTCTAAAAGTTTGACAGCCTATTGCTTTCTCTAAGATTTTATTTTGTTGTCCTGGGGATTGAACCAGCACCATGCATACGAAGCCAACACCACATTCCCAGTCTTTTCATTTGCTGTCACTCCGTTCCCATGGCAACATGTTTCTCTAATAGCAAGCCCTGAGAGGGAAGCTTGGAGACCTAGGATTAAGGCTCAAGTCTGTACCAGCTGTGTGCTCACAGAAAAAGTCATTTGGGACTTTAGTTTTCCTATCTGTCAAATGGGAACTATGCCTGTGTTGCCTTCATTCAAGTTTTGTGAGCATCAGATTTGATCATGATGTGAAAGGGCTTTGAAAATGGCAAGGCAGTGTTTAAGGGCCACAGATCACCACACACACACATTGGAATCCCCTTCCAGCATTCATGGGATACTGCAGTCATGTCTCTGGCCAATCTCACTGCTTATGTGAGGGACAACAGCCCCTTTCCTGTGCAGCTCGATTATATTTTGTTTTCTCTTATTGTCCAGGCTTGCTTTTCAGTGATCTGACTCTGATTCCACAACCGCAGGTTCTTCTGTGAGCCTGCTGACTTCCCAATGTCATCGATTAAGGCGAAGACAGTTATTTACGGGAATACAGATTCCTGAGAGATAACTTTTCAGAGCGCCACACACGGACCTCTGCATCTTAAAGTGGTGCTTCGCATTTGTGCCCGGGGTTTAATTTGCAGTTTAAAATATAGATGGGTTTGGAGTGTGTAGTGCCTGTCCCTGCTCCATCTGCAGCCACTGCAGAGGAGTCAGGAGCACTCATGGGTGACGGGGCTGGGTGATCTGATGCTGGGGTTCCTGGTGTTTAAGAAGCTACTGATGGGGGTGGGAGGACATGGCTGCATTCTGCTCATTAGATCTCTTGCTGTCTGGTGTTTGCATATCTAAGAAGGATGATAGATTTTTTTTTTCTGCCCTTGTGAGAATTACAAGGCATTTTCTTTCTTTCTTTTTTTTTATCTGGTCTTGGCTGCAGGATATCCTTTTCTTTGTGAATTTTGTGGCCTCTGCTCTCTTCTTCTTGGCTCTCATAGTCACTGGCTATCCTATCTTCTGTCCACGCTGAGGACCTGGAATAGTGGGCCAGAGTAGATGATGATGTAAAACTCCTTGGCTCTCTTTGGCTCTGAAGCAGTGGCTGGAGCAGTAGGAAATGGCCATGTAGCTGCATATGAAAGTCACTGAAGGGGGTCCCTTCAGACAGGTCCCCTCAGAGAGCTTCTGGGTACTTCTAATTCTGACCTGGGTGATCTTCAGAGTTGCCTCTGAGCCCAGTGGAAGAGAGTGGGACTCTGATTTCTTTATCACAAGATTTCCTTGGTACCGACATCTTTCATTTAAGTTTAAGTTATTTGCCTATCCCTGCCTGTCTGCAGGTGACTGAAGTTTAGGGCCACTTGAGTCTATAATTCCTTGACTGAAGTGTGTGCTGGGATCTGCTGATCAGTGGAGCATCCAGAGATGCACGGTGATGTTCAGAATGAGTAAACAGTTTTCATAGTGCTCTCACATGGGAACTTCTCATATACACTGTCCTCAGAACCCCGGATGGTAGGGAGGGGATGAGTCATCAAGTTCTCTACAGTGAATCAACTGAAGGAAGGAAGGCTGGAGAGATAGGTCAGTCGGTGATGTGTCTGCCCTGTGAGCACCGAGACTGGAGTTCAAGCAGAACCCAGGTAAAAATCTAGGCATGGCAGCACACATTTATATTTTACGGCCTGGAAAGCAGATCTCTGGGACGTATTGACCAGCTAGGCTAAGCCCACCTGATGAGTCACAGGTCCTAGAGAAAGAAAGGAGGCAAGGGGTGGAGGGTGGCGCTAGCCTCAAAATTAGGATGGGCTGGAGAGGTGGCTCAGTGGTTAAGGTCCTTGTTGCTCTGGCAGAGGAACGAGCTTTGGTCACCAGCGCCGACATAGTGGCTCAGAACTTCTGTAACTCCAGTCCCAGGGTATCTGATACCTTCTTCTAACATCCACGGGGACGAGGCACATGCATGGCACACATGCACAAAAGCAGACAAGGTATCCATATACATGGAATAAAAATAAATAAATCTAAGTAAGAAAAATGGAGGAGAGTACCTGAGGAATAATACCTGGGGTTATTTTCTGGCTTCCACATACATGCATACATACATACATACATACATACATATGATACATACACATACATATGCACATATCTGTTTACTCATGTAGCTACATACATATACATGTAGATACTACTACACACACAGACACACAGACACACACACACACACACACAGACACAGACACAGACACACACACACACACACACACACACACACACAG
>NW_022196891.1:80509728-80519822 GCF_008632895.1 Mastomys coucha
ACACACACACACACACGCACACAGACACACACACACACACACACACACACACACACACGTGCTCAGGGAGATGATGTCACCGGCAAACGAAGGAAGTCGGCCTCCACATCTCTTATGTCTGAGGTTGGGGCTCTTTCCTTCATGCCTGCTGGACTTGGGGACTGTTGAGCCAAGGGTACAGGGATGAACAAGCCAGCAGCTAGCAGTTCTCATTCGGCCATGCCGGAGTCAATCTTTGTAATTGGTTCCATGGGAGGCCAAGAGCTCTGCTTCTTGTTCTATTAGGAACTTGTATTCTTTATTCTCCCTAAAACAGCACTGTTCAGAAGACCGCTGCCTTTGGCCAAATAAAAAGCTGGCTTGGATCTGCACAGACGGATCTGAAACTGAGGAGCTGTGACTGAAGGTAGGGGTGGGAGTCCCTAGCCCTCTCTACCCCACTGTGACCCTCACATTGCCCTTGAGACACCTTTGAGAGCTCAAAGAAGGGAACACGGAAGCTTCCACATGAGGCGACATCTTCTCTTTTTCTTTTCCTCCATCTTGCCTGCATCATTCACGTGGCAGGCGCCAGCCTTTGTGTGGCTCAAGCATCCTGTGATTCTTCTATGGTCAGAATGCAGAAGGCTCAGCATGCGGTCCGAGGGCAACACTTCCACTCTCAGACAGCTAGTCAACGAGCCAAGCTCTTGAGCCTCTTCTGGGCTGCCAGCTTATTTCATGGATATCAAAATCTCCTGCATCAGGATCACAAAGCAGAAGCCATGACTGAAGGCTCCCCCGTCCCAGCTACACAAGGCTGTGGGAGCATCGAAGACATGCTTGCTATCATCCGACTAGGATAATCTATTTAATGAAGTCCCAAGGACTGGCGCCTGATTGCTAAGTGATTGAGGCTCAGCCTTTCCCTGCACTGTTAAAAACATTCCCTGAAAGTCTTCATTGGCCGTGGCATGACTCTGCTAGCTGGGTCGTGCTCCCAGGACTGCGGAGGTCTGAACGCTGTTTGTCCATGAGAGCAGCAAGTACCGTTAACTGCTGGGCCATCTCTCCAGCCCCATGTTAGTCTTTCCTTGTGAGATTTTAGAGTTCATGTTACTTTCCCTATGCATTTACAATTACTTTCGAGTACTCTGAGGAATGATCACAGGCACAGGCAGCCTGTGAAGGGTTTCAAATGATTGAAGTATCCTCAAAACCAGTAGTTCTTAACCTATGGGTCATGACCCCTCTTTGGGGGTTGCATAGCAGATATCCTGCGCATTAGATATTAACATTACAATTCAGAGTGGTAGCAAAATCATAGTTATGAAGTAGCAACAAAATAATTTTATGGTGGGGGGGGCGCCACAACACGAGAAATTGTATTAAAGGGTCACAGCATTTGGATGGTTGAGAACCACTGCTCAAAACCACCTCTCTGACTTTGCATAGTTGTAGCTTCTCTGTACCCAAGTTTCTTAGCCACCGTGTAACACCATTGGCTTTTCAACTGGCCATCAGATCCTACCTGGTCCATATGCAGTCAGCTCTCAGCCTCAACCATCGGCTCTCAGGCATCGTATTTCTCTCCTGTTGCTCTTTGTCCCACCGGGTTTACAAGTCACTGAGACGTACTGAATGACAGTCTTGCTTAGATTTGTGGAAATAAGGAATCATCATCTCGGGCTGGAGAGATGGCTCAGCCGTTAAAGGCTAGGCTCACAACCAAAAATAGGAATCATCATCTAGCCAATTGGAATAATTTGGAGCTGGTAAATAAAAATTTTCCCTTCATAGACTTTTCTTCTCTTATAGTTGCAAGTCATTCTTGATAAACATTAGCATCTTGACTCCATGGGTACATTAAAACAGTGACCTCGGCAACCCCTTAAGCTGTAGCAAGAGAAGCAGACATTGCTATTATTGGATCAAATTTATTTTGTGGAGATAAATTTAGAATGTAAAAGAATTAGAGGGTGTGGTGGAGGACACTGCTTCAACTCTCCTTTCTGAACTCCCTTTAAACCAAAAAGAAGCCTCTCTGAGGAGCCGCTCATTGCTCATGGCTGGGAGCATCTTTCCCCTGATGAGAGGCTGAGGTGAGCATGCCCTCTTCATCTGCAGCCTTTTCTGCTGTCAACATTTCACTGGCTTTCTCTGTCAAAAGGCTCACAGTGACCCATCCCTGCCCTTTCCTATGAAGCGAAGAAGAGCACAAGGCTCTACTCTTCTCTAACCCCTTAGAAGAAGCCATACCAGCAACATAAATCCACATCTGCCTCTCTGTTGCAGGGCTTTGTGGCCACAATGGTTCCCACATATGACCAAGTTGGCTACCCCTGTGTGTGGGAAGGCAGCAGAGAGATTTCTGGTCAAAAAGTACTCCTGAGAGAGCCAGCAGATTGACTGCAAAGGGAGGTGAGTCACAGTTGATTGCCATGATGTGAGCCATCCCTCGGGTCATAATCCTTTGGTCATGGTCATAAATGGAGGTCAGAACACACTGGCTGGGGCTACCTAATGGTAGTCTATTTTAGTTGCTGGATGAGCAGTGCATGGGTAGATCGTGACTCACTTTGGGATTCATCCAGATGCAATGGTTTAGGGTACACAAGAGGACTAGCTATGATGGAAATTCTAACTGTGGATGCCTCACTGAAATTTTTAATTTGGTCAGCCCTCTATGCTACAGGCTACAGCAGGTCTGCTGTGCTGCCTCTGAAGAGCATCTAACGTCAGATGTACTGATGTGCCGTAGAGGAATTAACTCGGACATAATGGGATCTTTGTTTTCACCGATGCTCGTAAAGAACAGCTGCCTCGAGCAAATGAAAATGTGTGTGGCAATCCGTACGTTTCTAGTAATGACTGTGGCTGGGCAGAGGGTTCTTAGAGATGGCCACGATGTCCCTGCAGGTCATGGATGGCTTTCGGATGATTAATGAAGAGCTCTGTAACCCAGGATGCTGGCTCTGGGGAGATAAAGGAGAGAATGATGGTGTAGGCTCTGGGGAGTTCAAAGTGCTTGAAAAGGTGTGGCTCTCTCCAGGGCTGGGCGCCAGGGAATTTGACTGGTACCAAGGAGGTACAATCATTTCAGGGAAGAATGAGCAAGGCCAGTTGCCCTGAAGTGGGCAGAAGACAGAATATGAATGCTCCCTCCTCATGGGTCCTCCTGGAGCTTCTGGCCATTCCGATTGGGACAGGGACACTGTCCTCTCAATACCTTTCCTTGTCACTGTAGGGTTCCTTTTCTCCAGTTCCACCCCATTTTTGTTCTGCTCTTGACACAGGATTCTTAGGACACTACCTGTTTGGCCATTACTTCTTTCCAGTCTCTGAGGAATTAAATCCCTTTTCAGATCACTAGGCAGGATTCTACACACCAGCAATGCCCCAACCCCCACTCCTACCCTCATCACTGGTTAAGTAAAGCCCTTAGGTGATTTCTGTGCTTGGTCTGACCTAAAACTTGGCACCGCAGCAAAACGTTGTGGCTGCTCTTTGAATTTTCACTTGTCATCTCTGTAATGCACTCAAGAGTTTGGGTAAGAAATCTGAGTTATTGGAGATATCTTTTACAAAGCCCAAACTCCCTATGTCAGGGTCAAAGGAATTCCGACTCCTAGGGCATGGGAACCTGGGTCCCTGTATCTACTGGTGGGCAGTAGCTTTGCTTGGGATTCAGTGAAGAGCCAAAGTCCTCAGATGGTCTGTGCCTTGGTTATAGCAGGCACGGGGAGGATCCTGGGGTAAGCTCACTTGTGTTCTGCTTTGGCAGTTGTATAGAAGTGTGTGTAGGGGAAGTGAGACATGAAGAGACTGGGTGGTAATGCACACAAGGTCAGGCTGAACAGAATGGCTCTCAGCTCAAGTGCTGCATTAATCACTTTTCTGCTGCTCTGACACATCATGATGGGGGCAATGTAAGGAAGACAGTTTATTTTGGCTTATGGTTTCCAAGGGATAAGAGTCCATCACATGCCAGACAGTGGTAGTGCATGCCTTTAATCCCAGCACTTGGGAGGCAGAGGCAGGCGGATTTCTGAGTTTGAGGCCAGCCTGGTCTACAGACTGAGTTCCAGGACAGCCAGGGCTACACAGAGAAACCCTGTCTGGAAAACAAAAAACAAAAAACAAAACAAAGCAAAACAAAAAAAGAGTTCATTACTTTGGGATAATATGGCACCAAGCAATATGGTGGAAGACGCAGGTTGCTGAGAGTTCACATATCAACCATAGTCACGAAGTGGAGAGAGGAAATTGGAAATGCCAGGAGGGAAGCTTTAAGTGCTCAAAGCCTGCCCTCCAGTGACATGTTCCTCCAGCAAGCTATAACTCCTAAACCTACGCAGTGTTCAAATACTAACACACAGGGTGGGAGTGGGGGGGGGGGGCGTACACGCTCATTCAAACCACCACAAGCACTTGTTTCTTCCCCATCTTGAGTAAATTGCTTACTTTCTGTGTAGTAGATTAGAGATGGCTACCTAACACTTTTCTCTCTCCCATCAAGATGTGGATTGTTGAATCTAGGCTGGTCTGAGATTGCTCCGACTAATAAATACCCTGGAAGTGATCCTGAGCCAGTTTCAGGTCTTTCAAGAGCATCAGAAGCCTTGCCTTGTCTTCGTGGGTGTTGTCTATGTGTGTATTGTGTATGCACGTGTTCATGTGTGTGTGTGTGTGTGTGTGTGTGTGTGTGTGAAGGTGCATATGTGGAAGGAGGTCCTATGACTACCTGTTTACATCTTAAGTCACCTGTGCTTTGTGGAGCTCTGGTAAGTGTTGTGAATGGCCACTTGAGAGAGTGGCTCCACCATTCTTGGTGTCTGTGAATGATTCTAAGAGCGAGGCAAGGGGCTGGTTTTCGTGTCACTGGCTCTCTCCAGACAGCGTCTCCCAAGGGAGAAGACTGAGTTGGAGCTGGCATTCCGAGTGGGTTGGGGTTTAGCTCAGTGGCAAAGCACTTGCTAAGCAACAGTGAGACTTGCGTTTGATTACCAGTACCAACAGTAAATAACATGTGAGAAATTACGTGTGGATAATATCGAGTACTGTTAGTATGTCTTCTTCAGTCGGGTCCTTAGTCTCTGAGGCTCTTCACGTATACATGGAAACTGTCAGTGTCTGTTAAATGACTGGGCTCCTTTGATAATAAGCATAGTCAGCAAGGGTCTATCTAGTTCAGCGGCCATTGATTGGCTATGATCAATGCATTTAGTTCAGAATCAGCATCTCTTTCTCCACGATCTTTCTATGGAGCTTAGATTGGCTTGCCTCATGATTCGCTCGCCTCGGTCTCCCCAGGGCTAAGGTTACAGGCGTGTTCCACCTTGGCTGCTTCTGTCTGCTCCATAGTTTAACGCAGCCCCAGTTGGTCCTTCTAGGTATGCGTCCTTCTTCAGTAGCGTGAGAGCGCTTGAAAGCAAAGATGGGCTTATCCCAAAACAAAGAAAGCAAATAAAATGCGATCAGAATCTATTTTCCCCTCTGTTTCTAGGCTGGGAAAGTGGTAAAGCACGGAGATCCGAGCTCAGATCCCCAAAGTACTCACTTGGAAAGCTGGGCACGGAAGCAGGAGCCTGCAGTCCCAGCGCTGAGACAGATGGATTCCCAGAGCTCGCTGCTTAGCCAGCCCTGCCGTGGTTTCAGTGAGGGGTCCTGTCTTGGAAAATATGGCGGGGAGTGATTGAGGAATGCTGGCATTGCCTCTGGCTTCCATATGCACGTGCACACACCATGGCTGTGTAGGGCAACAGAGCATTCTCAGCCCTGTCAAGGAAACACACATGTATACTTGAGCATGTGCATTTACACACACACACACACACACACACACACACACACACACACACACACACACACACATTTTCCCACATTCATTGCAGAACTGTCACAGTTCCCAGCCCAAACGCCTGCCTCAATGAGGAGATTAAAGATCCGTTAATGCCATTTGTTTTGTTTTTAAACAGTAGATGACAGCAGAGCTAAATCTTCTCTTTTACTCGATATGATGACTCTAAAGGCCCAGGGCCCAAACGGCTACAGTGACCTTGATTTCTATGTTCAATTAAATGGACCAGAGATACAATCTATATTGTTTTTGAAGTGTTGAGATAAGAGGGTTTTTTTTCCCCCATGCCGTTAGGAAGAACAGAGAAAGACACTGGGAATTCAGATGTCCTTTTGGGTCTCATTTTTTACCTATCCGCTGAGAGGCTCATATGGTGATGGCAGGGCTTGCTCAGGGTGGCACAGGGCACAGCTAGTGACTCATGGGTTCATCACTATGTGAGCACAACATTACTGTCGAGCTCTCTGTTGACTATCAGTCGCTTGCATGGCACGGTGGTCGGTGCTAGAGGGGGGCTGTAAAGAGACGTAAGATGTCCCTGCTTTCAAAGATACAAAATCTTGTGTGGAACTGAAGCTTCTCTGCATTGACAAATTAGTCCTTTGGAAGTATCCAGCCCAGTTTTGGGGTGTGTGTGTGTGTGTGTGTGTGTGTGTGTGGCAAATTGTTACTTCCCTCCCCTTCCCTGCACGTTTAGGGGATGATGAAACTCATCCATGCGATGCTTGCCGAGGGGGGACAAGGCCCTGGTTTACTACTCTGGGAAAGCAGCCCTGAACCCCCATAGGCATTGCTTCTGCTGAGTTGTGTTGGGGACAGTGACATAGGTCTGAGCTCACAGAGGGGACTCTGTTCCTACCCTATCAAGCTTGGGCCGATAGAAACGATTCTCAATGGACTTACTAACAAGCCTAGAGGATGAGGGTCACAGAGGAGGTGGACAATACCCATGGGTGCCATGTTTTACAAAGACGGAAGGAAAACCTGCCAATGATCGCAGAGAAATGAATAACAGCACGACGGTTGGCCAACTGAACAATCTTCCTAGTAAAACAGAAGCTATTGGGTGTTGGTCTTAGGTTTGTTGGAGAAAATCTCTGTCTCCAGGACACTGATCATTCTAGACAGAGTGTGTGATTGTGATAGCCCTCCCCGCAACCCCCCACTTTCACATGGAGAAAGGAATTACTGAGTAAGAAATCTCTTGCAATATAGTAGGTTGGCAAGGTATGTCTCCTTTGTCAAAAATGTACTATTGAGATGGCTTGGAGGAGAAAAGGATATCTCTGGTAGCACAGAAGTGGGGCAGTCTGGGTGATCTCTCTCATGTGGGTGAGGTCAAACAGGGATGGTCACAAATCATGAAGAGGCATTAAGGGAGGTGCTATCGATGGAGGAGTTCAGAGCCAGAAAGCCATGGCAACCAACCCCAGGCATTTGGATTTGATACCCCATCCTTACCCTACATGGTGTGGAGAGGGTCCTGGGAAGAGGCTATTTTTAAGAATGGCTTAAGTGATGCCTACAGAACTTCTTGGCTCCTCCTATCCAGAAGATGGAGGGGGACCTGGAGCAGGGAGGGGAACTTATTGAGCAAATACCACCACATTATTGTGCACCCCCTTTTAGGAAGTTTATAATGAAACAATGAGGGAAGCTTATCTTCAACCAAATTATAGAAGAACACTTCCCTAACCTCAAGAAAGAGATGCCCATGAACATACAAGAAGCCTACAGAACTCCAATAGACTGGACCAGAAAAGAAATTCCTCCTGTCACATAATAATTAAAACAACAAATGCACAAAAAAAGATCAAGTAACATATAAAGGCAGGCCTATCAGAATTACACTAGACTTCTCACCAGAGACTATGAAAGCTAGAAGATCCTGGGCTGATATCATACAGACCCTAAGAGAACACAAATGCCAGCCCAGGCTACTATACCCAGCAAAACTTTCAATTACTATAGGTGGAGAAAACAAGATATTCCATGACAAAATGAAATTTACACAATATCTCTCCACAAATCCAGCCCTACAAAGGATAATAGATGGAGAACTCCAACACAAGGAGCAAAACTACACCCTAGAAAAAGCACAAAAGCAATCTTCTTTCAACAAACCCAAAAGAAGATAGCCATACAAACATAATTCCCTCTCTAACAACAAAAGTAACAGGAAGCAACACTCACTTTTCCTTAATGTGTCTTAACATCAATAGACTCAATTCCCCAATAAAAAGACATAGACTAACGGACTGGATATGTAATCAAGACCCAGCATTTTGCTGCATACAGGAAACCCACCTCAGTGACAAAGACAGACACTACCTCAGAATAAAAGGAGGGAAGCTTTGAGCAGGGTCTGTGCTACACGGCTGTGTTCCTTGGCTTTCAGTACAATCTGTTTACTCTGGCAGCCTTTTATCTCTCACAGCTGGGGGTTGTGCCACCTCTGCTAGGACAGTTTTAGAGATCTGATGACATGGGCAGACACCACAGTTCCATCTGTTCTTTCATTGACGCTAATCACAAAACCTCCCTGTCTGTAATTTCTAAGCCCCTGCTGGTCCTAGAATAATAATCAGTCTCCATTCCTTTCCAAGTCCTCCATGATCTTTTTAGACACTTGCATCTTGGATCCACAACCTGTTTTGCGTATCACAATTCTTGCTGATGTTACCCGATCTCTTCTTCATCTTTTCCCATTGAGAATCTTGAATTCCAACAATCCTTCAATCCTAAAAGTATCCCACGATGGACAGATTCTACTTGGTGTTCATTATACCGCATCCTTCTGACACCTGCCCTTCACTCCATGCCAGCTGACTCCCATGGGTATTCCTATGTGACTCATCTAAAGTGACCCTGCTCCTACAGCGGTTACTGGTAGCACCACCTTGGCCACCTCTCCACCTATTCTGTGCAAATACCTATACAGACGAATGCAACCGGGGAAAATCACACTCTTGATGCCTGGTTGGACTTTACATTCATGGCTGCATACTTGAAATGAGAACTTAATGTTGCCCAGGGTCATTATCTTGGTCCATTTCCCTTATTCACCCATTCTCTTACATCCCTGGATAGTTGTTTCAGCACTTCAAATCTCATGGCTCTACCTCAGCCCCATTCTCACCTGCTGACCTTGAATCCCGCTTTCCTGAGAAGTCAAAGCAGTCAGAAGAGAATGCTGGAGACCTTCCCCTCCACGTTCCATGACCTTGTCAGCAACTGGCGGACTCTGGCTTCTGCCTCCAGTGTCATGTGCTCTCACCTGAAGCGTCCGAACTGCTATTTCTGCTTGCAGGCTGAGGACGGCACTTCTCCAGTTCCCTCTTCACCAACATTCTCTTTCCTTCCTCTGCTGGACCCAAGCACAATAGTATTTCTCTCATCCAAAGGAATTACTTACAGGTGTGGAGAATAAATGTCTTTGGAATGCTCAGCCCCAAACGGGTCACTACATCAGGTCCTCTCCGCAAAGCTCAGAGACCATCATGGTAGAGGAAGGGGACAGACTCTAAGAGCCAGAGGCTTAGGATGACCAAGGCACAATAATGTCTTGTGGACCTGATAGGGCCAATGCTCTCAAGAGGTCACGAAACCTGCACATGAGCGGACCAATCAACATTGAAGCACGGAGGGGGGAGGGGTTTAACAGTCCCAGCCACTATTGATACTTCACAATTAGAGTGGCTTCTGGGAAGGGTGTCAGTTGTCTGCTGTTTGGTCTCTTCCTGTTGCCCTCTGCTTCTCCTTTGCAACTTGGTACCCGAAATGCCCCCTTTAGAGACACAATTCAGGCTGCTGGGTGCAGGTCCGAAATCCTAGCTGTCAGGGAGCTTGAGGCCTCTCTGGGCTGCAGAGTGAGTTCAAGGCCAGCCTGGGTAACTCAGAAAAGCAAAGAGGGGGCTGGTGGGGAGATGAGCACCCGTGCCACTGACTCCTGCTGCAAACGCGGCGATGGCTTCTTGTTTGTTCTCAAGAGTTAGAGCCGACTGTCTGGTCCTTACCCTCTTGGGAGACCTTCTTGGCTTCATGCCGTTCACCTTTTCCTTTGTTTAATCTTCCCGCTTGTCTCTCTCTCATCCCTTACGTGTGCTGAGCCGGCATCCTACTTGGGGGTCTTTGTGCTTTGTGTCTCTCTTCTTCCAAGAGGCCATCCTATTCAGCCTCTCCACCTGCATTCCTCTCTGGGTATTTCTGCTCTTTTCTTTTTTTCGTTTTCCTTCTTGATTATACCTATAGAAGT
>NW_022196891.1:80519832-80530533 GCF_008632895.1 Mastomys coucha
TTATTTTAGTTATTGTTAGTTTTCCCCATTGATATTAAGCTCAGCAATGGTTTAGATGGTTAATATTTAAATATCAATATATATATATAGTGACTGATATATACAATAACTATATATTATATATAATCACTATATATAATATAGTGCATGTGTGTGTGTGTGTGTGTGTGTGTATAAACATGCATGTGGCAGTCAGAGGACAAGTTACAGGCATTGGTTCTCTCCTTCCACACCACGTGACTCTCCCTGGGATTGAATTGAGCCATATATCTTGGTGGCAAGCCCCTTCACCCGCTGAGTCAGCTCGCTGGCCCTTGCATTTGGATTATTTAGCAATTAAAACTTAAATAATCAGAATGGACATTTGTTGTATGACTCCTAGAAATTAGCTGTCTAGTAATTTCTTCACATATCAATACTATTTGTGTTTGATCTATGCAAGGGTCTATGCAAGTAGCACTACCTACTTCAACCGTGTTGAGGCTTGCGGACCAACCTTGGCCTCAGTCTCCAGCACCATCCATGCATGGTAAATGGTGATTGTTTTAAGGTTAAAGTCCTTGTTAAATGGACTCCATTTCTTCTGGGCAAATGCATCTTACAGGCTGTTTCTCCCTTCTTTCCTTTCCTTTCTTCCTTCCTTTCTTTAAAAAAAAAACTACATTTATTTATTTCTTTTCCAGTTACATACTTTTAAACCGGGCTGTGTTTCAGTATTCAGACTTTCAGGGAATGTTGACTGTTTCTCTTTTCTTAATTTGTTACTATTATAGGCCATTGAACCAAAAAAGACATTTACAGTTACTTTAAATTTTAGGAAAATTAACTTTCAAAACGCCAGTGGATCCTGCTGGTGCATACCTATCACCCCAGCTTTTAGGCGGAGGCAGGGGGATCAGGAGCTCAGGGTTATCTTTGTGTATACAGAGAGTTTGAAGATACACTGGACCACATGAGATCCTGCCCTCGTGTGTATGTGTGTATGTGTGTGAAGTCTGTGCGTATGTTTGAGTGTGCACATCTATCTATGCATGGAAGCCAGAGGAGAACGAAGTGCCCATCTCCGTTACTCTCAGCCCCTCAAGATAAACTTAGAGCTAGGTTGGCAGCCAGCCAGACCCAGTGACCTTGTCTTTCCTCACAGCACTGGAATACAGGGATATGAGGCCACACCTAGGTTTTTACATAGGTGCTGGGGATGCAAACTCAGGTCCTCATGCTTGTTCAGCAAGCTCTCTAAGCTGCAGAGTCATCTCCCCAGCTGCATGAATCCCTTTTGAATTGTTTACTCCAGGACACGAATTGGTATGCCAAGCTAACAAAACGAAACAGGCCAGGGTGGTGAATGTGATGGACAGCTGCTGTCCTGGGGTCGAGTGGGGACACAGACCTTTACCCAGCTTTATCTCAGCTTGACATAAGATTTTCATAGGCTGTCTATCTGCTGCTTTCTTCCTTCTTCACCTGCTTTTTATTTAGAATAAAAACCAGCCATGGTTTCAGTGGTTGCTGCCTCTGCCATCAGAGAGAGAAATTGATCAGAGATCTGAATACAGAGCACATTGTCTTCATTCCATCTGTGTTACCCACTGGGGTGATAGGGACACGTGGCTGAACACTGTCCCTGAATGTCAGAACTGTTCCACCCAATTTCCCTCATGTGAGAGATTCATTAGATGAGCGAGACCTCTGCCAGGCTTGGAATCTCTTTGGCTCATTATCTAGAATCACTTCAATTCCCTTTCCCAAGAGGAACCAGATTTTTATTGTTTAAAACAAATCAAGCCCACAAAATAACCCCACGAAAGACCTGAACATGTTGAAGAGGTGCATCAGATGTTCATGCAGTTTACTGGGTGGGGACTGGGTCTCCTTAAAACCTTTGTCCTTTAGATCATGCCAAACTAACACAAATGAGGAGCGCTGGGCATTTTGCCTAAGCTCTACAAAGTGCCGACATTTAGCCTGAGCTCTGCAAAGTGCAGAGGAGACCCATCCTAGCCTGTGGCCTCTGGTACTTGAGCGGTGTCTGATGGAGCAACAACATAAGCTTGCTCAGAGCTTTGGATAATGGTCCCCCTCTTGTGCACCTGAGCACCTGACGGCCTCCCTAACACATTTCTTCTGGCTCCTTCTAAATGAGCTGTTATCACAGGATCCGTTTCTCTCTGTCTTCTATCTCTCCGCTGGTCTCTCCCTCCCCTCTTGCCTGCATTCCCTAGTCCCTCTCTGTCTTCTGATTCTCTCTTTTCTCTCAGCCTTCCTCTCCCCTCTCTTTGTTTTTATATATGCTCTCTTGGTTTTTCCTTTTTCTTTGGAACTCCTTAAGGTATAGAAACACCAGTCATGTTAACTTAACCAGGAAGGCTACCACCTCTCCACTCACCAGTCGCACGGTTCTGGAGCTAGGAGAGTGTGAGGATGTCCTTTCTTCCATTGTCCTGCCTTTAGGTGGTCCCTTGACCAGATTATCATAGGCGAGGGCCTACCAGCATTATCTACAGGCACAGCCAAGGGCGTCACAGTATTGACTCTTGGAAAACACGTCCTGTCATTTAACTGCAAACTTTCACAGTTATGCTCTGAGTCTACCCTGTGGATTTTGTCTCTACTCTTAAAATTATCCTTAATGTATACTCAAAAGACACTTTATAGCAGTAGTAGTCAACCAGGGGAGGCCTTGTCTTCTGGAGACATTCAGCTGTGACTACAAAGGACAGTGGTGAGGATGCTGCTGGAACTGAGAAGGAATGGCCAGGCTTTAGAGCTCATCCATGGCTATTGGGGGGTACATACAGTAGTCCATGGGTAGTACGGTGGGCATGCCTGAGAGAGAGAAAAGACCAATAGCATAGCTAAATATCCCCCATGCTCAAGACCATCCCCCAAAGAAGAATGTCAGGACACAAACGGTCAATGATGCTGATGTTGAGTGAAACTCTTCCCTACAGTGAAGAAAGCTTTAGTTCTCTACCCCCCTTAGAGATGAAGAAGAAAAAAAGGCCGTCCTTAAAATAACTCTGATTACTTAGTGGCCATGTCCTTGTAAACTTGTTGAACACAGGTCCTTCTATAGGCACCTTGGCTTCCACTCCTCTCACTGTGAACACCTCTAATGTCACATATATCCCCTGCCTACAGCAAGGGCTGGCTAGTAGATGTTCAATCAATGACAGTATGGTTGTATGAACAATTTACTTATTTGCTAAAGAAAATCAATTCTAAGAGTCTTTGACTATATGAACAGCTGAAGCTATGCCATTGAGTTTCGTGGTTGTTTCTCTTGGTTAGGGATAATAACTGAAGAAATCCAGTTTTCTTGTGCTCCCACACGGGGTATCCCGATCTCCCCAAGTGTGGCCTTTTCTCACCAACCTTGATTTTCTGTGGGTATTGGTATACCAGGATCAGATGGGAAGAATGCATCCCTAAGGTTTCCTGGTTGACAGTTCAGAGCCCATTTCTTTCTACAAATGCTCCGTAAAAATAAGGTACTCAGAAGAAGCGAGTGGCTCTGAAAGTGTCCCCAATGTGTCAGCTTTCCCATGGGCCGTGAGTGGCGTCCACTGGGCTAGCTCTTAGGCATGGCATGGCCAGTGACCTCTGCATTCCTCCCAGGGATTCTGACTGAACCCTTGTTTGCCTGGGAGAGAGCCCCAGCCCCAGTGAGTGACTAGCTTAGCAGAATGGCATCTAGTATATTGTACCAAGGAAGCAGCTTGCTAATCCCATGTTAGAGCTGTAATATATCTTTGTGGGATACTTAGGAGGAAGTGATTCGAGCCAGCCCTAAGCAAATTCATCAATAGCACCAGTGTGTGGAATAATAGCTTCCTGCTTCTGTTGACAAACTTAAGGGTGCTTGGAAGCGAATGGATGTGTGCACACATGATGGTATGATGCTACACACGTGTTACACGCCACAGCTTGGCTTTTTATATCCTAAGCACATTTTACAGATGTCCATTCATTTCATCTTATGAGACTCTTGTCTTTTCCCACTAAGAGCTTATTCTGTTGAACCACAAGGCACGGTTTAGCAACATAAAAACCCATGGCTCCTCCCCATCCTCACTAAAGCAAGAGGTTTTATGTGGTCCTTTATGTGGGAAGTGAAGGTCTTAACTGGACAACAGAGGCCTGGGGCAAATTCATTCTCAGATCCCAGCTTTGGTTTCCTTTGTGGACAGAGCCAGAGGTGAACAGAGGAAACGGAGAAGTGATTCTAGCCAGTGACAGGGATATCCCTCAGGGATGGGGCAATGTTCTTCAAGGCAGAGCTGCAAAGCAGCTTGAAGTTCATTCATTCTTGTTCACACGCAAAGCCCTGCCATCTTCACAATGTCCAGGAGGCCATCAAGGGGCGGAAATCAGCATGTAGATGGGAAGTTGGCTGTAGACCTCGGTATGGGGCCTTTTCTATCATAATCCTGTCTCTTGGGTTTTGACTTTGTGTGCATAGGTGAACTAGCCTGGCAGATGGCAGCCCAGGATCTAGTGGTTCTGATACACCTCTTCCATCAGTCATTTTCTAACCTGTGGAACAGTCTCATGGAGGTGACACATCTGGCTGCTACCCCACAGTCTCTCCTGACCACCTCAGTCCCTGGAATGCTGATCATTATTTTCATTGTTACTGAGAATGTTCATTTACTGCATCCTGTAGGTTTTGAACTCCCCCAACAAATTCCCCGCCCCACCTTTTTTTTGAGACAGGGTTTCTCTGTATAGCCCTGGCTGGCCTGGAACTCACTCTGTAGACCAGGCTGCCCTCGAACTTAGAAATCCACCTGCCTCTGCCTCCCAAGTGCTGAGATTAAAGGCGTGCACCACCACTGCCCGGCACTAAATTCCCCCTTTCAAGAGACAACATGGCCTTTAATTTCTAGAATTATCTTTGGTTATGGTCTCATAGTCCCCTGGCTTGTTTATTACTGTCTTCCCCCATATAACACTCCCTTTTTGATTTCAATGCATGGCTAATGTCACTGCCACCAGGGTCTGTCTATTCTCTAGTTGACACCCCCACCCCAATCCAATTTTCATCGCTCTTATTTAATTGGGAATTTCCTGAATCTTGGGACTCAGTTCTCAGTAATTAATTTATTCCTTCATTAAACATTTTGTTCAGGGTCCATGGAGCCAATACATCACGTCTGCCCTTAAGGGTTTGAAAGCCCATCGAGAGGAAGAGGTGGGAATCAGAGATGGAGAGAAAGATTCCTCTCTTCTTATTGAAAAACCTGCTGAGGGAGTCGTCCAGCTTTGTGTCTGTAGCCCAGTGCCTTCTCTCTTACCACTGGTGAAATAAGTCAGTTACAAGACATACGCATGACTCCTCTCAAATGAAGAATCCTTAAGAGACCAAACATAAGAATATGCATAGAGGTAGGGAATGGATTGATGGCTGCTCAGGCTGTGGGATGTGTGGTAAATGCTCAATGCGCCCAGTGACTGTCACTTGTGAATTCCAGCACTTTGCCACATCTTCAGTTTATTCCCTGGAGGCACTGCTTCATCTGAGGTCCTTGTTCCTGCCAAGATCCAGGCTTGTCAGGCTGAGCGTGGTGGAAACTCGGAGCCTGCTTTCTAAGGGTGCCTGTTTCCTGCCCACAGGGAGGCTGAACAACTCTGTAGCCTTTCGAAACCAAACCAGTTTTGGTGGTAGACATAACAACAGAAATAAAATGTAACAAAAATACACAATGTGGAGGGGTGCCACTTTCCCCAGTGTTTTCTAGGCAGTGAATGCTTGCTGGGGTTGGAGGGAGGGAAAGAGGTACCCGTGGCCTTACAAATCACCCTCATACACGCTGATGAAACTTACTAGTTCTCAGTGGAAGAGACGTGAGATTTGGAAGGGGATTTGCTGAGGAGAGGGGACTAGAAGGAGTGTGAGGGGACACGGGAGTAATGGAGTGAATGTAACCAAAATATGTTATCTGCGTACATGAAAATGTCATGAGACCCATTGTTATCTATAATTAATGTATGCTAATTAAAAGCTAAGGGGGTACTGAGGAGATGGCTTCTAGGTAAGAGCAATTGCTGCGTAAGCAAGAGGACACAGGTTCAAGTCCCTTTCACTAAAAATTCTGAATGGTGCCAGGCACAGCTATTAGTCTCAGCATTCTGGAGGCAGATGCATGTGGATCTACATGGGTTCTACACTAGTCTGGCCTACAGAGTGAGTTCCAGGACAGCCAGGGCTACACAGAGAAATCCTGTCTCAAAAAAACAACAAAAAACAAAAAAATAAAACAAAAAAAAAACCCAAAGGTGGGAAAATCTGGGTAAATGTGGCTGTGCCTACAGGCATAATCTCGGCACCACGGGGAACAGAGAATGGATGATCTCTCACTGGGGTTGCTGGCTGCCAGCCCAGCTCCATGTCCTGTGAGAGAGAGCAGAGTGTGACAAGGCAAGACACCTGACATCCTCCTTTGGCCTCTGTGTTTACGTACACAGGTTTGTGGGCCCAGAGGCACATGCACACCCACACCGCAGACAGACACACATACTGGAAAAAGATTTAAAACATGGAAGTGCATTTAAAAAAGCCCCGCTGAAATGCAGATGCCACACTGATATTTTAAAAGGGCTAAATTAAGTAAGATGACTTGAGAAATATTGTGTAGGCGTCAGATCAGAGAGTGAAGCAAAGGGGCTTTGAAAGACAGTTCTGGAAGGGAAATAGCAAGAGACATTGGATTCTCAGACATGAGACTTGTGCTCGTTGATTCAGGGCCTGTGCTGACGAGGAAGCACTGTGAAGGGTGTGAGCAATGCCATGTTTTCATGGTCTTGCTGATACTAGCTTTCCTAATTTCCTAACCATTCTATGGTCATTGAGGAAAGTAAAAGTCTGGGACAATAGCTCAGTAGTAGGACTGTTTGTAGCATATGTGAAAATCGAGGTTTAATACTTAGTACTTAAAAAAAGAAAGACAATGTGCAAAATAAAGATGAAATAAAAATTAATGATATTCTCTCCACGAAGAAATGAGTCCACCAAATACGAACCTTCTCGTTCATGCTGACTTTCTTGCGATGCATTTCAGTTTCCTTCCACCGTTCTGCTATACCCTAGTCACCCCAGCAAGACCATCTATGTGCCTTTGGGCCAGTAGACTCAGGTCCTTGTCCTTGGTATCCATTCACCCTTCTGCTTCTCTTTCTTCAGCCCCACCTTCTAGCTCAGCTCACCTCAGATGTCACCTCTTCCATCAACACTTCCCTGAGGGAGTTCTTGTGCTTCGAGAAGGCTTGCATGGCCCCTGCCTGTCTCTAGCATTTATTGTTCTTTGATTTGTGTAGGCTCCCTCAGCTGGAGTGTATGATTCATTTGTTTTCCTCATGCCCAGAAGAGTCCCTGGACAGCAGTGGGGTCACAATAGGCAGCTTACTGAGTAGAAGGCTAGAGGAATATAGGAGAGAAGATCTCCCTGTTCTGTAGGCTTCAGGCTCAGTGTTTCAAAAGCATGTGGTGATAAATTTTGTTTCAGTGGAAAACAGACTTTGTGAAAACGTATTGGGTTCTTTTGGGTCCCAAGTTTCTGGATGTACAAACTTTTGGTCATAGCCCGGATGTAGTCAGTCAAGGATGCTGAAGGAGATGGCCAGCCTCTGGATAATCCATGGGGGTAGGGGTACTTTATGAATTCATTAAACATGGACAGTAAAGGTTTCTATGCCCCATAGGCCATGCTATGCCTTGATCTGAGATTAGAAATTCTAGGTCTTGACTAAGGTCCGCCCTCAGGTTCTTAGAGAGATGAAGTTTTCTGTTTTATGGCAACTTTGAGTGCAGAGACACAAGTATGCTAAGGGGGCAACTTTGTATCTAAGCAGATCACAGCAGTTATAGAATCCCAGGCTAATCCCATCGGCGACTGGTCCTGATAGCAAATGCTGGTGAACCCAGTCTCTAAGCCTGTCACAGAGATAGAGGTGACCTCCCAGAGCTCTGTGCTCTCCCAGCTTTGGTCTGCTGCTTTGTTCCCCTCAGAGGCCTGGCTCACCTACAGCTGTAAGTTTCTTCAGCTGTCATGAGGCCTGTTGATCACCTCACAGTAGAACTGTCCTCTCCGTCCTTCCAAGCTTGATAGAAACGAGAGGAGGAAAGTAACTATGGATGTTGGCATTCAACACCAGTCCGAGTGATGTTCCCTTCCTCTTGTGTTTGTCACCTCCGCCCTCTCCCACTGGCTTCTTTTCTGACTTGGCTCCTCTTCCAGGCCCATGTGTAGCTGTAGTGGGGCCTAAGCCTAGACAGTTGCTGCAAAGCCCCCTTTCTGGTTCCCAGTCAGCTCTCTTTCTCTGCTTCCTGTCTTGCTGTGCATCCTCTTCTCCCTGTACCTGCTACCACCAGCTGGGTAGCCGCTTCCCATGAACGCTTTCTTGATCCACACCATAATAGAATAGGACTCCATGTCTCACATTTTTTGGCATCTCTGCACACAGTCTATGCACTGTCTTTCTGTATATTTCCCTGGTGGTCAGCACAGTCAAGTGACCAGACAACATAAGAAATGATAGATTAGGAGAAGTCACTTGCATCTTACAAGATCAAGCCATGCTCTCAGCTTTTGGACCATCACGGCATGCAAGCAAACCTGATGCTCTTTTTCCAGGGTCCTTTGTCACCCTTGTCTCACACAATCCATAGGACATCACTCTCATTTCACTTGTCTTTAGCAGTAGGTCCCTTTGATAGACACTGTTCATTAGGTTGTTGTTTTTTTTTTTTTTAAATTGCTATGATAAAACATCTGACAAAGCAACTTAATGGAGTGGAGGGATGTTATGTTTGAAATCACAGTTATGAATACCAGGTAGAGTTCTGTCCTTTCTTTTCTTTTTTTCTATTTTGGTGGGTTTTTTTAAAGATTTATTTTATGTGTATGAGTACACTGTAGCTGTACAGATGGCCATGAGCTATCATGTATGTGACTGCTGGGAATTGAATTCAAGACCTCTGCCAGCCCTGCTTGCTCTAGCCCTGCTCACTCAGGCATAATTCACTGTAGCTGTCTTCAGACGCACCAGAAGAGGGCATCCAATCTCATTATGGGTGGTTGTGAGCCACCATGTGTTTGCTGGGATCCGAACTCAGGACCTTCAGAAGAGCAGTCAGTGCTCTTACCCACTGAGCCATCTCGCCAGCCTCGAGTTCTGTCCTTTCTATAGGCTCTGTATCAGGAAAGTTCCAGAATTGGCTTAACTAACCTTTATGAACGAACTCCTTGGAATGAGCCTATAGGAAGACTAGTTTCTCCCATACAGGACTGCCATGGGAGTGAGAGAGCACATACAGTTTATATTTTGTAGGTGTGGTAGTTCACCGATGGTGGCGGTAGTATGGAGAAGTGACACCTGGTTTCCCAGGTGAATTGCTGTTGACACATTTTGTAGTCTATGTCTCATGCCTTCCTCTCCAGATTGAGGGAGGTCATGAAATGAAAACTGTCATTTCTGTTTTTTTTAATAAGAGCTATTGGGTGAAATGAGATGCTTGCTGCCAAGCCCGATGAGTTTGGTTCGATCCTCAGGAGCTACACGATGGAAGGAGACACTGAATTCCTGCAAGAATGAAAGAACAGATTCCAGGTTCTTCTGAGAGACCCATAGGAAAGAGTAACCTTTGTTCAGCTCTCTTCCTGGAAGATAAAAACGAGATCCAAGAGGCAGTATTTAGGGTATGAAACTTGTTTTCTTATGTCAGCCAAAATATGGTAACAGCCACCCTAGAAAACAATGAATTAGATGATTAATCTAAGAGAGTTTCCCACCAGTTCACTATTTTTTGGTGGGGGAGCTTTTGCCTTGTGCTTATCCCAGCTCATGGGGCTGGGATGTCACTAGTCTCATCCTGTTAGACCTTAACTGGCACGAATCTACAAATGATTTACATGTGGTCCCGAATTTGCCAGCTACATTCAGATACATGAGAACCAAAGAGACATTGAGTTGGAGTTCTGGAAAAGCCAGGCAAGGACATGGCAACATCAGGGTTGGGTGGGGTTGATGACACCTTTCCTTGGGGTCTCCTAATCGAGGCTTTCTATTTTAAGTGGAAAAGGGACAAAATCATGACATTTTTCAGAGTGCTTAGCCAGTTGAGTGTCAGCTGTGCCAAGCAAGGAAGAAGTCCTTCTGATGTGCTCGGGCCCCGTAGCTTTCTCTCCCACCCTGTGCCTCTGTTGGCAGCGTTTTGAGATGAGCTCTGGAGCAGACAGGATAACTCTATGGGCCTTTGTTTCCAGACTTGGCAGCTACCTAAAATCCTATTCCTTAGAAGAATGTATTCATTCTTTGTCGATTCAAGAAGCATTCATTGCATTCACAAGACCCAAGGCTTACTTGAGAGGAAGGTCTAGAGTCAGTGCTGCGGATGGAGTTGACTTGGTGGAATGTTTGTCTAAGATGAGCAAAGCCTTGTGTTGGATCCGCAGCATTGCAGAGACCAGGAGTGGCAGCACAGGTCCTCCCAGCACTAGGGAGGGGGATGCAAGAGGATCAAACATTTATATCTTTGGTTATGTAGGAGCTCAGGACCAGTCTGGGCTACATGTAACCCTGTGTTAAAGAAAGGGAAGCAGGAACAAAGGCAGGGAGGCTGGCAGGCAGGCGAGCAGGGAGGTGGGCAGGCAGGCAGGGAGGCAGGCAGGGAGGCAGGCAGGCAGGGAGGCAGGGAGGCAG
>NW_022196891.1:80531585-80532347 GCF_008632895.1 Mastomys coucha
CCCCACAGGAGCCCCCACCCCAGGAGCTCCCCCCACAGGAGCCCCCACCCCAGGAGCCCCCATGCAGCCTCCTACTCACGGAGGACACTCTGCCTCCTACTCCCCCCACCCCCGTGAGTTCCCCATGCCATCACTGGTAATGCTCTACATCACGGTTTGCCTGTTCCTTCTTCTGTGACTCTACTTTGCGATTTCTACTCTGACCCATCCTTGGACTCTGTAGATCTTTTAAGACCATTATCACAGCCACAGGTTATTGTCTTTAAACCCCCTGGGCATTATTTCCTTCAAACTCACCTTAGATCCCAGGGCTTATTCTTGAACATACTTTCTTTCTTTCTTTTTTTTTTACCCTCCACAGTTATCTTCCATTTTCTTCTCTCTACAAACCCTCCATGCTTCTCGCTCCTTGCTTTGACCTCCCACTTTACTTCATCCCCACATCCTCCAGCCCACCTGTCACTTAGCCTCTGCCACGTGTCTCCTATCACGTGGTCCTCTTCCCAGGCACCTTCCCTTATGCTGGCCTCCAGTTCCTCAGATGTAGGTAGTGTTTTCCCCTATGGAATCAATGATGTTATAAGAAAGCGCACAACTGTGGGGCCAGAAAGCCTTGCGACTGGGGGAGGGATGGGAACCTGATCCAGAGCAAGAGTGAGGTCAAGATACGTCCACACCCCGAAAATCTCATCCAAGACCAGCGGAAGCAGGAATGCTTCCTCCCTGCTCTGGACCTGCATAAGCAGCCTTATGGCACCCCCC
>NW_022196891.1:80532357-80562194 GCF_008632895.1 Mastomys coucha
CCCCCCCCAAAAAAAAAATCCCACCTCTACCACCCTTGAGGTCTTTGTGTAGCCTGGTGGCCAGGTTACGGGTTAAACTTCCTCTTTCCTTATAAGGACACGCCCAGCAAGCGCCTGGAATTCCTTTCCATGCAGGGGAAGCATTCCCAGCACCTTTGCTCTAGCCAAGGACGTACACTCACCCCGAAGACCCCCTACCCACTCCCCAAGGTTTATATAGCCTTTGTGCACCCCCAATAAAGAGAGCTGTTTCACTGCATACTTTCTCCTGCACACACTCTGACTGACCAAGGCCCTGTCTAACCAACCCACCTAGCCAAGCTCCATTCCTTCCAGTCCAGCCCGGTTCACAACGGTGCCTGGAAACCCCATATCCCAAGGGGAAAAGCAGACCCAGGCTGGCTTTCTCTCTTGCAAGAATTTTCTCTTGATTCTAAAACACCGCCGTTCAGCCATCTCTTTCTCTGTGCTCGTTTTTAAACTGTGATATGAATAAACACACCACGTCTTACCACTTAGACAGACCGGTTGGTGACTTTAAGTGCGCTCACACTAGTGTTTGACTGCCACTACACTGTCCGGCTCTCTACTTTCTCATTCCCATTCTTTTCTCATGCTCCTCTGGTCATGATTTTGCCCTCATAACTTCTTCTCCCTATCACCAGAGACTCAGACATCGGTGATCACATGACCATAGCACCTTCATTAGCTACTTACAGGCACGCATCACCATCTGGAATTAAAATGCCTGTGCCCATCCACATCAATAACTTATTAAGAAAATGCCCTGGGCTGGTGAGATGGCTCAGCAGGTAAGAGAACCAATTGCTCTCCCGAAGGTCATGAGTTCATATCTCAGCAACCACATGGTGGCTCACAACCACTTGTAATGAGATCTGAGGCCCTCTTTTGGTGCATCTGAAGACAGCTGCAGTGTACTTGTAATAAATAAATAATAAATCTTAAAAAAAAAAAAAAAAAAGAAAAGAAAATGCCCTATGGACTGTTTACAGGCTAGTCCTATGGTGGCGTTTTTCTCAATTGTGGTTCCTTCTAAGATAATTTTAGCTTGTGCCAAAAACCCAACCAGAACTCAGTGGAATACAAGAACGAATTATTCTTAGGGTCTTAACATGTGTCCCAGGCTAGCACTAAAGTCTCTACATAGCCCAGGATGGCCTCAAACTTGTGATGTTTCTAAGGTAAATCGCCTTGCTGAACATGGAGCTACTGTTTTGGGTCTAGCTAGTTCTAGGGACTCGCATTCTCTGCTTCCAGCATGCTGGGACTACCAGTGGTTGCCATATCCATTCAGCTTTGGATTCCAGGGATCTTAACTCCGCTCTGCCCCTTACCCGGCAGTGCTTCACCCGCTCAGCTCTCTCCTTAGCTTTTGTACTTAATTATCACAGTCACTATTTACTAGAGACTTATGATTAAACATAGGAAGATCCTGAAAGACTGACGACACACATCAGAGAAATGGTTGTTGGACAGCAGAGCTGACTTCCACATCCTCCCTACTGTCACCTGGGAGGGAAGACTCAGAGGAATGATGCTGTGTGCCTTGTCAGCTAGTTACATTCAGTCCAAGCCTGGAGCACCAGGTCGGTACTTGATGGGTGTGGGGAATGAGTCAATGCACGCTCTGTCTCTCTCCCCCCCTTTACATGTCTTCAAAGGACTGTATCGGTAAACATTCCAGAAAAATATTCCTGTGTGAAATGACAGCGTGTTCCAGGATCTCGTAGGAGGGAGTGACAGAAAGGTGGCCTGCAGAGCAGGTGAAGAGAGGGACCAGGTGACCATTTTTTAGTCACCACCACTGCGACAGGGGTAATGTGGATTTGGGGGCACAGGTTCAGGTCCTTCTGCTTGCAAGGCAAGGACCTTCCCAGCCTGCAGCAGATGTCCTAACAAGGTCCTACCCTGGAACTTTTCTACACACCTGACTGATTATCTTCCTGTCTCAGCTCAGTGGAGGGGCCTGCTTTCCCTGGATGCTGCCTCCTGAGACAGCACAAGGATCTTCAGATGCTGGAATTGTTTTTTTTTTTTTTTTCCCCTCTGCCAAACCTAAGAGAGCAGAATGATTTCTAGTTAGGCTCCAGGCATCATGTCTGGATTCTGTCCTGTGGCCCTGTCATACAGGGGAGGCCTGTAAACCTGTAGGGAAACATCAGTATGACGGGCCGTGGGTTAGAACCGTAACCACTACATCGTAAGTAAACAATGCCAAGTTCAAGAAGATGAGAAACAATTTTTCTATATATTCCTCCAGGCTTGCTTTGAACTGGGCTTCGAAAAACATTTCTTCCAGAAAGATATGTGGATACAATCATACAGATGAGATTGTCTGTCTTAGTTAGGGTTTTACTGCTGTGAGCAGACAGCGTGTGCAAGGCGACGTTTATAGGCACCACGTTTAATTGGGGCTGGTTTATAGGTTCAGAGATTTAGTCCATTATCACCAAGGTGGGAACATGGCAGCATGCGGGCAGGCATGGTGCAGGTGTAGCTGAGAGTTCTACATCTTCATCTGAAGGCTGCTAGTGGAAGACTGGCTACCAGGCAGCTAAGAGTAGAATCTTAAAGCCCATGCCTGCAGAGACACACCCACTCCAACAAGGCCACACCTCCAAATAGTGCCACTCCCTGGGCCAAGCAGATGCAAACCATCACACACTGTCTTAATTACCATTTGTAAACTGCTTAAGCATTTTTGTGCACACTCAGATACTCTTGAAGATGTGGGCTATGATAGCTGGAAAATGTGCAATTTGTAGTTCTTTGTAACATGGAAAAAGGGACATTTTAAGACACGGTATCTTGCCGGGCGGTGGTGGCGCAAGCCTTTAATCCCAGCACTTGGGGGGCAGAAGCAGACGGATTTCTGAGTTCGAGGCCAGCCTGGTCTACAGAGTGAGTTCCAGGACAGCCAGGGCTGCACAGAGAAACCCTGTCTCGAAAAACCAAAAAAAAAAAAAAAAAAAAAAAAAAAAAAGAGACACAGTATCTTAAGATGTTTGTTTGAGAAAGACATGGCAGAGAGAGCAGAGGGGCAGGCTTGTGCTCCCTGTGGCTGTGCTTCTGGCTGACCACAGAGCTACCCTCGAGCTTCTGATGTCTTTCCTCGGCGAGCGATTCCACCAGAATGTCTTATGGGAGGATGCATGAGGTCTCTTCAGTTCCAGAGAGGCTCAGGGAAGCTTTGACCTACCGTCTGCATCCAATAGCTAATGCTGCAATTCTGAGCTCCGGGAGCTGAAAAAAATGCCCTGCCTTTGACTTGGACACAATGAACAAGCCACTTAATGAGCAGGGGACCTCAGGTTATGGCTACAGGTGCACTGAGGTCCGGGTTATGGCACAGGAGGGGATCCATCTTGCTGTGACGTCTTACTGGGTAGTTAGGGCAAATCAATCCTACTTTCCAAAATGCCCTTTCTTCTGAATTTTTGTAAAATGGAGAGCGATTTTGTATATTGTGTCTTGGAAATGCAGCATGAGCAGGGAGAGTTCAGCTCACACCTGTGACAGTTCTCATTTGGATTTCTAGGCAGGCAGGACTCACTGCACGTAGGTGGGAAAGTACAGATGTAACGCCACTGGTAAAACTTCATTTTCTATCCTCGTCAGATTCTGTGCGGTGGAGACCAGTAGCTCAAATTGCTGCTGATGACTCTAAATCTCTGGCTCTGGTTTTCACTGATGACATTTTAAGTGGCCAGGCATCATCTCCTCTTTTCTATGCCCCCAGAGGAAGAAGAAGCAATTTGCCCTTGATCCCTGTGGCTGGTCCCATGCTGATTTCCATGCAAAGCTGGCTGATGAACGATACCCCAGTTAGCTGTCAAATTGCCTTGTGGTTATGATCATTTTGATGCTGCAAAGTGCACGTTATTATTCTCTCTAATCCAGAAGTACAGAGATGTGGGCGTGTTTTGCTCTGTTCCAGTGGCTGTCATCAGTCCCTGAAGGGGACTGATCTATGGTGGGCAGATCTTCCTACCAGTTGTTGGAAGGTTCAGATGAAAGAGATGGGGGCTGGTTGAAGCTCCTACCAGTTCAGAAAACTTCAAAGAACACCCATCCTTGTGCACTGGATCCAGAATTTGGAAGATAAAGTGACTGAGTTCTTTGAAAGCACAGAAAAACTTGGGCGAAACGGAAAGCATTTTGGGTCTTCTTCCCACATTTAATGCTCCGAAGAGAATTTCTGCCTTTTAATGATGATTTTTTGTTTTAGAGGCAACACAAGGAAGGGCAGAGTTGAAAGGATTTTAAATTTAATCCCAACACTTTCAACAGTTCAAGGCTTTTATCGTAGACTGTTCTGGCTGCTATAATCCCATCACTAGGGAAATTTCAAGGGTTTTAGAAATGCTATGCCAGGAACCACAGGCAAAGGGCAAACGCGTTAACAAATTATAACACAAGGAGGACTGGAGAGGTGGCTCAGTGATTAAGAGTACATACTGCTCTTTCAGAGAACCCAAGTTCCTTTCTCAGAACCCACATCATGTGGGGCCTCACAACTGCCCATGACTCCAGATTGAGAGGGTTGGAAACTTCTGGTCTCTTTAGGCACCAACACACACACACACACACACACACACACACACACACTCCCACCCACTTAAAAATAAGATCTTAAAAAAATTCTACCTTTAGGAGCGACTAAGGCAGTCGTCCATACCCAGCTTGCAGAGTTGGTCTGGTCTATCGTGATGGTTGAAAAGGCCCTACTAGATCTTAATTTACTCATTGGCAAAAGAAACAATCCTCGCTTGTAGATGTGAAAAGAAGTCTGTGGTGGGTTCCCAAGCAAGGCTTTCCCCAACATAACATGACTACCTCTCTTTATCAGCTGATGCCCTACCCAAATACCTATGTTTACAGGGGCAGAGTGAGAATGACAAAGTAGGGTGTGAAGGGACTTGGTTCATCCATGCTAAGTCTGGCCCATTACCATAAGTTAACGTGAATCCCAAGGTAAGGAATTTTAACTGCAGACAGTGTAGAGCTAATAGATATTTGTACTTTAGAAATTAGATGTAACACTTTTTAAAGATTTCTTTCACGTGTGTGAGTACTTTTTCAGCATGTATGTATGTGTACAATGTGCACGCCTGATGCTATCAGAGGTTAGAAGATGGTATTTTATACATGGGAACTGTAGTTAGGGATGCAGGGAGAGAGGGATGCAGAGAGTTAGGGATGCAGGGCAATAGAGATGCAGGGAGGTAGGGATGGAAGGATATAGGGGTGCAGGGAAGGCAGGAGATAGTTCTTAAAGCCCCCAATGAGTGCCAAGTTGCCAATGAGAATATCACAAGGCATTCGAGGAAAAGGCTAAGTTGATTCTCTCTGGCCCATTATCATATGTTAACGTGAATCCCATGGTAAGGAATTTTAACTGCAGACAGTGTAGAGCTAATAGATATTTGTACTTTAGAAATTAGATGTAACACTTTTTAAAGATTTATTTCATTTCATGTGTGTGAGTACTTTTTCAGCATGTATGTATGTGTATGTTTCAGCATGTATATATGTATGCCCAGCAGATGTGGGGGTCACTTCACAGAAAGGACTTCAGGAAGAGATATGAGTACGTCACAAGATGTATTGATGTCTATGGGGAAAGATCAAAGATGATATCTGTCAATCTACACTCCTCCACCCCCCCCCCCCCCCCCCCCCCCCCCCCCCGAGAAAAGAAGGCTGGAACAAATGGTACAGCTTTGGACTCTATCCTTCAGAATCAGTAATTAAAACTGATGACTTGGTTTTGGTTTCTATTGCAAGGAAACACTATGACCAAAAAGCAAGTTGGACAGGGAAGGTTTATTTGGCTTAAACTTCCAGATTATAGTCCATCCCTGGAGTGAGTCCAGGACAAAAACTCAAGTAGAAATGGAACCTGGAGGCAGGAGCTGATGCAGAGGTCATAGAAGAGTGCTGCTTACTGGCTTGCTTCCCATGGCTTGCTCAGGCTGCTTTCTTCTAGCACCCAGGACAACCAGGTACCACTCACCATGGGCTGGGCCCTTCCCGCTTGATCACTAATTGAGAAAATGCCTTGCAGCCGGATCTCATCGAGACATTTTCTCAACAGGGGTGCCTTCCTCTCTGATCACACTAGCTTGTGTCAATTTGACACGCAAAAACCAGCCAGTACACTAGTAATGGATAGATTCATCAATACATGTGTGTATACAAGGACAAAGACTCAGATCTTAGAAAAGTACACACCAAGGAAAGACAGGAGCAGAGAGTGGTGTGGGATTGAAGGCTATCTCCACAGCTGAGTAGAAGGCTTCAAAGTGGTGCGCCCAGTCCCTAAGGTCATCCAGATGTTAAAATAAAGACCAAAAGCCATCCATTCACCAAAGGGGGAGACTGTCATTGTTGGGTGATGACTTTTAAGTCATACATAAGGAGAAGAGATTTCAGGGGGTTAGAGGGTGCTTGGTCCTTGGGAATGAAGGCACAGCCAGTTCTTTTATGTGAACAGGAGGGAGAGGATGGGTTGCCGCAGGGTGGGATTTGGTTAAAGTGACAGAAGTGGACCTACAGAGAATGTTATAAGCCTGTGTGTTGAATCATGGTGACCCAGAACAGCCAGAACAGACCACATCCATGGGGTGATGGTGCCCCATGTCAATTAAAAATCTGTTTCTTTGGAAAACTGTGATGGACCTCTTGGGTAACATCCGAGTCTTCCTTTCACACGTATGAAACCCAGGCTCTCCTCCCCTTCGAAGCATCTCTCAGAGTAGCGGCTTTCCAGGTGCTTTGAGGACTCCCTGTGTTGATCTCTCCCATTGGCTTGAAGTCCATGAAGGCTAAGAGGATGCCTGAGAGGTTCAGACTTAGAGCCCCAAGGCCTAGCAGAATTCCTGGTACCTATCAGCTACTAGGTAAATAGGTACTACGTGGGTCTGTAGAATTCTCTCATTCTACAGCTGAAGAAGCCAAGTCTCCAACGTTAAGAACCCTTGTCATTGCTACCCTAGTCTGAGAAGCGGGCTGACAGGGTGTGTGTTCATTTCCAGTCCTGTTGAATGAATACGCTCTTCTATTCCAGCAGCATTGCCTTTCCTCTGACTAAGCAGGGAACACACATAAGCCCACTTATCCAGAATGCACAGCTCGGGGCTATTATAGTCCAGCCTCTCCACGCATTCTTCTAATGATGCCAACGTGCTGTGATTCCACGATCCCTCTTTGTAAACTGCCACTTACCAAGTACTCACTCTGTACTAACCATGAGCAGCTCAGGGCATTACATCCACTGACTCTGTTATTTTCGTGAGAATTCCTCACAACAATGATTGAGATCACTCTTTTTACACAAAGAGCAGCTATGTATTTCAGAAGTCAGGTAACTTAGCAAAGCCTTACATGTCAGGGTTAAGTACAGCTCTGGCAGACCCCAGCATACAGGGTCTTACCTACCATGATTTTTATGTGTTTTGTGGGGGGTTAGCAATTCCAATGTTCTCTTCTGTGATACTCTATTTGTAACCCTCCTGTTGGAAATGACGTATTCTAAGCAGACATGTGTCCCTCCCTTTAGCTATCAGTCAACTCAAACAGTGTACCCCAAGAAACTGGGAATTTCCTTAGGAGGTCCATGCTGGAAGAAGGAAAATGTTAGGAATCTTGGTGCCAGCCAGAGAGCAACTTGTCTCCCCAGAAGAGATGCCATCACACAGTTCTAACAAACTGTCAGATCATCTTTCAGAAGCAACTAGGGCTGAGATAATGATGGGTCACTGACAGGTAGGACCGGACTTTGACCAGGACTACTTCATTATGCATACCTTCTGCATTAGACATCTTTGTTCCTCATCCAAGATAGCTGCAGTGAATAAATACCTCCTTTCACCATTACTTGTCTATTTAGTTGACCTATTGAGGACTGATGGCTTAGTTTGCTATGGCTGCCAGAGCCCAGGCTCTGGCCATAACAGCACTGGCAACAAATTATGAAAAGCAGATTGACTAGTCAAAGAAGCCAATGAACTCCTTCCAGGCACTGTGAGTTGCTATGATATCGTGTTGGGGGAGGCACTAACTATAATGAAAGTCACTTAGTTTAAATAAAAGTACTGTTCCTCATTTTAAAGTAATATAAACCTTATGGTCAACAGTACACATGAAAACTACTATATACACATGAACACATGCACATAATACCCCTACATGCACATGTACATACACAATAGAAACAGATCACTAAAAACACCAATGGTCACGCCACAAGAGGACAGAAGAGTTGCGATTCTTGGGTTAATTGCTTTTCCGTATTACCTGGTTCACGTTCACACTGGCTCCTTCCAGAAGGAACATTTGTTCTTCTGTCTCACAGCTTTCCTAAGCAGAAGCGTGGCCAGTTCAAATGCCTCGCATGGTCAGAACCAGAAAACCTTCCTGACACAAAACTACCTTTGAGAGATGAGGTAGGAGGTTCTGACTACAGATTAAGCTGCATGTAGAGGAGAGAATGGAGCTGGGTCTTAGCGGAAGTGGGAACAAGAGTCTGAGAGGAGGATTGCTGTCTTCTCTAAAGCCATGACCTGGCAGTCCTGTGTAGCAGGAGCCTGTTTAATCTCTTCAAATCTGTGTCTAAATGTTGTCAGTGATTCCATAAAAGAGAGCTCTCTCCCCTCCAGCCCTGTACCTACAGTATGACCGCACAGACAGAGCATGCTGGCAGGTGAGAAGAAACTCATTAAGTCAGATCCTACCACCTCCAAGCTCTCTCTAGCTCAAGGTGACATGTCCAGATGACACTAGATACACTTACTTAGATATGCTCCAGACCTCTGGAGTCAACAGGCTTCAAATTGAGCTCATTATTTTCCCACCCATGGGATAGGCTCTGTCCATTCCTTATCGTCTACCTTTAGGAGAGAGATGTTCCCATCAATGCAGTCTACCAAACTGAAAATTTAATGATCCTTTTAGTGCTCTTTCTTCTACCCCTGCCACCCACTCATCACCATAACCTATTGATGGTTCTCAGTATCCAACTCTATACGACGTCATTATCTAAAACCTAGATAATTGCAATAACATCTCTGCTTCCAATATGGCACCTGCCACCCTTTCCGCATGATGATTTTAGAGTTACCCATTGAAAAAGGAGAAGAAGGAGGAGGAAGAGGAGGAGGAGGAGGAAGAGGAGGAGGAAGAGGAAGAAGAAAATAAAGGAGAGAAAGAAAGGAAGAAAGAAAGGAAGGGAGGGAGGGAGGAAGGAAAGAAGACAGACAGACAGACAGACAGACAGACAGACAGAAAGAGTGAGTTGCTCTTTCAGAGGACCCAGGTCAGGTTCTCAGCACCTATATGCTCCCACAAGTCCATCCTCTGCTACATATGCAGCTGGAGCCATGAGTCCCTCCATGTGTATTCTTTGGTTGGTGGTTTAGTCCATGGGAGCTCTGGGGGTACTGGTTGGTTTATATTGTTGTTCCTCCTATGGGGCTGCAAACCCTTCAGCTCCTTGGGTCCTTTCTCTAGCTCTTTCATTAGGGAC
Organism: Mastomys coucha; assembly: GCF_008632895.1. Taxonomy (NCBI): domain Eukaryota; kingdom Metazoa; phylum Chordata; class Mammalia; order Rodentia; family Muridae; genus Mastomys; species Mastomys coucha. The sequence goes on from NW_022196891.1 coordinate 80,541,905, forward strand.
CCTGTGCCAATGGATGGCTTTGGAGCATTCAGTTCTGTATTTGTCAGGCACTGGCAAAGCTTCTCAGGAGACATCTATATCAGGCTCCTGTCAGACCAATTTCCCTTATGAATATAGATGCAAAAATATTCAATAAAATCCTTGCAAACCTAATGCAAGAATACATCAAAAACAATCATCCACCATGATCAAGTAGGCTTCATCCCAGGGATGCAGGGATGGTTCAATAAACAGAAATCCATCAATATAATTCACTATATAAACAAACACAAAGAAAAAACCCACATGATAATTTCATTAGGTGTTGAGAAAACATTTGACAAAATCCAACACCCTTTCATGATAAAAGTCTTGGAAAAATCAGAAATTCAAGGCCCATACCTAAACATAGTAAAAGCAATCTATAGCAAACCAGTAGCCAACATCAAACTAAATGGAGAGAAACTGGAAGCAATCCCACTAAAATCAGGGACTAGGCAAGGCTGCCCACTCTCTCCCTACCTGCTACTGTGTTTTAGCCAAGAGTTCTAAGACAGGAAAATCAAATAACTAGAGAGTGAGGCCAGTGGGAACCCTGGAGACCAGAGGGAGCAGAAAGCCTTCATGGGAGAAGAGGAAGAGGATGGAGCCGGGCCGGGAATGTGCGTGGGTTCCTTTCTAAATGTTAGTTTCCCATATTAATGATGTGGACCTTAGCAGCTTTTTACCATTATAAATAACATATGTATAGGATAAAAAATTACTGTAATATAAAACAGAAAAGAGAAAAAAAGAACCCCACTGGTATGCTCACTAGTAAACAAAGATAAATTTGTTTTTGTTGTCCAGCAAATTTTAAATCAAAGCATAATACAGAAACACTGAAATCATGTATATAATCCATATGATGTGAATGTACTCAGAGTGCTACTTCACCAGCTCTCCAGAAGGCCCTCCCAACACAGTCCCTGACTCTCCTCCAAATAGGACTTCAACTACAATATCTAGCATAGTTCCTTTGGCTGGCTTTAAAAATTAGCACTGATATCCAACAAGGCCATCCTCTGTCACAAATGTGACCAGCGCTATGGGTCGCTCCATGTGTATTCTTTGGTTGGGTGGTTCAGTCCCCAAGAGCCTGTTAATACGGTTGCTCCCTCCATGGGGCTGCAAACCCCCTCAACTCCTTCAGTTCCTTCTCCAACTCCTCCATCAGGGACCCCAAGCTCAGTCCAATGGTTGGCTTCAAGCTTCCACCTCTGTATTTTTCAGGTTCTGGCAGAGCCTCTCAGGAGACAGCCATATCAGGCTTCCATCAGCAAGCATTTCCTGGTGTCCACAATAACATCTGGGTTTGGTGGCTGTATATGGGATGGGTCCCCAGACTTCATAAAATTCGCAGGCAAATGGGTGGAACTTGAGAGTATCATCCTGAGTGAGGTGACTCAGTCACAAAGGAACAAACACAGCATGTACTCACTGATAAATGGAAATTAGCCCAAAAGTTCGGAATTCAATTCACAGACCATATGAAGCCTAAGAAGAAGGACGACCAAAATGTGGATGCTTCAGTGCTTCTTAGAAGTATGAACAAATTTCTCACAGGAGGAAATATGGAGACAAAGTGTGGAGCAGAGACTGAAGGAAAGACCACCTAGTTCTTATCTTTTTCTAGGCCATTTTCCCCTTCTCTTATAAGAGTGTTGGATAATGTATTGAAAATGCATAAAGAGAAGCCAAGTTTGTGAATGGCATTCTTTATGGTAAGGTTAGTAAAGGAGTAAGTAAGATAATGTGTAGAAACACTGAAATTTTTAGAGAGACACTCAAATGTGAAGATTTGTTATCAATGTGTATTTCTGGAAAGTTCCTGGGTTTTCCAGAATTTCTATAAAAAAAAAAAAAAAAAGTAGCAGCCTAACAGCAAAAATATTTGCTGGCTCGGAGTCCCTCAGGCTTACAGAACGCACTGGGCCTCTTGACTGCCAACGTCTCAGCAAAGCTTGACCGTTTGTTTTTTAAATCCATGAAGTGCATCTCGTTTCATTCTAAAAATGTTGTCATATGGGAATAGTTTAATCCTGCGACTGCCATTAACCAGTCTACCACATCACACCTGCAGAGTGTCTGCTTGCGCCAGTAAGTTTAAGCAGAGTGAGAAGTAAGCATCCATGAGCCCTGTGATTCTCTGGAAATAAATCTTAAAGGCAGTTCATTCAAGGAGACAGCTCACCATAGACATCTGAGTGGTGCTTAACACCAACCAAGAAAACTGGCCTTTTGTAGTTACCAGTGAATTAGAAAAAATTGCAACCAAAGAAATTTTTGCTAGATATTACTGCTTTATTTACTGGTTCTTTCTTCCAGACAGAGGGAGACAATACATTTTTATTTGTTTTCATTCCAGCGAACTACCACTGTCTCTGCTGTACCCTCTTCTGAGTGCTGATGCTAAAAAAGTTTAAGCTGTAGCCCCTATCATCTAAGTGCTTTAATATATAATAATTATAGAAATATGATCCTGGCATCAACATACATATAAAAGGTAAATAAAGCTTGAAGGTCTGAATATTGAGTGTTAGCTGTAGGTTAAAAATACCTTACCCTAGAGAAACCTAGAAGTCACAGGAGAGTTTGACTCGAGTTAGGCTTTGAGGAAGTCTTGAATCTGCTAACAAGTGCTAAGGGGCGGGAATCTGAGCAGCTGGAAGTGGAAAAACAGAAGACCTAGAGGTGGGAATCCACATGGTTTAAAATAAACCCTACAAGACCACAGCAACAACGGGCCGGGGACAATGCGTCAGTTGGTAGGATGTTTGCTGAATATTCGAAGATCCCTGGGTTTGATCCCCTGAACCTCATGAACTGGGTTTAGTGATGTATACCTATAGTCCCAGTACTTGGAAAGCAAAGACAGGAGGATCAGAAGTTTAAGGTCAGTCTTGGATACATAGCAAGTTCAAGTCTGGCCTGAGATTCATAAGCCCCTGCCACAAAACAACCAGAGCGGGGAATACAAAGTCCAGGAATTGCTTATCTTATTGCCTTCTTTCTTGCTCCTGGGTCAGAGTCTGACACATACTGATTGACAGGTGCAGATGGACTGAATACAGCTTCTCCATATGTGAGTGTCTGTAATTAAACAGACATAAGTAGGAGACAACTAGCTTATGAAGAGGAAGGGTTTATTTGATTCCTGGTTCTGGAAGTTGCCGTGTAAGGCTGAGCAGCCATATTGCCTTGGGCCTCTGATGAGTGAACTGAACGGCTCTGGTGGAGAGTGAAGGATCAAGGAGACTGTGGGTGCCAACCTTCAGGAAAATAAAAAAAGCAAGGGAGAGGAGGAAGAAACGCGCTCAGGCCTTGGCACATGCTCAACCAAACCATAACAACATGGTTAATCAGAAACCATTTTGCCATTGTTTGTCTTGCCCAGTGTCCACTGCAGGAAGACAGTGTCAGGGAGAAAGCAGGAAGTTGAAAGTCCTCCTCCCTCTATGGTTGGGTCTAAGCTCCTCAGGCAGGGACTCTGAGGAGCTTGTCTGGGCATTCACATCCATGGGCTGTGCCTTAGATGGAGTCATTGGCCTTGTGCACGTGGGGAAGTAGGGAGATCGCTTAGCTAGAACTTTCTACCCAATGGAACCATTTCTGATGTTTTCCCTCTGAAGCCATCCTCTCCCCGCCTCATGCTTTCGGAGGTTTGCCATAGCTGGTGCTGTGTGTTTTGTATGAGATTTCATGGAAACTAGTTTAAAAAGGGAAAGATGGGGCAGTTAAAGAATTCTCTTGAGAAAGGAACAAGTTGGAGAAACAGCTAAGTATGACGCCTTTGAGTAGAGGGGTTTGAATCCGCCAAAGAACCCTCAGTTACTGCAGAAACGAACGCCAGCGGTCTTAGGTTTCTATTGCTGTGATGAGACACCAGGACCATGAGTAACTTTTGATTTTATCTTCAGACAACAGTCTTTTACAAAAGGAAGTCAGTGCAGGAAGCAGGAGGCAGGACCTGGAGCAGAGACCATGAAGGAGTGCGGCTTCCTGACTTGCTTTCTTGTATGCCCCAGGATCACCTGCCCTGGAATGGCACCACCCACAGTGGGTGACTCCTGTGTCAGTCATCAATCAAGAGGATGCCCCGGAAGTTCGCTGAAAGGCCGATCTGATGGGAACATTTTCTTAACTGAGCAGGGCACCACTTTATCAGAAACATGTAACCTCAGCCTTGCTTGGGATGGGCTTGGAAGATTGTCAGTCGGGCAGAGGCCATCAGCTCTTGCTTTAGTTTTGTTTTCTGCCCTGAAGCCTGTGAATAGGAAGGGAAATGTACAGAGCGTTGGCTCCACCTTAGACTGCCCCTCCCCCCAGAGTCATTTGTGGGAGTGATGGCACACAGTGGACTGTAACAGGGGACACTGTCATCTCTTTCAGTCCCTGCCGTACATTCCACATGGTGGAATTTCAGAGTAATAAGGGAGGCGGATAGACAATGAGGCAGTTAGCAATGACACTTTAATGACTGACTTGGTCCATCTGTAACTCTGTGTCAAGAAAGAAAAACCCTGACTTGCAAAGTTTGATAGCTTGTATAAATATGTAAGCCACTTGCCGTGGTCTTTCTTACATCATTGGAAGGCGTCCCTGGAGGTCAGGACCACAGTCCTGTGGCCTCTCTAACTTGGTAAGTAAGCTGCCTTTGACGACACGGAGGAAAGAACTGTTCTCAGCCTACTCTCTCATCGCTAGGGCTTGGTGGATGAGCCATGCCTGTAGCTCCTTCATAGGCATCGCCGGAGCCTTTGAGTTCTGGAGCCCCAATCGCCTGTTGTCATAGCTTCCCACTTCTCTTCCTCCACCTTGATCAAAGCATCAACTAAGAGCTACCATCCAGAACAAATGGACTATTGGTTTTCTTTCTCACCATCAGTCCTTGTACCAGTGAAGAGCATAGCAAGCTGCCAAAAGGCTCATTTGGCTGAGGTTCGTGATTGGTACTGATTTCAGCAGGATTTAATGGAACCCATATGGGGGAGGGAGGGAGGCTCAGGAGGAGGAGCCCAGAGGGGATCTGCCGCTTTGAAAAGGGCCTCGTGGCAGGGTTGTGGTTCTGACACAATGACATTTTGGCTGTGCAGTGGGATGCCTCTCCTTTGTATTGTAGGTTGGTTAACAACATCCGCACCCTCTCCCCATGCCATGTGGGTGGCATACACCTACTTACTTGAGATAGCACACTGTGTCCCAGCATGATCTGTATCCTCACCTGAGGGCACCACACATCCACTGTGTCCGCCATAGGGCCATTTAACACTATCATAAAGGAATACAGTCTCTGCCAGGCGAGAGCAGTGGTGAGGCCGGTGAGGGGAGAAAGGAGATTACCCAGGTGTCCCTCTCGGCATGCCTGCTCATCCTCAGCCTGCTTCTCAACCCTAAGTCTAAACAGAAGCCAGGGAGGAGCCAGTGCTTTTTTTCTTTTAAGACTCAGCCCCATCAGATAATGAGAGCCTTCTCCCTAGATGGAGCAATCACAATGGCTACAAGTCACTCATTCCCTGCCCACAGCCACTGACGGAGACTGCCTTTGGCAGAAATTCGTTATTAAAGTCATTGTGTGTGTTCGGGGTCCAGGCCTGTACCACTGGCCTTCACTTTTTCTTGTTTCATTCTAACCTATTGCTTCTTCATTTCCCATTATCTTTCATTTTACATCTTCATTCAGATCTGCCGGTTCACTTCTCAGCAGAGGCACCTGGGGAAGACCTCTGGTAACAGAGGAGTAGTCATGGCCACCCCGATGCACATCGCTTCTTTTCAGGGCAGTCCCCAGAGGCCAAAGCTGTCTTTCATTTGCCCCATTTGCCCCATGGTAGTGTATTTAGGATCTCCCCAAGAGGACTATGGCAACCCTGTATTTCCTCGATCCTGTTTTACTTTATATTCTATGTAGTGGTTCAGGCTGTCATGCCATACAGAGCTGGCTGTCAGGCAGCGTTCGGTTGGCTGATAGATTGAATAAGACCTCAGCTGTCTTGGGGGCAGAGTTTCTATATTTTCATAAGAGCACTTGTTTGGAACAGTGTTCATCAAATTTTAATAAGTATATGAATCACCTAGGATCTTGTTAAAACTCAGTCTGTAGTTAGGGTTAGGGAGGGCCTGAGCCAACACTTCTAGAACATTCCTAGGAGGCTGCTGCTGCTGTTCTATAGACACTACAAGACTAGATCACAGCCAGTGTGGGGCCTTTCTGACGTAAGCCATTCACTCAGCAACTCCATGTTGTGCTAGGTGTTGCAAGGGGGACGAATGGAAACTTCTCATTCTACAGACAGACATATTGAGTCTTGGTGGCTGCTATGTTCCTTAAGAGATATTTCTTTGCCAGATTTGGACAAAACTTTCAATTCTACTAAATCTCAGAGTTCCCTAGATAACCAATAAAAGCTTCCTTTATAATCTTGTGCGTTGTGTGTGCGTATCTGTATATATTTTCATGTGTATGTATGCATGCATATTTAAACACATATATTTGTATGCATATATATTTGTATACATGTATATACATTTATATATCTGTATATGTATATGTGTATTTGTATATGTATTATGTATATATGCATACATATATTTGTGAGTGTGTATATGGATATGTTCTTGTGTGCATGGAGGCCAGAGGCCAGCATCATGTGTCTTCTTCTCTCCCTATCTTTGAAACAGTCTCTCACTGAGCCTGGAGCTTACTGATATGGCTAGACTGACTGGCCAAGGATTCCCAGGAATCCTGTCTCTACCTTCCCAGTATTTAGATTAGAAGCATAGACTCCCATGCCTGGCTTTTAAAGGGCATTCTCAGGATCCATTCTGGTCCTCATACTTATGCTGTGGACACAGGACACCCGGAGTCATTTCTCCATCCCAGGAGCTTTCCGTCCATGGCCACTGTCTGCGGTTCTCAGCTGCACTCTTCTGCTGATATTTCTGATCAGGCAGAAGGATGGTTTCCTAAACATGAGATGGATAGAACTTGGCTCTTTGTGCGGCAGGGAAAGACATTGAGCAGCAGCTAATTTACCACCAGGGGCAGGTTGAGATGTCTTTGTGTGTGCACACACATGTAGGCTGTGGACTCCGTTTTGAAATAAAGTTCTCTTTTACAAACAGTTGAGGCTTTTAGCGTTTCCTCAGTGCCACTCCAGTACATCAGGGAAACATTATGGGGCTGTTATCACAGGGGCCCATCTGCTTTACCTCACGCTTTCTGCTTCTGGCTCACGGCTCTTTTCTTCTGGGGGAGCCATTTTTTTTTGGTTGGCCCACAAAACCAACTGAGTGTTTACTGAGGAAATAAACTTCAAGGAAAACTGGAGTGAGTCCCAGTCTGGATAAAATATGAGTACGTTTCAGTTACTCTTCCAGCCAGTGGGGTGTGCTGAAAGAATGGGTTCGATTATTTCCAAATGTCTTGTTTCTGTTCTTGATTTATCCGAATGGCGGTAGAGAGAGAGAAGGGGTGGTGTGTGGGCCGGTGAAATTATTTACTACTTTTTGAGACAGGGTTTCACGTAACCCAAGCTGTCCTTGAACTTCTTATGTAACTGAAGATGACCTTGAATACCTGGTGTTTCTGCAGCCACTTCCAGAGTTGCTGGGATTCTAGGGTTTGCCACCATGCCTGGTTGTATCTGTTGCTGGGGATGAAAGCTGAGGCTTTGTGCATGCCAGGCAAGCACTTTACCAACTGAGCCAACACCCCCAGCCCAAGTGTTAAAACTCTCTTAGAGAGGAACAAGAAAGACTCCTTCCCGTTCTCCCCCCAGGGCAACACAAGTGGCTTGTGATCGGAGAGAGGACTGCAGATTAAGATGATATGAAGAAATAAAAATTTTGCCACAGGGGGAAAAGCTGTTTTTCATGTTCTGCTGTTCCAATGGCCAACTAGACACAGAAGAAAAGCCAGACTTATTTGTGCCGGAGCCACGTTGTACTCAAAGTCAGTAGGCAGTTTTGAACTCTAGAAAATAGGGTTTGTGGGTCTTGATTCTGGGTGAGAAAGGACACAGAACGTGGAAAGGCACTGAAGGATTTGTTACTTTTTGACTTTGCTGTAACAAAGTATCTGGCAGTAGCGGCTCTCATAAGGGAATGAATGTTTAGGCTTAGGGTTTAAGTGTTCCGTCTACTGTGCTGGGGAAGATGTAGCAGCAGCGTGAGGAGGCATCTGCATGTCAAGGAGCAGCCGAGATGAGAGCTGGCACTCAGCTCTCTTTTCTCTTTTTTACTCAGTCCAGGATCCTGGCTCACGGGATGCTACTGCTCTTTATGGCTCTTCCCACCTCAGTTAGCAGAATCTAGAAGCTCCATCGCAGACACGTCCAGAGGGTTGTTCCTGCCGTGATTCTAAATCCCACCAAGTTGGGACCAGATTAACAACCACAGGGGTAAAATTACAAAGGTTGGCTTTTATTTTTAAAGGCCTCATACAAGTCAGGCATGGTAGTGCATACCTATAAACTCAGCATAAGAGGCTGAGGGGGGCGGATATTTTGAGTTTGAAGTCATCCTGTGCCACATAGAGAGAAATAGTGAGAGCTTGTATTGAAGCAAAACCAAAAACAAACCCAAAATAGCCAGGAGTACATAATGCATGCTGGGACTTCTCACTGTCACCATTGACATTTGGCCTAGATAACTGTCTCATGGGGGCTGCTCTGTGTCCTGGAAGTCTGTTGGCAGTGTCTCGGGCCTGCACTCACTGGTCACTGGTGGCACACTGCCCCAGTTGTGATAATGTAAAGTGTCCTTAGATGTTGCTAGATGTTTCCAGCAGGTAAAACGTGCCTCTTCAAGGTAAGAACTACTTCTGTACGCTACAACTAAGGGACCACTCTTGACTGTATGCTACAGAGCATTCCCTGGAGTCTCTATACAGTTTCACTTGCTGAGAACTCAGGCCTGTGTTAGGGGGAGTGGTAACTTCTGTGTCAGGTCCTGTCACAGGTCTCCCATGTGGAGGGAGGGCCGTGTGAGGCTGCAGAAGAGAGACTTCCTGAGGCCAGGCAGGGTCCTGTCAGGGTCCTGATCCACTGTAGGACTATGGGGCTGAGAAAGTCTGGGATTCATGCTTTCTCTCTGGGAGACACTTGGGAAGCCAGACATACCTATGCCTTCTGGGAAAAGGCAGAACCTCTTTGGGCCAAGAGGAGGGCCCAGATAGGACTTCATCAGCTGGGAGGGAAACTATGGGGACACTAGGGTTCTGTGCTGCCTAGTCATATGGCAACTTGACACAGCTGGAATTATCTGAAGGGAAGGAACTTCAATTGAGAAACTGCCTCCATAGGCTCCAGCTGTAGGGTATTTTCTTAATAAGTGGTTGATGAGGGAGGGCCCAGCCCATTGTGGGTGGTGTCATCCCTGGACCGAGTTCTATAGGAAAGCAGGGCTGAGCAAGCCCTAAGAAGCAAGCCAGTGAGCAGCCCCGCTCCATGGTCTCAGCTCCTGCATCTAGGTTCCAACCCTACCTGAGGTCCTGTCCTGACTTCCTTCAGTGGTGCACTCTAATGTGGAAGTGCAAGCCGGATAACCCTCTTCCTCCCCGCGGTGCTTCCTTCTTGGTGTTTCATCACAGCAATAGTGACCCCCAAGACAGCTCCTGGGGTAACAGACCATTGTACCTTTAGCCATATCTGTCAAGGTTTTGAAGACTCGCACTTTCCCCACACCCCAAAGTTCTACTTTTTAAGAATTTTTCTGAGGGGTTGGGAGACATCTCAGTGGGTCAAAGTGCTTGTCACACAAGCATGAGGACCTGAGCTTGAAATTTCAGAACTGTAGAACAATCTCGATGTGTTGTCCATGACTGTGATCCCCTGGGAAGAAGGAGACAAGAGATCCCTAGAAACTGGGGTAAGCCAGGTAGAGGAGGGACGGATAGTGTGGCTCACATGGTAGGGAAACAGAAGGCCCTGTGACAACCAAGGTGAAGGTGAGGGATGACAAAAGTTTGTCCTCTGACTTCTACATGTGAACCATGGCACATGGGCACTCTTCTTTACACATGGTAATGTGTGCATATGCATACACACTTCACACACACACACACACACACACACACACACACACACACACACACAAATGGGGAGGGAGAAAGAGAAAGGGGGGGAGATATTCCTGAGAAAGATGCTACCTAAGAAAATTGTTTTAAATCTGAAAGAACAAAATGCATATATTATCTATATGACATATTTATAGACGTACATGTCTGCATCAGTAGTGCTGATAATGTACATTATAAGACACCATGTTGATCACTAGTTATTTATTTAAAATGTCTGCATGTGTGCCTGTGTACATTTGTGTATATGTGTGTGTGCTTGCATATGTGTCAGTTTATACGTGTGTGAATGTGTAGTCACATATATGAGTGTGTGTAGTTCTATGTGTATTTGCATGTGTGTCCATATGGCTTACATGCATGTGTGATTGTGTGTGTGTGTGTGTGTGTGTGTGTATGTGTGGGTGTATGTGCGGGTGAGTGATTGTGTATGTGCATACATGTGCAATTGTATATGTGTACTTGCATGTACATATGTGTGTGCTTGCATATCTATACTTGATATATCTGCCTGTGTGGGCAAATTTGTACAGCAAAAGGAAGGCTGCTCCTTCACACTGAGTGTGGTTATTGCTAGCGATAGACACCAGGATGATTTCATTGGCATTTTAAAGTTTGCCTTATTTATGGGCCCCGCAGTATGTATCATAAAAAACTAAGTAAAATTAAAACAGAACCCCGTCACACCATAATTTCTGACAGCAAGAGTCTCTTCAAGGTTAGAAAACACAGACTTTTTACCCTTATTTGTACTTACTGTTGGCTCAGCCTGTTTATGCCTAGGCAATTGCATGGGCCGATTCCTGCGCCCCTGAAAGCTGGGGTTCAGATCCAGGGAGCTTCTGTCCCTTGACTCCCTAGAAAATCGGCTTCCCCGACAGTGGCTTCTGCTCCTCCGGAGCGGCTGCACACACCTTAGAGCATTTATACAGATTCCCCACAGCTAGACTTTTAGTATTTCTAGTGAAAACAGGTCCTTGCCGAACAGTGGTTACCTAGCTAGCTAGCGACTGGAGCGTTTCTCCCATCTGGGCATCCTCCCTCTGGCCACCGATGGCTTTGCTATTTCAACAGGGCTCTGTTAATAGTTGGTCATCGCTTGTGAATCCAATGAAAGAGAAGTCAGAGAATTGTGAGTTATCTCTGTCATTGGTATTTACTTAGGGACAGGAAAGCTGTTTCCACAGTGTCATTCTCAAATGTCAAAAGGCGGGGCAGCCAATGTCATCTCAGAATGAAGAAGAGTCAGGGCTTACACATCTACGGGTATTTGTTAGGGGGGCCACAAACTCCATTCCACATCCTGCTCCACTGTGGCTAAGGATGTTCTGATTTCAGAAAGGTGAGGTCAGTCTGTGCCATTGGAGCCACAGGGTGAAGCCTGGTTTGTCAGGGGCTGTGGTCCCATCAGGGCAGCTTGAGGGAATACACAGACCAGAACCATACAGTTGACTCCCTGGGGTCATTTGTTCACTTTGATCCCATGTTTACAGTCGTCCTCATAGAACTGATCAATACATTTCTTTTCTTTTAACGTGTTTCTCTCTGTGTGTGGGTCTCTCTCTGTCTCGGTCTTTCTTTTGTCCTTTCTTCCTTCTTTTTTTGTGTTTATGTATGCATAGATCCATATATGTATATGATATAGGTATGTATATGTGCACATTTGTATGAGTGCAGTTGCGTGTGTGTGTTTGCTTGTGCGCACACATGGATGTTCCAACACATATGTGGAGGTCAGAGGACAACCCCAGGTGTCACCCTTGTCATCTACTTTGTTCTGTGACTTCGTCTCTCTTACCGTATACTGCAGCATGTGCTGCGGCCCATGAGCTTCTGGGAAACTTGACTCTGCCTCCCACCTCCCGTCTCCCTGTAGGAGAGCACACACTACCGCTCCTGACTTATGTGGGCTCTGAGGAGTTGAACTCAAGTGGTCAGGGCTCCCTTATAAGACCATCTCCTCAACAACACACTCTATGCCATTTCTAATTCTCAACCAAGAAAGGGACTTTCAAAAAAAAAAAATTCTATGTATTTCATTTGAATTTCAAAAAGCAGAAGTTTTTCCTTATTTTCCACGTGGAGGACAGTAACTAATGGGTTTAATCTGAAGCCTCCTATTAGTCAACAAAATGTCCATAGAGACAAATGACCTTGGATATAGCTTGGACTCTGCAAGCAGGAGCGAGCTCTCTAAGAGAGGACAGATTCTCATAATTTTATTGCTGTCCGAATGCTGGTGTTGTTCCTGATGGCTCTCGGTGTTTGGAGGAACGTTGCATTTTGCTGTATTGGAAGACAGGCTGAAAGCCAAAGCAACTTATTGGTAGATAAGTATAACTTCTGAAGAAGTTTGAAATCTAGGGGGAGCGTCCTGTATCCCTCTCTGTCCTATACAGCAGAGTCCCGAGTACAGAACTGTGCCCTGTTACAGCATCTGAGACCACAAAGCCCAGGATGCAGGGAGGCAGGTATAATTTGGATGTCGAATGTCTCTAAGGGTCTACCTATTTCAGGCTTGCTCCCCAGGGTGTTATTGTCAGGATATGAGGGAACCTTTGAGAGAAGGGCTTTACTGAAGTCTTTAGCTCATTTGAAATATGCCTTCAAATGGATGGTGGGGCCACCTGCCTACCACCTCACTGTTGTTCACTTCCAGGTCATAAGTCGAACCCTTTTGCTCTTCAGCATATTCTGCGACGATATTGTGTTGACACAGGCCTTAAGCAACACAACCAGTGTCCTGGTTTGAATGGATGAATGGCTCATAGTAAGTGGCCCTATTAGCCGTCGTGGCCTTATTGGAGTAGGTGTGGTCTTGCTGGTTGAATTGTGACCCTGGGGATGGGCTTGAGGTTTCACCTTTCCCCTCGTTTATGTCAGGGTCTCTGTTATTTGCTGTGGTGGACACTGGGCTATGCGGCCTGTGAGTTTCCAGGGATCTCCTGCCTCTCACTTTCCATCTTGCCATGCGGGCAGTAGGACTGCATGTTTTTATCACTTTGCCTGGTGACAGAAGCCAGGTCCTTGTGGCTATGCAGAAGTGCTTACTCACTGGGCCAGCATCCACCATCCAAAGCATCACCTTCTCTTCCTAACAAATTCTGGATGGGAACCTGGAGCTGAGAGTAGGCATGCGGGAGATGCCCCTCTGAGCAAGCTATGGACGGGAACCTGGAGCTGAGAGCAGCGTGCGGGAGATGCCCCTCTGAGCAAGCTGTGGACAGGAACCTGGAGCTGAGAGCAGCGTGCGGGAGATGCCCCTCTGTGCAAGCTGTGGACGGGAACCTGGAGCTGAGAGCAGCGTGCGGGAGATGCCCCTCTGAGCAAGCTGTGGGTCCCTCGGGGCAAGGGCTCTACCTTCCAGGGTGAGACAAGGATAAAGACACTTTGGTCTTAAGTGTGATGAAGAACCTGCGCAGCAGCCCGGGGACTTGATGATGGAGACAAACTGGAAAGAGAAGAGTCTAAGAAGTCACTTAAAAGAAGTACGCAGCTAGGACTCAAAGCTGTTAAGGATTGCTCAAAAAAGAAACAGAAAAATCATATTAAATTCACTTTGAATGCATTTTCTACATGTGTCCTCCCCCAGTGGGATTATCCTTCTTCACTAGCTGTCCTCTAATTGTCTGGGGATAAAACCCAAGGAACCTCGGTGTTCCTCCAGTGTCAGAACTCCAACATGAGCTTGAATTTTAGAGATGACCAAGCCCTTCTGCCAATATTTAATGTCATTGTTGGATGAGGCTGTCCTCCCTGGGCCCCAAGTGTGCTTATACATTCTGTCTGGAATTTTCCAGAAGGCAAGGCTTGGCCATTCTTTTCCTGGGTCATTGCTCAAAGTCATGTTTCTAATGAATGACCATAAAAAAAATGAAGTTATGACTTTCTTTGGAACTAAATGTGGGCTCTCCATAGAGAAGGCAGGTGGCTTCAAGTTGCTCCCATGGGGATTCGAGGTGGGGGAGACAAAGGCAACCCAATACAAACATTAGCTCATTCTGTTCACAGAGCCATGATTAATAAGTGTTTCTGTGGGCTAGAATCTCATGTCTTTTGTCAGCACCCACGGAACAACACAAAGTTAACTTGTTAGCTTTGTAGGACACTAACATAGCCACTGCTTACTGTAGGAAACATCTCTTTAGGATAAAGAAAGAGAAAGCTAAGGAAGAACAGGTGAGCATGCTGTCTCTTGGTGTGGTATTCAGAAACCCATCCAGGTACGAGCGATTGAGCGCTAGGCTTCTGGAGGGCTATTCAAAAATCTGTGGTAAAGATCCTTCTCCTTAGAGTGGAAGGAAGGCACAGAGAAGATGAAGAGAAACTCTTATTTGCAAGAAAATGTTTCTTTTTCTGTGGGGATTTGAGACTGAGAAGGAAATGAGATTAGAATCTTAGGCTGTTCATAGAGACTCTCTCAGGTTTACACCGTAGGGCCGGACGTTGGTGTGGGAGAAACCTCGATTAGTCTATTTTCTGTTGTGATAACGGAATGCCCGAGGCTGGATGGTAGATAGAGAAAAAGGGTTTCTTTGACTTATTAGTCTTGTTCAGTGTCTGGGGGCTGGGGGTCATAACATACTTCATCATAACATACTGAGCTAACATGAAAGGGAGTGTGCCATCACATGGTGAACCAGGATCTGAGGAATTCAGGGTGTAGGGTTGTTCTTTCTTATAACACCTTGTTCTGTCCTGAAGTAACTGTCTTAATTTCTTCTGAGGGTGGCATCCCCACGTGGGAGGAGCTTCCCATTAGGCCCCATCATCTGTCGATAGTGACTAACGGAGGACTACAATTTTAGCACGTGATTGGGAGACATAGTCAACGAAACTGCAGTGAACTAAGTCTGGGAATTAGTGAAAAAAAAAAAAAGGTCCCAGTAGATTTTTTTTAAGGCAGTTCTTTTATTAATTCTATGAGAATTTCATACAAGGTGGTCTTTCTAATACATTTTCTTTGCAATTAAAAAATATAATTATGTAATTTCCCCCTTTCCTTCAATACCTCCCATACCCAGTGATTTTTTGAAAAGTCAGAATGGAAGTTATCTGAGAGCTTGCCAAACATGGCTAATCTCTATTTTTGCTGACTCAATGGTTTTAAACTATAAAATACCAGAACTTTTCTTTTGCTGTTTTTGTTTCGTTTTGAGACAAAATATTGCCATGTTAACCCGTGATGAACTTGAACTCTCTCTGACTCTCAAGTGCTAAGGTTACAGGTGTGCGCCATTGGGCCTGGCCAGAGCGATTCCTATAATCAATAATGTCAGGTATCTAGAGACATTTGCAAATCGCATCATTGGCTTCCTTCCTATTGCTACTCAGGTCATGGCCACTGTTCCCGACTGCGTGGTAGAGTCTGACATGACAGGCTAGAGAGAATGGTGATGATTAAGCTCTGCGTTTGGGGGAAAATGCAGATATGGAGTATTGATCGGGCTTGCTGCTTTCCTTCTGAGGAAACGGAGAACCACAGACTCATTTCGTAGCTGTGTCATCGGGCCAAGCACTGGTGCTGATGTGGGCTAGACAAGGCAGTGGCCATGGCAACAGTGATCTGAGGCAGGGACATTCGGCCCCTACGTAGATATGGAATTTAATGGAGACATCTCTTTGAACCTCAGCGGGTAGGTGAGTCCAGTGGCGCCTTAAGCTCGTATTAATCTGTCTACTCAGATTCAATCTCAACATTGGCTTGCTTATCCATGGGCCCGTGTGGCCTGGCTTGCTCCTCCTGGGAGATGGAGTCATAATTTCATACAGAAGGTACCATAATCTCCCTGGCTTAGCTAGCTATAGAGAAAATGCCTTATTAGTTCATCAGCCATTTTTTTTTTTTTATAAAAAATTTAAGTCATTATGGAAAAAATAGATCACACATCACTGGTTTATTCATTTTGGGGATTAGTTTGTAGTGGAGTTGATGGGAAAAAATTAATACCAGCAATGCAAATATTTGACTAGCATAGAACATCAGGCTATAATTCTTTCTTCTTCATACATAAAAAAATACATAAAAATATGTATTTTTCCCCCAGGGCCTGGATCCTCAGTTAGTGTCTGATGTAGAGACAAAGGAATGTCTCCCTATGTTTAGTGATGAGCAGATGGGCATGAGGGAGGACCACAGGGGGACACCACCTGCTGAGTGGTGTGCATGCCATGTTTGTTGACAGAACATCGCAGAGGGAAATTGGAAAAAGATGCTCAAAGGCCTCCTGAAGGACATCTTACCTTCCCCTTTCTCCGTAGAAGGAGGAGGTGGAGGTGGAGGTGAAGGAGGTGAAGGAGGAGGAGGAGGAGAAGGAGGAGGAGGAGGAAGACAGCCATTCACGATATCTTCCATTTCTAACACAGACAGTTGTAACACTCAGAAGTCAGTTTCATTTAGTTTAACCTTAATGGCACTCTAGAAGTCACTGTAGCAGGAGGGAAATCTGGTCTGATCCAGGAAGAAACATTATTGTTACAGGAAACAACATCAATGTTTATTCATAGCTTGAGAGAATTTAATGTACTGATAGAGGTATTTTTTATATGTGATTGGGCGCAGAACAGAAGTAAAGATAGAAACTCCTTGGTAAGGTTTTCAAGCATTTTACGTAGCACTGAATGCCATGTGTCAGCCTGTCATAGCTTTCCCTGTAAACAGCCTAGAATTACACTGTGATATTATTTGATGGTGTGTGGGATTCAGTAGAAGGTAGATTATTATAACTTTAATTTAGATAAGTGTGACTACTCAGGTACAGCTGGATTTTTATCGTATAACAGACTCAACAGAAATGCTGTCTTACACTATGGGATCTATGACTTATGTGCTAGAAGAGTCCTTTTGAAACCATAGCATTTATTCAAGAGTTATGGATAATCTAAAATAAGAAATAGTGCTCTGGGGGCCAGGGAGATAGCTCATTTGTGAAGGTACCTCCATGTAATCACAAGAACCTGAGCGTGGACCCCAGCTTCCGTGTGAAACATCCAAATATGGGCTGTACACTTTTAATCCCAGCACTGGGGAGCCAGAGACAAGAGGATCCTGGGAGCTTTCTGGCCAGCCAGACTAGCTGAACTGGGGAGTCTTAGGTTCAGTGGGAGACCCTTTCCCCAAATAAGCTGGAGAGGGACAGAAGAAGACATGCAACATTGTCCTATGGCTTCTACATACAGCTGCACACATGTATATATACTCGCCTGTGTGTGCATACACGCACATGCACACACAAAGAGAGGGAGAGAGAGGGAGGGGGAGAGAGAAGAAGAAGGAGAAAGAGAAGGAAAAAGGAGGAGGTGGTGGAGGGTGGTGGAGGAGGAGGAGGTGGAGGTGGAAAGGGAGGAGGAGGAGGAAGAGAAGGAGAAATAGGAGAAGGAGGAGGAGGAGAAGGAAAAGGAGGAGGAGGTGGTGGTGGTGGTGGTACTGGAGGAGGAAGAGGAGAAGGAGGAGGAGGAGGAGGAGGAGGAGTACTGTTTTGTTTCCTAGCTTTCATTGTGTAATTTCTTTCCTTAGGTGAGGAATGATTTATTGAATAGGCAGCTCACATTTTACAAGAGAGATGCCTGAATAACAGCCATAGCAAACACTGTACCAGCCAGAAGTAGTGAAAATAGATTTCACAAACTAGGGAGCCATGATTTGTGTGGATTTCTTGCTACTCATAGTAAATTCAGAGAGTAATCACCATCAGGAGCTGACGTGAATTCTCCAAGAGCAAGTTGAGGCTGACTCATTTGTTATGTGTGCAAACCTGTCCCTAAACCTACAGCTGTCTGTGTCCTTGAGCCTATGCCAGGCACATCTATGTTCAGAACTGATGTGTGCATAGATCAAAAGAATCCTGAAGCAAATAGAAATTTTGGTGTGCAATGTGGGAAGATCTTCTGTTATACCCTTAAGAAATGTAGACTTGGGAATTCCAGGCTGGAGTGCATAAAACATGTCAAATTCATAACTGATTGACTGTCTTGTCAACTGCCCATTTAACATAAGGAGCACTGGATTGGGGGTTGACAGAGAGAGAAAAGAGAGAGAGAGAGAGAGAGAGAGAGAGAGAGAGAGAGAGAGAGAGAGAGAGAGAGAGAGAGGAGAGAGAGAGAAACAGAGACAGAGACAGAGAGACAGATACAGAGAGTTCCCTAAGCTCACAGTGCTGACTCATGTTATTTTTGTATAGTTTTACAAAAAAATGGGATGAACAAGCAAGTAGATATAAGCCCGTTACATGGCACCACTCTACCAGTGTAGACAGGACGGAGTAGGAAAGTTCCACTCAAGCTTGTAGCTGGGACCAAGAAAGTCACTACAAAGTATGGCTCTCATCCTGACAGAAAAAGACCAGAAGAACTTCAAATCAACCATTTTTTAAAAATCAGAGAACGAAGCCCAAATTTTCTAAAGGGCCGACAGAATTCAGGTCTTTCCAGGAGGGAAGAGATCTGTGGTTCTCTCACCCCAGGGTAGGGGGAGCAATTAGCCCACCGTTAGGGGATATGCCAGCCATAGTTCTCAGCAGCAGACAGAGGCTGAGCGATGAGAACAAAACCTGCCCCGACCAGTGTGGATCACCACAGACCCAGATGCTTAGCGGGACAGAAATGTACTCTCCTTAGTTCTAAAGCCAGAGGCTAAAACGAGGCTGTCAGAATGTCTGTGTCCCCGCCCAACGCTCAGTGGAAATTACTTTGCTAGTAGCTCCCTCTCTGTGGTGTTCGCTCCTGGCAATCCTCAGTGGTCATAGGCTCACAGCCGTTTCACTCCAGTCTGTCTCCGCCTTCACCTTGCTGCTGGATCTGTTTCCACGTTCGTTCTCTCTCTTCTATTGAGAACCATCAGTGGCTTCAGCACCTTCCTTCAGACTAACATAATCTTGATTTGATCATTATCTTCCGTATATCTGTAAACCCTTTACCTTCAGGGAAGTTGCCATTCTGAGGTTCTGGCTGGATACACGTCTTGGGGGGGGGGAACTCTCTCCACCCACAGGAGAACCTCAGACAATGAATTCACATTAACCCCGTTCTGATTAGTTATTGTGTGGAAAGCTACTCCCAGCTCTGGCTGGGAATGAAGAGTTATAATTTTAGCTTCTCCTGAGGCTGAGGCAGGAGGATCCCATGTTGAAGCTTGCCTGGGTTACAGAGTGAGTTAAAAGCCAGCCTGGGAAACTTGATGAGACCCTGTCTCAGAATAAAAAGTGAAAGCAAATGTGAGGTATAGTGTGTGGCAGAATATTTGCGTAGTGTGTGCAAGGCACTGGCCTTAATTCCCAGTGCTTTACATCAAGCGAGCAAACAAAAACAAATTAGCCATCAATTTAATAATACATTGCAGCCTTTTTATCATAGCTTATGGCTTTGTGATGCAGGAATCCAAGCAGAGCTTCGGTAGTCAGCACTTCTGTCCTGCACAACACTGGCTTGAGTCACTTTGTGGTATTCAATTGTTGACCGGTCCTATCCAGATGGTCCAGGACACCTCCCCTTACGTGTCTTGTGATGTTTAATTGTGACTGTCAACTTGACTGGATTGAGAAATGCCCAGGGGATTGACAAGACACACCTCTGGTGTCTGTGACATAATTCCCAGAGTTTTTTTGGTCAAGAAAGGTCTGAACTAATAAAATACTACAGATATGCGTGACCTCGCATACCTGGTTGCTTTTGTTTAGCATACTGCTTTCAAGACTCACCTCTGTGTGTTCTGTTTATTATTTCATTACTCTTTATTGTTAAATAATCCACTGTGTGGTCAGGCTTCGTGGTAATTCTGTCTTCTGGTACAGAGAGGAGGATGATCATTTAAAAGGAAGACTGGGATACATAGTGAGACCTTGTGTCAAAAAAACCAGTAAGAAATATTCAATTGCATGAATATGTTTTGTAGTTTGGGCTCTTAAAAATTTAGGTGTATGGCCCTAAACTTGTGTGTGTGTGTGTGTGTGTGTGTGTGTGTGTGTGTGTGTGTGTGTGTACTACAAGGGGTTTGACTTCATTGTTTTGACTGATCCACTTTTATTAGTGTCAATGTTGAAAAAAACATGAGTCCTCTTTGTCTTTTCTTGGCCCTTTCTTGAAAATCAATTGAAAAGCCAGTTTTTGATAGTACGATGAGCACGTTCAACGATACCTTAGTAGCCTAGGGAAAAAATCTGACGGTAGATTATAAGCATGGGTGCCCAGATTTCTAAA
>NW_022196891.1:80564133-80565178 GCF_008632895.1 Mastomys coucha
ATCGGGTATGCTAGCAATCCAAAACGAAGTTCTAAGCTGCTTACCTGGAGTGATGGGAAAGGTAACTCTGGGTTTTTTCAACCATATGTGGTGCCCAACCTCCCAGTCACCCTTTGGGGGAGGGATCTGTTATCACAGATGGGGCTGATTTTATGTAGCTTAAATGAACTGGATCCTAGACTACAGTCCAAACAGGACATTGATATTTACCGAGGCCTTAAGCCTCACGCTGATGATAGAAATCTGACACATTTTCAGTAGCGGCCACTGCCCTCCCTGTGCCCCATGCAGATAAGATCAGGTGGATTACCGACACTCCTGTATGGGTGAGGCAGTGGTCCCTTCCTCTAGAGAAAATACAAGCGGCTTCTATGCTGGTGCAGGAGCAGTTAGAAACAGGCCATCTGACACATGTTAAATAAGGAAAGATAATTCACTGCAATGCAAGTTTGATTTTTTTTTATTATTATTGTTACCGGATCTTTATTATACTACTGGCTACAATATAAATTACTACTTTTGGAGATGTAGCTAACAATTCAAGTAAGAACATCTTAGAATGTGGGTATCTTTGCATTAGCAATGATAGTTTTAGACATTGGTTCTGTAGAAAAGTATGAACAACTTAGTTACACTTTTGTTGTTGTTGTTGCATCATTCCAATAGGGAAAAGGATTGGAGAGCCAGAACCGGGCCTGCGGAGCCGGATGCGGAGCCGGAACCGGGCCCATGGAGCCGGAACTGGACCTGCTTGCTTGCCTTTTGCTTCCCGTAGTTGGGATCCTGAGACAGAATTTTGAGGCCAGCCTGGGCTACTCAGTGAGACCTGGTCGCAAACACACACACACACACACACACACACACACACACACACACACACTCACACGCACCCCAAAACCAAACAAACCAACAAACAAAAATCACCACAAAAAAAGCAGAAATTAAATTGAAACAAAAATCTGACAAAGAAAGACAAGTTTAAGCCGGGCGGTGGTGGCGCATGCCTTTAATCCCAGCACTTGGGAGGCAGAGGCAGGTGGATTTC
>NW_022196891.1:80565319-80574081 GCF_008632895.1 Mastomys coucha
AAAAAAAAAAAAAAAAAGACAAGCTTTAAAATACATCTCGAGAAATAGATTATTGAGGAAATATAGCATGTTCACACGGACACATATAATTTAAATGCTGAAACTATAGTATAAAAACAATTTAAATTCATGCTCGGCTGATCAAGTGCAAAAAGAAGAGCAGACTAAAAACAGTATGATCTGATCGTTTCCTTCCAGGCCTGGGATTCTGCAGCTCAGGCTGGAGGAGGTGACGCCACGGGGCTTGCGCCTCAGCTTCTCAAGGGCTGGTGATATTACGGCTTACAACTTAGCCGGATCTTTCTATTATAAAGTAAGTGCGCAGGAAAATGGTAGTGGTTTTCTCTGTCCGACCAAATTTTGGATTATAGTGATTGCTCTGTATCTTTGGAGGACTGACTCCCTGATTCCCCATATAGACTGAAGTCTGAGAGTACTGAAGTTCCTTGTGTGAATGCCGTGATATTTCCACATAGCTGACTCCATTTCCCATATACTTTAAAGTATCTGTAAGCTACTTAATGCTGAACCCAATGGAAATGTTATGTAAATACTTGTTATGTTTAGGAGATAATAACATGAAAAAGTTTGTGAATGTTTAGTGCATATTAATTTTTTACATATGGTGGGTGGGGTCCATGGATAAGAACCCATGGTGCAGAGAATATTGACTATATCTCTCTATTTTTCTTGGTCTGTATTTTCACCATTAATCACATAATAATTGCACAATTTACAAAATACATTGATTAATACTAAGGGCCTGGTATCCACGGGTCCGTTCTGATCTTGGCTGCATTAAATAAGAAGGTGTGCGTGGACATTCCATGCTGCTCTCTGCTGTGCCCCAGTCTTGATGCAATGGACTCAATGATTCTGCACCCACAGAAAGGTGTCACATGTGGGGGTTTTGTCTTGCTGGGAGGCAGCCATGAGTCACAGCTCCCTCTTAGCCACACTATCCTAAGAGGCAACAACTTGATACTCTTTTGCCACAGCCCTTAGTGCATTTCAGGACAAGAGGCTTAGAGAGATGAATGACAGCTCTGTTACAATCATGGAGACCTGCCTGAGTTTGATCCCTCAAAACCCAAGCAAAGCAGCTGAACACGGCGGTGCACTCTCGGAAGCCCTGTGCTGCGGAGGCAAGCAATCTTTGAGGACCACTGGCCAGCTAGCTTAGCAAACTTGGAAAGGTCTAGGCCAATCACAGGCCCGTACAAAGTGGAAAAGAAAAGAATACAAAACTTAAGCGTCCACGTGTACCTCCACACATGTATAAAGATACATACACATGTACATTTCTAATTAGATGATTGTATACAGCTGTAGGCTAATGCTAGCTGCCTATGCTTCAAGTAGGGCTAGGCTAAGCTACGGCGATTAGTAGTTAGGTAAATTCAATGTGTCCTGACTTGAGATATTTCAGCTTATGATGGGTGCATTCAATACGATGCATTGTAAATCAAGGAGTATTTATCTACTGATACTCTGAAAGTGTAGGACAAAAGGGAAGAGCATAAAAGCGTGGGGTTTTTTGAGCCTCTCTCATGATTCTTTTCTCTTGGAACCTCTTCATTTCAAAGTTGACCTTGATTTTAGAGATTGGCTGTATTTTATCAAACAGTTAACGTGATTTCTCTTCCTCCTCCTTCCCTTCCTCCTCCTCCTTCCTCCTCTTCTTCCTCCTCCTCCCCCTCCTCCTCCTTCCTCCTCCTCCTCCTTCCTCCTCCTCCTCCTTCCTCCTCCTCTTCCTCCTTCCTCCTCCTCTTCCTCCTCCTCCTTCTTCCTCCTCTTCCTCCTTTCTCCTCCTCCTCCTCCTTCCTCCTCCTCTTCCTCCTTCCTCCTCCTCTTCCTCCTTCCTCCTCCTCTTCCTCCTCCTCCTCTTCCTCCTCCTCCTTCCTCCTCTTCCTCTTCTTCCTCCTCCTCCTCTTCCTCCTCTTCCTTTCCTTCTATCACTTTAGTGTGCTTTGTAGTTAGAATCCCCAGGAGGACTCCTTGACATGGAGACATGGAGAACATGAAGAATGAACACTTGTGAGAAGAATTTCTATTGAACAGAATACCTTTCTGTGTTGCCCAGGATGGTGGGTGGAGAGCAACCTGCATGTGCATTCATGCCCTACAGCCCCCCTTTCCTCCTCCTATTAGGATTGAGAAGGGCTGATTCTCTTCCACTTTAACATGCCATCCAAATGAAAGTCTAACCTTCCTCATAGTCTATGCGGGAGGTTTCCTTGAACAATTTAAGGCTATAAAACATAAAAACACAAACTTTTTTTTTTCCGCTCAGAACCTCATTACAGCTCAATCACAATTCACAGTGTGCCCGATGTACATTCTAATGATTGCCTGTGAGAAGTTCCTGTGTTCAGCCACTCAGAGCTCCACTGGGACTGATGTGTGATGTCACAACAGCTACTCAGAGTTCCTCCAGAACTGATGTGTGACATCACCAGCCTAAACTGGAAACCCCTCCTGAGTAACCAGTGTTCCTGGTTTCCTACCCTTCATTGAGGATGAGGAGTATGTGTCAGAGTCCAGCCCAGGTGCCAGACAAGTTGAGTGAATGAAAATAACGTTATATGGTATAAATCAAAAAAATTATTGACCTTGGGTAAGACAGAAGTCTGTGACAGTAGTAATGTATTTTCAGCTTTTTCATTTTGGGAAGGTATGCTGATTAGACCTAATGGGCTTATGAAACAGTGACCCCAGAAAGTCTCCCTTAGCTACTTCTTCTAGCAAGTCAATGTGGTTCAATTGCCCACTCTCCACCATAGTCATATTTAACATAGCCCTTCAGACTGTACGAATCCCATGTGATCAAGGGCTGACTGCATAATGCTTGTCTGATGGCAGAACACACAGAGAGGGCACAATTCCATCTCAGCGGCCACAGCCCAAGTTTCCTGCTACAGAGCTGGTGAAAGAGCAGATGGCATAGAATGATTCTTGACCTGTGGGTCATGACCCCGCTGGGGTCACATATCAAATATCCTGCATTCAGATATTTATATTAGATTTATAACAGTAGCAAAATTGCAGTTAGGAAGTAACAATGAGATAGTTTTGTGGTTGGGGGGGTGCTCACCACAACATGAGGGACTATATTAAAGGGTTGAAGCATTAGGGAGGTTGAGAACCACTGGAATAGAGTGAAGGAGCAGGAAGCAGAATATGAATTAGTGACTATTTTTTCATGACGTTCTATCAGGCTTCTATAATCAACATGTGTTCATATTCTTATGGGCTAATATCCAACATCAATGTTACAATTGCTTTGCTCATAACTCCATGGAGGGCCAATAAGAGAGAGCTATCTCTTCTGCTTTGTATAATGGGATTTACTTCTGGACTAGCTGGACCGACCATCCCAAACTAACTGAAATATGAGTTAATCAAGTTGGGCCAGTCAACCACCAGCTAAAAGATCACCCCTCGGAAGGTGATCCACCCAGTGCATGTCGGAGAGATGGGAGAGATAATCATCCACTTAGTAACATAATGTACTTCTCCTCCTCAGATTCCCTGCTCTCTGGGCAGTCACTAAAAAGCTGCCACGAGGCTCTGTTAGGGCTGCATGCCTTCCTGAAGTCTGACTTAGAAAGTTATAACTTTCCATTTTTCCCTTCTGTCTCTTTACTTCCGATGCTGGCTAGAGCCTACGAATACTTTCTTTGGTACTTTGTGTTTTACACACTGCCCCTGAAGCTTTCTCTCTTTTGTCATGTGGCTTCTGACTGACCTCTGGGCAGCTTCTGAGGTTTATGGCTCTCTCTCTCTCTCTCTCTCTCTCTCTCTGTGTGTGTGTGTGTGTTCTGGTAAACTCTTACAAAATTGTCTTCAAATTTCCCTTTGGTCCTAAATTCTTTTATTGATGAGTCCAAGAACTCCAAGGAAGGGCCTCGACTCCTCTGAAAGACTGTGTAGTAAGGGGAAACTCCCTGTAACTATTGTAAGGCACCAAGTCGCAGTTTTGCAGAGCTTATTATTACTACATTTTGGGGGGAAGAGATTTTACTGTTAAGCAACTGGGGGGGTTGGATAGAGCATCACCTGGAGGTTTTGTTGTGTTGTTTTGTGAAACTCTCATTTATGTTTTAAAAACTCAATGCCTCTATTTTTCCCTGGATGGCCAAGTACTAGAGAAAGAAGAGTGGTATCATTTTCTTTAAGGCAGAGCTGATCAATTAACTACAGTGATGAGGAATTCAAGTGCCAATATGTGTCCCAGGGAAAGCTCTGTATTGAGTCTAAATGGTTCCTCTCAGAAATGGCTCAATTATTCTGAGCGTTACTTAACAAAATCCTGGGGTGATTTTTCTGTTATTGAACTGGGGTTATATGCATGGCTATGTTTTCTTGAAATAAAAAAGAAATGATTACTATTAAGGAAAAAGTATGTTATGCCTGGCTACATAAAATAACCCTATTTTATGTTGTTATTTTCCTGAGGAGTGGAGACATTCATTGACCCTTTCCTTGCTGATAGATTGAGAAAAGAAGCCCGATTTCTTTAATTTGTGAGTTATGACAAGCCCCTCCCCCACCCTTGTTTGAATGAGGACAGGTTTGATCTTGTGCCGGCCTTGTGCAGGTGACCATAGCTGCTGTGAACTCATGTGTGCGATGGTTTTGTCATGGCCTCAAGATGTTTCTCAGCGCTTTTTCCTATCCCTTGGCTCTCACAGTCTTTTGACCAGAGTTCATTTTTAAGCTGTTTTAAAAATCACTTTATCTGTTGTTGCTTCAATGATCTTTGGAGAATTAGAGCTTTGGGGGAGTCATGCTTCCTGATTTGGAGATTTCTTTTGTGTTTCTGTACTGAGATTCACCCCTGTATTGAGGTGGAGAGTCTCTCGGCTTCTATGTCAGGGCCTTTGTACAGAAAAGCTTTCTCTTGATGATGTGGCTGGGATATCAGACTGGGAAATACTGAACAGGTTTCTAGTTAGATTTTGTGATGTCACTTCCTTGTTGCTTTGGCAGGGCTTAGTTTATTTTGACATAGCACATGCTGCCTCAGAACTGGAAAAATCTTGTTTTCTTTGTGAATCTCATGAAAGTGGGTGTTTGTCGGTAGATCGAGCAGAAGCGTAGTAAACAGTGGTGCATGGAGCTCCCCTTTGTGATTACTCCTCTGCTCTCATTCAAAGTGTAGCTTTTGAAGGCATGCAGGAGCAACCCATGCCATTCTGTCTTGTGGCTATGATGACCACGGTCCACTTATTTGTTTCATTTCTTGTGGATGTCCAGGTACTGGTCTTCATGCCTACTCCAATTATGCTTATCTCAGTCATTGGTCCTTAATAAAAAAACAAAAACAGAAACAAAATTCATCTCTTCTTTGAGTTAAAAGTATCCACTGGAGTTTGAGCAGGGAGAGGCTGCGTGCAGAGCCAGCTGTCTGATTCCCAGCTGAACAGGGAGGGTAGCCCAGTGGCAGAGCATCTGTACAACGTATTCAGAATGCCACGCTCTGTCCCCAGCACTGTGTAGAAAAGGGAAACAAATGCCCAGCATACTATCAGCTTCCTTTGCTGGGCCAATATTTCTTCATGACATATGTCCTAGTTTCATTTCCGTTGCCGTGATGAAATACCCCATCCGAAAGCAACTTGGGGAGGGAAAAACTTTATTTCGGCTTACATGCTAGGTTATAGTCCATAATTGTGGACAAATCCAGGTCAGACCTTCAAACAGTTCCTCGAGTTACCCCTAGAGTCAAGCACAGAGAAATGAATGCATGCATGCTTACTAGCTTGCTGTGTTTAGCTTGCTTTGTCTACTCTCACATTGTTCACGATCTCCTGCCCTAGGGGATGGTGCTGCCCATGGTGGGACTTCTCACATCAATTCACTTAGTTAAGACAACCCCACAGACTCACCTGTGGTACAGAGTCTCTCTAAGGCTCTCTTCTGAGGTAATTTGTAAGTTGTACCAAGTTGACAACTGAAGCAGCTAGGTCACTGTGGGTTCATCGCTTTTGCTATTTTTCATTTTCCATTGCAGTAACCTGCATACTTGATCTCGCCAAGTCTCTTCAGTGTGTCTCCTCAGCCTCCTACCTTGCAGAGCTGTCTTATGGCTTCTTCAGTTTGAGCATCTGAGAAGTTAGAACATGCTGCTGGCTTCTAATCGGCTGTCTCGGCTCCTAGTTCATTATCTTGATTATAGACAGTGTCATGTTGGTTTACACTTGTTAAAACATCAAATTTTGTACTGTAAATGTTTGTCATTAATTACATCCTAATTAGGTTGGAACACTGTTGCTTAAAGCATTTAGGACAAGAATCAGAAATCTTGACATACAAATAAGGTAGTTGATTAGCAGGCTGAGTTTGTTTGGACTGTAGGGGGACAGGAGTGAGCGCTTTGTTAGACAGCTGTTTTTATCACACAGGGTTTGCAAAGTTGTTTACTATGTCATAAAGTTACTTAGGATAGAGATTTACTATTAGAGGCAGTCACAGATGAAGAAATATTGGGAGTCTTGGAGTTCTTCACTTAAAAAAATTTGTGTGTGTGTGTGTGTGAATGTATGTATCAGTATATGTATGTGTGTGTATGTGTATGTGTGTACCCAAGGAGACCAGAAGATGTCATTGGATCTCCTAGAGTTGGAGTTAAAGTGGCTGTAAACCATTCAATATAGGTCCTAGGAACCAAACTTGGGCCCCCTACAAGAGCAGTAAGCACTCTTAACTGCTAAGCCATTTCTCCAGGCCTGAGTCCTAGAATCCTGAAGGCGGAGGAACCTTGAGAAGTTACAGAATTGTTGGAGAAATTCCCCTTAAAATAAACCTCACAGGAGGACCTATAGAGTCAACTAACCCGACCCTTGGGGGCTTTCAGAGACTGAACCACCAACCAAAGGACACACACGGGCTGGAATGAGGCCCCCAGAATATATGTAGCAGCTGTGCAGCTCAGTCTCCATGTGGGCGCCCCAACAACTAGAGTGGAGCCTCTCCCTGTAGCTGTAGCCTGACTGTGGTATCCATTCCCCAACAGGGCTTTCTTCTGAGAGATTTGATGCACCAGGTTGACAGGATACCCAGGGAGGGCCCTGCCCTCTCAGAAGAGAAGGGGATGAGGGATGGGGGGTGGGGGAGGTTCTCCATGGGGGTGATCTGGGGGGTAGCATTTGGAATGTCAATAAATATAAATAATAAATAAACAAATAAGAACCTTATTTCTGAGTTCAGGAGCTGGTGACGAAAAGGATGAACCTCTGTTGACTTCTGTTACGGTTTCATTTTGATTTATGCTCATATATGCAAACACTTGGGGTCCCCGGCTGGTTGAAAGTCGAGCGTGTAGGGGTGGGTCCTTGCTGGGACAGTTGATCTGTTGGGGAATGCCTTTGACGTTTTGTACTTCAGTTCCTGGTCCTGATCTTGCCAGATGTGAGGAGCCCCACCTTGCAGGCCTGCTGCCTGGCTAGAGAAGCCCTGGAGCTGACCAGCCTGTTGGAGTGAGAACTCTGGAACCATCACTATCGACGTCTGTCACAGAATTCTGAGAAAATCCAGCTTCCTTTGGTCTGAAGAGTGTTTCTGTAAGCTGCAGAAAATCAGTCTCCAGTCGCTATCCCTCCACTGTACCTTGAGAAGGAGCCTGGTACAGGCTGAAAAGGGCCCACTGAGCTTCCGTATTACTTAATCTGTTGTCTTTCTTCAGCAAATGTACAATAGGAATGAGTTGCCAGAGAGGCACGCACAGCTGATTAAGGAAAAGTAATAGGTGCTATGAAAATAGGGGCTGGAAAGTTAGTTTTTTTTTTTTTTTTCAGTTCTCATAGTTCAAGGCTTTTTATGTTTGCTTATGAACTGCAGTCCCAGGGAGATGTGCAGGAGGTGCCTGGCTCCCAGCCACATTCTCCTCTCACTGGGTGGCTGCAAAGCTGCTCCTTCTATGCACTGCATCCTCTATGCGCACTGGGGTGTTTTCTTTGTTGAGCTGAAATGGTGTGAAAGGTATGTGCAGTTCTTCAAAGGGCTTAGGACAGGCAGAACAGAGGAGCCACAGGGTGAATCAGTTCCTATTGAAGAGGAACGGGCTATTTGTAATTTTTTTTCCCTTGCAGTTAGTTCCTGGGGGTGGGGGTGGGGATAGGGGTGGATTTGAGATGTTCTTTAAAGTCATTACTATTTAAGCATTTTAAAAAGATTTATTTTTTATGTGTGTGCATTGCCTGCACGTGTGTCTGTGCAGCACATGTGTGCCTGATACCTGGGCAAGTCAGAAGGAGGCGTTGGATTCCCTGGAACTGGAGTTAGAGACGGTTGTGGACCACCAAGTAGATGCTGGGAGCAGATCCAGGCCTTCAGCAAGAAGTGTCCTTAAACTGCTGACATTTTTCTCAACCTCTGAGGCCATTATATTTGTTTCAGGGTGTGAGCTGCTCTCAGAAGTCCCACTCGGCTGAAGGTGGGGGTGGCATGGGACATCTATCAGCAGGGACATCAAGTGATCCCAGTGTGGTCTCCACTGGAATCAGACGCTTCTATGTCCTGTGTGGGAAAATGTGGCTGGCAGGTCAATCGCTGCAAAGGCACCCCGTGCTCGGCTTGGGAAGGGTGTCATGGATGTGAGGCACAGACGTGATGTTGATGGAGACCACATGTGTGGTACCGTTGCCCATTGGCTGGGGAACCTGAACCCATTCTGAAGATCCCGGAAAGGCCTACGGAAGAAGAAAGAAGAAGGAATCTGTTCCTGGCTTTCTTGGTGTTTTATGGTTTTTTTTTTTTTT
>NW_022196891.1:80574091-80578775 GCF_008632895.1 Mastomys coucha
CTTACAAACATTTTGTGTAGCAAAGAGTGAGTAACACCCACAAAAGCAACCTCAGCTGCCAATGGAGAAGTCCTGTCTTCTTTTTTCAGAACCGCTTTTATTTTCATGGTTAATTGTTTATTCATACATCTCGAGCCAGAGATTTTATTTTGGCTCTCAGGCGATGAAAACTCAAGGTCATGGGGGCTGGGAGAGGGCGAAGGGGAGGGAAAGTGTTTTCAGAGGCTTAAGTGAGTCTCCTCCAGCCTCATGTATAATTTTTTATTTCAGGAGTAGTATTGCTTGCGGGAGGGGTGACAGCTTAATTTGAGCTCCGAGATGAAATATTGACTGAGGTGCTGATGAGGGGGTTGGCAGGCAGCTTGGATCGGTGCAAGGCGGCTGCGGCTGAGCTGTCTCCACTCTGACTTGGTGATGATCCTTTCCTTGAGGAATGACCTTTGCAAAATGATGATAATATGTGTGGGGAGGGTGGAGAAAGGCAGGGCTGCAGATGTTTCAAACAAAGATGCGTTGGGAAGAGACCAAATTTCTCTTGTATTTTCTCTATCTGTATTTATCATCCATCTATCTATCTATCTATTTATCTATCTATCTATCTATCTATCTATCTATCTATCTATCTATCACCTATCAGCTATGTATGTATGTATGTATGTATCACCTATCATGCATGTATGTATACACACATCTATCTATCTATCTATCTATCTATCTATCTATCTATCTATAATCTATTTATCTATCTTTATCTATCATCTATCTTATCTATCATCTATCTATCTATCTATCTATCTATCTATCTATCTATCAATCACCTATCAGCTACATATATATGTATGTATCACCTATCATGTATGTATATGTACATGCATCTATCTATCTATCTATCTATCTATAATCTATTTATCTATCTTTATCTATCATCTATCTATCTTATCTATCTTATCTATCTATCTATCTATCATCTATCTTATCTATCTATCTATCATCTATTTATCTATCTTTATCTATTATCTATCTTATCTATCTATCTATCTATCACCTATCAGCTATATATGTATGTATATATGTATCTATCACCTATCATGTATGTATGTGTGTATGTATGTATATATGTATGTATCTATAATCTATCTATCATCTATCATCTAGTATGTATGTATGTATGTATCTATCTATCTATCTATCATGTATGTATCATCTACCTACCTATCATCTATCTAACTCTCAAAGATAAACTTTGTTTTCATAGTCATTGGTAAGAACTACTTTAGAACACACTGGGTTTTCCTTCACTGCACCATTGAGAATGTGGTTACCCCTGACCCCACTCTCTATCCCTGAACAAAGTGAGACGAACGATCCTCATGTGACAAAGTCAAAGAGCTGAGCTTCTTCCCATCTCTAACAATTCACTGTAGACTGGTTGACATTTTTCTTACTTCCAATGATAGATTATAGATAGACAGACAGACAGACAGACAGACAGATAAGGCATACTTGTGTATGCCTCTCTCTCTGAAAATCTCTGTCTGTCTTTGTCTGTCTGTCTTTGTCTGTCTGTCTCTGTCTCTGTCTCTGTCTCTGTCTCTGTCTCTGTCTCTCTCTCTCTCTGTGTGTGTGTGTGTGTGTGTGTAGGTCAGATGCATTGTATCCCAGGAACCAGAGTTACCAGTAGTTGTGAGCCCCCAAAATGAGTGTTTGGGACTGAACTCCAATCCTCTGAAGGCCAGTACACAGACTTAGCCATTGAGACAACTCTCTTGCTTGAAAATGGACATTTTTGGCCATCTTGGTCATATTGGGTGGTTACCAGTTAGATGCTGGCCATAGGAATGCGTGGCCTCTAGTCTTTCCCAAAGAGAAGTAGTGTCTACATCTGGTCCTAGGACATGACCTAACTCAAATGAAAAAATACGCAGAAATAATGCAAAAGGGTCTAGAATTGCTATTGTTATTCTTATTATTAATTTGCTAGTGTATTGGGCTTTGTCATGACAGCTTCATACACATTATGCTTTGCTGTGTCCCCTCGGCCCCTTCATGTTCCATCCTCAGTTCCAATTGGTCCTCCCTGTTATTTTCATCCTACATTGTTCTAAGTTTTCATTATCCTCTTGTTTTCTGCTTCCCCTTGGATCTCTTCCTCCTTTCTCAAGATTTGCTTTCTAATTTTGCTACCTAAATATATACACATGTAGGTGTGTGCACATGTACATACATACATACATACATGCATACATACATAATTTATATATATAATTTTAAATTTAAGTCCCATGTATGAGAGAGACATGTGGCATTTGCTTAAAAGGACCTTTTTTTTTTCCTTGTTGGGGTTTTTCAAGACAGATTTCTCTGTGTAGCCCTGGCTGTCCTGGACTCACACCACAGACCAAACTGGCCTCAAACTCAGAGATTCGCTATTGAATATGAGCATACTTTATTATCTACGCAAGGCCAAGGACAGAAGGCATTTATGGGATTTCTGTGGAGCACCCGAATTTCTTTAGTTGTGGGATTTAAAAAGGACAATAGAAGAGCTCGTCTATGAGAAGTAAGACTTATTTTTCCTGCTTGGAACTTAAAAAAAAGAAAAATTAGAGCAGTGAAGCAGCAACCATGAGAATGCACTGTCTGATGATGACGGTGTGGCTGTCCCCAAAGGGGCTGAGGAATGTGGGCACCCGGGCCTGTTCTGCTGAGGCGGCTAAGAAGCTCTGAGGGACCCATGAAGGCAGCCTAGAAGACGGGAGAGGACAGGAAGAATGACCGGTGTGACAATGAGCCGTGTGTGTGTGTGTGTGTGTGTGTGTGTGTGTGTGTGTGTGTGTGTGTGTGGCTGGGTACACCCACAATGGGCAAATCTTGAGAGGAGGCCCTGAGGTTGAGGTAGCAGCAGTAGGAAACAGCACCTTTTCAGCACTATTAGTTTTTTGTTTTTGTTTTTTTTCTTCTAAAACTGCACTGAGGTCAGTGTCTCAGTTCTCGTGCAGAGAAATGGACTGTGGCCTGTCAGCCCACGGTATCCTGAGTGGTTGGTCTGGGATGTCTCATGAGGGTGGCTGAGTGTGAGTGCTCTGGACAGTTTGACAAGGCCTCCCTGCTGGGTAATTTTATTTTTTTTTTCCACTCTGTATCAGGCTGAAATTTAGACTTCAAGAATGCAAGAGAATGTCTCAGGGAGGTTGGAGAGAAGTTAGCGGAAGAAGAGGTGGGAAAGGAGGGTTCCCTCGATCCCCAGTCAGGTAGAGATGTTTAATAAGGGATATTTTAGAATACAAAAATGTATCTAAAGAACGTAAAGTCACATTTACTAGGTGAGGTGGTCTTTTATATTTTGAATGAGGTGACTTTTGAAGTCAGATTTCCAAGACTTTGAAATGAATGTTTGTCTGACATGTGTGACAGCCACCCTTCTACACACGGAACCATAAAGATGTGACATTTTCACATGGCTTAGCTCAGTCTTCAAGGCTTAGAAGCTGATCTGAAGCTAAGGTAATAGAGACGTTTGACAAGGACCAAATGTGAGCGAGCACGCATGAAGTAAACACACCATCGATTGGCTTTGTATCTCACTGTCACCCTTTATATCATAGTGTTTAAAATGGAATGGAATGGAGTGGGGATATTTGTGGATCCTGACCTGAGTGCAGATGGTGGTCCAACTTCTGAACATCACAGATTAATAAAACATCAGGGCTGGAGTGTCCTCATTCCTCCATGCCCTCTCTGCCTGCTTGCCTGCCCGCCTGCCTGCCTGCCTGCCTGTCTGCCCGTCTGCCTGCCTGTCTGCCTGCCTGTCTGTCTATCTGCCTGCCTGCCTCTCTGCCTAACTGCCTGCCTGTCTGTCTGCCTACCTGCCTGCCTGCCCATCTGCCTATCTGCCTCTCTGTCTGTCTGTCTGTCTGTCTGTCTGTCTGTCTGCCTGTCTGTCTGCCTCTCTGCCTGACTGCCTGTCTATCTGCCTGCCTGCCTGCCTGCCTCTCTGCCTCTCTGTCTGCCTACCTGCATGCCTGTCTGCTTCTCTGTCTGTCTGCCTGCCTACCTGTCTGTCTGTCTGTTTCTCTCTCTCTCATATGTGTTACATTGTGTGGTATATGGTATATGGTATATGTACTGGTATATGTACATACATATGTGTGGGCAGACACTACTCTATAGCTATATGTAGAAGCTATGGGAGGATGTTGAATGTCTTCCATCTTGCTTTTCAGCTTACTTTTTGAGACGAAGTCTCCCTTAATCCTCTAACTTGTTATTTCTGCTAGGCTGGCCAGGCAGTGGGCCTCTGAGCTCTGTTTCTGTCAATACTGGGGTTACAGGCTCATCCAGCCACAGCCAGCTTTTTAAAGTGGGAGCTGGGGATTGGAACTCCAGTCCTCTGCTTTCGTGGAAAGAACAGCTATACCCTGAGCCATCCCCACAGTCCTCCTTGCTTCTCTCATTGCTTGGTCTTTGTTGGCACACATCTCTAGAGTTAGTTTTATGCCGTATGCTATGGATTCCAGTCATATGGAATACTGAACAGTATATGGGAAAGCAGGCTGGGTCAAAGTTAAGCGCGTGGTTCATAGTGTCTTTAGCATTCTGCTATACGAAAAGGAAATCACCTTCCGTGGGTATTTGGTTCCCCCTTTTAAGAAGGAATGAAATGTCCACCTTTTGGTCTTCCTTC
>NW_022196891.1:80580085-80588765 GCF_008632895.1 Mastomys coucha
AAAAAAAAAAAAAAAGAAAAGGAAATCACAAGATGGAGTTAAAACTAGGAATGAAAGAAAGTGTGGGCAACACCCAGCTCCCAGGTGTTGGTGTTTGCTACACGTGATCTGCCAGCTTGGACTTTACGTTCTGCCTTCTGCCTATGCTTGTAGAATGTTTCTGTGGAATAGTCAGGGAATGAACGGTTGTGGTTTAGCTGTTTTTTTGCTTTAAATTCAAAACAATTTTGAAACAAAATAAAAATCATGATGCAATATGTCTTATTTGGTATTTATTTTAAAACATTTATGTTTTATTTGTTCTTAGAAAACTTCATACACATATCCAATGTACCTTGAGCATGTTCATCCCTCACTCTCACCTCACATTTCTCCCAGACACCTCTAACACAGCTCTACTACCTTCGGGTCTGTATTATTGCAACCCACTGGCACACAATGATTGCACATATTTATGGGCTACAGTGTGATACCTCAATATACAAGAGCCTTATTCTTTTGAAATATATGTGATTAGTGTAACCTAAGTGTATAGACTTAAAGCATGACATTTCAGCTTTGGCATATTTATATATATCAGCATATTTTCAATATACTTTTAGTATTGAATATCTTAAATACACATGAATTACTCAAAAGTGCAAACAATCTAGGGGCTGGAGAGATGGCTCAGCAGTTAAGGGCACTTGCTACTTTTACAGAGGACTTAGGTTTGATTCTTACCACACACAGTAGCTCACAAGCACCTATAACTCCAGTTCTAGGAGATCTAATGTCTTCAGGACTCCCTAGGCATCAGGAACACACATGGCGCACATATGCACACACACATGAACAATACTCGTGCACATAAAATTAAAAAAAAAACTTTAAAAGGAGCAAACAACATGGTTAATAAATGAGTAAATAAACTATATAGACACTTCTCAAAAGAAAAATACAAGTGGGCAAGAAATGCAGGAAAAAGTATGTGGCACCGTTAGCCTTCTAGGAAACATAAGACCTACACTGAGATCGTATCATCCCAGTTGAGATGGCCAATGTCGAGGAAGCAGAAAGCAATACATGGTGCTTCATGTGCTGGGCAAGGGGATGGCTCTTTCTACACTGCTGCTGGGGCTGTGCTGCTGGTGGGAACATGAATCTGCTGCAGCCACTGTGGAAATCAACATGGTGGCTCTAGAGATCCAAGCAGCATGGCCTGTGTAGCTGTGCCACATCTCAGGTCTGCTTCCACATTCTAATGGATGTTACAAACACAAGACCAAGTAACAGCAGGCCCCTGTCTTCTGAAGTTTCTCTCTATGTCCTCTTGTTATCTGCCCATATGACATCCCCTCTGTGCCCATCCGTGTCTCTCCTCATAAAGATACCACTCATGTTTGATTAGAGCCTCCTCACATAGTCTCAGTTTATTTCAGTTACCTCTTTAAAGGGCCAGTCTCTAAATATAGTCATATTCCTATTTGCTATAGATTAGAATGTAGAATTTTACTGTTCTCTCTCTCTCTCTCTCTCTCTCTCTCTCTCTCTCTCTCCCTCCCTCTCTCTCTCTCCCTCCTCTCCTCTCTCCCTCCTCTCCCCTCTTCCTCCCTCCCTCCCTCTCTCTCTTCATTTCTCTCTCTCTCTCTCTCTCTCTCTCTCTCTCTCGCTCTGTTTTTCTCTCTCAGAGGTGTGTGTATGTGTGTGATCATAGTGCCTTCCACATGCTAGGTGAGTGAGCTCTCAGTGAGCTGTATCCACAGCTCTTTGTTTTTGTTTGTTTGTTTGAGATAGAGTCTCACTAAGTTGCCTAGGCTGGCTTTGAACTCACCATGCAGGGCAGACAGGGCTTGAATTTGTGACCCTCATTTCTCAGTCTCCTGGCTGGCTAGGATTTTGGGTATGTACCTTACCTAGCTCAACACCGGAATTCTGAAGGAGCTCTGAAGCATTGAATCTTTACATGTTAGGCACATTATTAGCTGGAGAGTTTTTTTGTTTTTGTTTTGTTTTGTTTTTGTTTTTGTTTTTTTGGTTTTTTGAGACAGGATTTCTCTGTATAGCCCTGGCTGTCCTGGACTCACTCTGTAGACCAGGCTGGCCGTGAACTCAGAAATCCGCCTGCCTCTGCCTCCCAAGTGCTGGGATTAAAGGTGCGCACCACCACTGCCTGGCTGTGTTTTTTTGTTTTTGTTTTTGTTTTTGTTTTTTTTTTTAAATCTTATTATTTCTTAAATCAAGTATGGGAAGGTCTTTGCTCTTATTTTAACGATCATACTTACCAAGAATGAATGGAAGTTTTCAATGTCCTTTCTACATTTGTTGGAACAAGAGTGTGAGGTTTATTTATTTATTTATTTATTTATTCTATGCATTTAAGATATTGACTCAATTTTCCATTCCTGGGATTCTTTCATTGGTCACAAATTTTAATATATTGTTGGATTTTATTTTCAGAGTGGTACTAGTGACTGAAAAAGAAAAACTACCAGAAATGTAATTGGTATTTATATAGAAAACATACAGAGAAAAAGGCCAAGAGAATTCAAGAGAATTCTTTCAAGAGAATTCTTGAAAATTTTTCTGAATTCAGAACACAGAAGCCAGAAAGAATCAACATTTTATGCATAAAGTTTATGTCACTGACATTAGGATTCATGAATGGTTAGTGCCGTTTCTGAGATCTTTGCTTGACAGCGCTCTATAACCCTGTACAAAGCAGTGCCTGCATGACTACCTAGAGAAGGAGCGCATGCTCAGTGCGCTTATAAACTGGAAGGGAGCTAGAAGATCAGCGCATGCTCAGTGCGCTTATAAACTGGAAGGGAGCTAGAAGATCAGCCCATGCTCAGTGTGCTTATAAACTGGACAGGAGCTAGAAGATCCGCACGTGCTCGGTGAGCTTATAAACTGGAAGGGAGCTAGAAGATCAACTCAAAAAACAAACCTGGAAAAAATTTCCCCCAAATCTATTTCGGCTTCACTGTTGACATTTGCAGTTACAGCCAAGTGCATACAACAGCCAACTGCATACATTTCTGATGGGCTATTAAGTCTAGTTTAGAGTTTACCGTTTATGGGGAAGTGCATTCCTAGTTCCCAAATGCAATGAAAAGAAACCATTCTGCCTACTAGATTCAAGGACCCTGAGCCAGAATGAAAACCAACAATTTCTTCTAGAAGCTTTTGCTGTGAATAGAACTACCAGGCAAAATTTCAGATAAAGTGAAAAATCATGAAGGACACTCT
Source organism: Mastomys coucha (assembly GCF_008632895.1). Lineage (NCBI taxonomy): Eukaryota > Metazoa > Chordata > Mammalia > Rodentia > Muridae > Mastomys > Mastomys coucha. The sequence continues at coordinate 80,583,317 of NW_022196891.1, forward strand.
GGAATCCATTCGGTCTTGGCTGATAACCTTTCGCAGTTTTAGAATATCGAGATTGTGATTTATTTGATAATGGTTTCAGAACCACAGGCCATGTCGTAACAATCTGTAGAAGCTGCCCTTTCTGGCTTTTAACTCTCATCTTTGCCTCTGATCTTGTCTGCCATTGAAAGGCTGCCCCTCTTCCCACAGACATATTAAGGGTTGCTATAATATCACACACAGCGAGCACATTGGCACCCCTTATTCTCCCTCCATGTCACCTCTTCACAAAGAGAAGCCTTGACTGCTTTCTTCTCTCACAGGACTCGAGTCTGGCTCAAGTCTCCTCCGCTCGTCTTCATGATCATTGGGCTGTGATAGACAATGAGTTCTTCCATTTTTATCCCAGTAAATAATCATCCTTGATTCTACGATTGTTTCCTACCTACAGTTGGTTTTCTTGTTCCCAGGCTTCTCATTCTTTTATGGTAGGATTTTTCCTACTTCCTAATGTGACATAGTCACCATCAAGGTCATGTCAAATGACCAGCCTAAGGAAGACCAGCATGAGGACCAGATAAGGAAGTGCCACTTTAATGAGGTATGCCCTGACGTGTCTCCCAAAGATGTCTCTTCAGAGCTGGAGGTCCACAGGCTTTCCGTGTAGAGTCTCACTTTGCTTTCTGACTTCTAACTCAGAACATAGCCCTTCCCCTTCCCATCCCTTTGGAACCTTCTGGCTGAGGGTCTTTAGCTCCCTCTGGGTAGGAATCTTGTGTAGACAAGAAAAGCAGCTCTTCAAGGGCCATCTCTGGCCACTCTCACCGGGCAGCAGCAGTGGGCAGCCAGAAGCGGCAGCAAGTGGCGCCCTCTAGTGTTAGGTCCCCATGTGGGCCTCTTGTGTATCAGCACTCGGGTCTCACAGGTGTTAGGGATTTGCTGAAGGCCTTAGGCTCTTGGCGCCCCTAGCCTTCAGTGGCCCGTGATAGGACTCTGAGCCTGTGGTATGAGGCCCACGGCACTCTGGGAATCTGGAGACCATGTCATGCAGTTTCTCTTTTCTGGCTTCCTATAGCTTTCTCTTTATCTTTACTCTCAGTGCTATCTTAACAACTGTCCACTTGTACCGCCCTTTATCCTACCTTGGCTCCCTCAATGGCTCACCTGCCTCTCCGTTAGCTGTCGGTCAGCTGGGCTGGCCTCGCTGCGTTTGCAACTAGGCCACGTTGTGACCTCTTGTCTATTTCTGATGTTTCCTTCCTGCCACGATTGCTCCTGGGCTGTTTGGCTGACCTCTCGACTCCTTCCATAACCCAGTTAGACTGGAGTGACTTGGGGTATCAAACTCTACCAGGACCGACTGGGGCACCTCATCAGGCCCCGTAGGAGCTGGGGACCTGCCATGTCTTCAGCTGAGATGCAGCTGGCTGCCATGTTGCTTCCACGGCTCGCCTGCCAGCTCCCCACACCTCTGGGTCAGTTCTGATGTTGCCACCATACTCAGCCGTCTCATTCTTCCTGTTCCCAGCTCAGCCCACGCTACTGGACGTGAGCAGGAGAAAACCATCCTAGAGATTCATTAGGCTAAAGCTTTGACATTAATGTATACAGCAGCTGGGAGTGTCTCCTAGCTGAATCACCCACTGGGCTTTAGCAATCTGCTTATATAGCCCAGAAAAGGGCATCTGAACCGATTACAGCTACTAGTCTGGACCAGTCATGGCTGTTTTTTAAAACCTAACACAGATGTTTGATCACAGCCTTGCTTCCGAGCATCAGTAACAGTCACTGAGGTTTGTGTTTTAGATCCATCCCAGCCTTTGTTCTTAGCCCTGGTCATAGCGGTCCATCAGACCGTCGGAGGAGGCATATCCCCCCCCCCCCCCCCCCCCCCCCCCCCCCCCCCCCCGCCCTCAGGATCTACTAGATTTCATTAGTGTTCGGGATATCAGAAGTCAGGTATAAACTATTTCAAATAGCCCCAGCTGAGGCTGTGCCTTCGAGAATTACAGCAGTAAGCAGCTAGGCTCATCAAGTGGCTTTCAGTGTTTTTGACTTTTAGAGTGTTCAAGATGGCGCGGGCTGGCAGAGAGGCAGTCTGGCTGGCTGCGGAATGATAATCCTGTTGTTCAAGGGCAGTCAAGGGCAGCAAAGAAGAGACCAATAGCTACTTTCCCCACACTCTTACTACTTATAGGAAAATAAACATGCCATTATCACAAGTGGTGACTTGGATGGATTCTAGCTGGACTTTCTCGGTGATGCCCAATCGCCCTGTGCTCTGGTAGAGGTAGATTCTTACTGCTCTTTCCTGGTATCGCATCAGGGTCGGCCTGACCTGTTATTGAGGGCAGCCCCCACTCCAGTGAGTTGTCTAGCGAGTCAGTTCCCCCTCTGAATTGTTAATTGTCTATGACAAGACCTAGAATGTGTAAAAGGGACCTGTGTTTCACAGTGACATCAGTGCCAACCACATCTAGTAGTCACCCAAAATCTACTAGAAATGCAGGTTCCCCAGGCAAAGCCTGGGTCTACGGACCAGAAACAGTGCGTTCCTGACACCCGGTGTTTGAAGGGTTTGCTGTTCTACTACCATCAGCAAATAGATTCAGGAAAGGCTGGCCTCAGGGAAACATTTTTCTGTCGTGGATATCTATGGGAGGCTAGGAAGAGTGAGGGGTACAAAGAGCTCCTCAGGGCCACGGGGAAGTTATAGAGTGATAGTGGATGAGCAATCCTTGCATTGAGCTGTGCCTCTCTGGAGTGCAGGCTTCTTTGTTTCTTTGATCTGACCTTGGGGCTTTGGCCGTTGGGAGCATCATCTGGATTTTCTTTGCAGACAAATACATTTACTTTTCTGTAAGTTAATTTGTTTGAAATGAGAAGAGGGCTCGACAGAAGCTTCTGTAGAAGCGAGAATGCCACGTGAGAGGGATGGACCACTGTCATGTGAGAGTGACAGGCCACTGAGGGCCACAAAGTGTGACCTTGAGTGGACTCTAGACATGTTCCCTCCTGGGAATCCTTGCCTCTCTCGCTGAGTGGACAAGCTGCAGCAGGAGATAAGCCCAGATCAGAGCAGGCTTTCTCAGAAGGTGGTGGCATTGTACCCAGTTAGCTTGGGGATTCCTCAGTGCCCCGTGCCTGTCTCAGGGTTAGACATAAACTCATTACATTGTATTTGTCTGTTCATCTTACATCAGCAACTAGATTGATTTCTTTCTACTAGGGACTGGGCTTGCTCTGTCTGTCTGTCTGTCTGTCTATCCATCTATCTGTCTATCTATCATCTATCTACCTATGTATCTATCTATGTATCTATGTATCCATGTATCTATCTATGTATCCATGTATCTATCTATTTATCTATGTATCTATGTATCCATGTATCTATCTATTTATCTATGTATCTATCACTATGTGTGTATGTATGTATGTATGTATGTATGTATGTATGTATCTGTCTGTCTATCTATCCATCTATCCATTCTATCTATCTATCTATCTATCTATCTATCTATCTATCTATTTGCCATCTATCTATCTACTAATAGCTCCTATCCCTGAGTTTTAGCCTTGCCATGTATTTGATAACCATTGGCTGACTTATGAATGAGTGAAATCATGAATGAATAGATACTTGTTAACATTTCTATCACAGTTATGTTTCTATTCCTGCATTCTCCCAAGCCAAATAGCATTCTCCTTCATTCAGAAGACACCATAAGCTTGGGAAATATTAATTCTTCCCTCTTCGCTCTTTTAGTTTATGAGACAGAAGGTAACTCCTTCCTGACTTGTGGCTTGAATTTTATGGCTCCCATACTTGATCTGAGGGCCAAGCATAGCTCCCCTTCTGCCAAGGACATTGTGCTTCTGAGAATTTGACAGCAGCAGAGTTATCTGCCTGGTTTCTGTCGGTGGATGCTGATCTTGTTGGGGTGCCACTGGAAAGCTCAGATTTGGATCAGTCGGGGGGATGGCTTTAAAAATCCCCTCTGTTCCCTCGGGGCTTCTCTCTGCTGCCAGGAAAAGAGCATTGCTCTGCAAGCAGACAGGGAAGGATCTTGTTACTGTTTGCCATTTGTCTGTTTCTTCGCTTCTTCAGGAGCCTTGTGTCTTATATCAAAAGCGTGTGTATCTGAATCAATTGGAAAGAAGGCATCGGCTAGTCTTGTGTGAGGTCACACACGTGATAAACTTGCCTGGTTCCCAAGGGCATTTTTTCTTCATCTCCATCCTCCGTATCCACACATTACCTACCAATCCACGCATCACTAACTAATCAGACCTGCTTCCCACATCCCACCCTCCTACCAGCTGCCAAGTATGCTCACAGGCCCTGTGGGTGCAAAGCCATTAGGCTGTGCCACTTGGTCACACAGCTCTGCCCCTTCCCTGGTTATCAACAAGCACGAGTAGGAGGGAATCTCTTGTCCTCGGGCCTGGATAGAGCAATAATGAAGTCTGCTGGGGACACCGATGATAATCCCATCTTGTAGGCATTTTTCTATTAATTGTCACACATCCTCTCAGTCTTGTAGGTGAGGTTTAACTGTGACCTGTGTCAGCTTTTCAAGTATATTTGAAATGAACGGTTGGAGCCAATATTACATTCCCCCAGGTAGGAGGGCAAATGGCCTGTGGTGAGAACTCAGGAGACAGAAATTAGTGGAAGGAAACAAGTTTACTCAAAGCTGACCTTGAACAAATAGACAGGGGAAACTTTCCTAGATTCTCTTTCTCAGGGTGTTTCAAGATACAGAGAGTTTATATGTAAGAAGCCGAGGAATATGAGAGAGACAATGGGCAGGCAGGGGCCAAGTGCTGGGATCCTGCAGCACCATCAGCTTGAACCAAGTGTCTACTTTGGAGCGTTTAGAATGTTGTATGGTGCCGTGAGTAGGTGTGTACCTCCACAAAAGCCTTGGGATGGTGAAGATCACAGTGGCTTTCTGGGTTTGGGGCTTCTTTATCCATGGCGTCTCCTTCCTTTGCTCTGGGGACTCTCACAATGGGCTTTGCTCCCTCTTCCCTAGTAAACTAGACACCAAAGAGTGGTTTCTCTTCCACACAAAGGATTAGGGTTGGGCTGGATTTTTCCGATTCTCGTGTGCTTACTAGATAAGATGGAGTCACAGTGGAAGTGGCCTCATGGTACTGTGCTCACTCCTCATCGCTGAGACCAATGGGTAAGAGACAAGTTAAGGGAGGTGTTTACTCGGGCTTTGGTTTGAGGGTGCCGTCCATGATGGTGGGGAAAGTTGGTGGAGGCTACTGTTTTGTGTTGCTGTGAATCAAGACCAGAGAGATAGAGGACAGAGGGAAGGCTGGACATCTATTCTCTTCTTTGATCTGGTTCAAGAAGCACTTGATTGTCTGTCTGTCTATCTGTCTGTCGGTCTATCTATCTATCTATCTATCTATCTATCCATCCATCCATCCATCCATCCACCCACCCACCCACCCA
>NW_022196891.1:80588979-80593950 GCF_008632895.1 Mastomys coucha
ACCCACCCACCTATCTATCTATCTATCTATCTATCTATCTATCTATCTATCTATCCATCCATGGTGTGTGTGTGTATGTGTGTGTGTGTGTGTGTATGTGAACATATATGTGGACACCTGTGTCTGTGCCTGCTTGCTGAGGCCAGAGGAGAAGGTTTGGTGTCTCGGTCTATCCCCCTCAACATCATTTTCTTGGGATGCATTTCTCCTTGAACTTTGAACTAGATTAGTAGTCAGCAAGCTGATCCTCCTATCTCTGGGGCTTCAGGAATATATGGCCATCCCTGTTTTATTACATAGGTGCTAGGGATTTGAACTCAGGCCCTCATGCTTGCATAGCAGGTGTTCCTACCCGCTACGCCATCTCCCCAGCTCTGAACGTAATCTTTTTAATGATCCACCCAATGGTCCAAATTATGCTTGCTAATGCTTTTGAATCATTACTAAAGGTAGATTAGGCTTGCCTCTGCAATCATGTTGTGAACTGCAGAGGCACACTCTATGCATCTTATGCAGCCCTGCCAAGCTTTTAATTAACATTGGATCTTTGGACACAATGACTTATGGTACACTATTTCTTTCTAGTTGAATGAAGCTCTTCATTGTTTCAAAAGACAGGCTACTCCACAGGTGAGGTTTTTATATGCTTTTGTGTAAATTACATTATTTACAATTTAGGATAATGTTGTTTGGGTGAAAATAGTGTCTTATGCCCTGTTTATAGGTAGCAAATACAAACATCTGGACACTTAAACTATGTAATTCTTAAGGTTCTTGGTCCACATTTAGAACCTAGGACCTTTGGTTGTGAGATATATGTATGTATATGTATACACACACACACACACACACACACACACACACACACACACACACACCTATACACACATCCTCCACAAAGTGGTAGTAAATTCAGACTTGACTAAATGGCCAACAGTCACCTGTTTTTACAGACTTCTTTTTGTGGTTCCTGTTTGAAGAACTAAAACAGATACCTGCAGAAAGGGATTTCCCATAAAGAGCTATAAGCCCTCTTAGCCCTCTGAATGAAGGGCAAGCCCGCCTACAATGATGAGGATGCACCGCCCACAGAGAAGTTAATATTCTAGTGATAGAGCAAGGGGTAATATTTTATTGACTTAAACAGATAAAATCAATGAGAAGAAAGCACACCATTTCACAATAACCTCTAAATACTTGTTAGGGTACTTCACAATTAATGCTTGCTAAATGCAAGACAGGTCTTGCAGATACTGCACTGATATAAAGTAGGTGTTAATCTCAGTTTTCTACGTCCAGCAGAGATAGACAGAACTCTTTTTTTTCTCCTAATTCCACATTGGGAATATTCTAGAATGACGGTTATCCGCGGGGCCAGATCCCCACTGCCGATCCAGCGTGTTGACTGATCTGTAAAGTCCCAGTTTCCATCCAGTCTCCTGTGTGTTTCTCAGTGTGTTTTCCACACCAGAGACTCAGCAACGACATGGGACACGATGCCGGGGCTTATCTAGAACTGTTCGCAGACTATTAGGCAAAAGTAGAGAAAACCATGGTGGTGACCAAGAAAAACAATAACGGACAAAGGAGGTTGTGAGGGCAAAGAGGCAAAGAGGGGATTGTGGGCAGGTTAGGGCAGGCTATGCGTGAGAGGAGCAGTTACTGTAACCCAGGGAGAGAGGTCAGCGTGAAGAGAGGGCGGGCAGGGCTCTGGCCATGTCTTCCTCTCTTTCTTCTGTTTCACTCTACTGTCCCCCTTTGCTGGACTCAAGTAGGAGCCTGAGAGCCCATCGAAGCTGACTGTACAATACAGAATGATGCTGTTAAATGTTAAGACTGGAGAGAGAGAGAGCGCGCAGAGGATGCACAGTGAGGGGATACGCTGGCGAGGGCGATCGGAATCCAGTCAGCGTATATTCTGAGTCTTCGCTAGACATGAGTGCTTTCTTCGGAGGCACAAGGCTCCAAAAGGTCAGCGATTTCACTTTCTGTTTGGATGCTTTTCCTGGGCAGGCAGCGGGATTCTCCGCTTGCAATTCGTTCTGGGAGAATGGCTCTGCTGTGGAGTTGGACAAGGAACAGAGAGCCGCCTAAATATTGAAACCTCAGCCCAGGAGGTGTCTGTGGTTTCTAAGAAGTCTGGCGTGAGGGGTGATCATGACCCCAGGAGAAAGCGCTGGCTTCCTTGTGGGTTAGACGTGGAGTTCAAATGCCATCCCCTTCCTTAAGAAAAAGGGAATACCTTCTTTCTCTTAAGCATACATTGCGCCACGGTGCTGTTTTCCTGAACACCCCTTCCCCATCTTTCTGTTTTTATTTTATCTTTACCATATTAAACTGGGTTATTTAAGGCCATTTTCATGACAGTATTCTCCGTACTTTGAGCACAATCCTTCTCACGCTCCAAGAACACCTCCTTCTTCTCCCATCTCCCTGTTAGCCTTCTCTTTTCTTCTAAAATTCTTTCATTTATTTTCATGTCATCTGTACATGATTCTATGTACCCATCTAAAACCCAGGGCACCAAAAAGAGGGGAAATGTGTGATATTTACTTCTCTAGACTGACTTAATAATTATCTTAGCATGATTATCCATAGCTGCATCCATTTTCCTGCAATTGACAGAATTCCTCCTTTTTTTTTTGTTTTCATGGCAGAAAAGCATCCCACTGTACACACACACACACACACACACACCACATTTTCTTGCAGATTCCCCTGTTGATGGACAGGTTGTTTCCATAACGTAGCTGTTGTGAACAGTGCTACATAAAACGGAATCGAGATTCCATCCCCCTCCCCCTTGCTTGCATTTCCTTCCTCAGCTAGTTGTTCCCACCTTAGCATGTTCTGCCTGGCTGGCAGATGGCTATGGGATGCCACAGATCTTTGCACCTTGTCTATAGGAGATCCGTCAGGTCTTGTTTATTCTTACCATATAGACACAGGACTGCTGCCTCAGATGGAAACTCAACTGCTTGTAGAGAGCCTTGCAAAGAATTCTTAGCTCTAGCTAACTGTGGGGTTGTCTTAGTAAGGGTTTCAGTGCTGTGAACAGACACCATGACCAAAGTAACTCTGATAAGGACAACGTTTAATTGGGGTTGTCTTTGTAGTTCAGAGGTATAGTCTATTATTCTCGTTGCGGGAAGCATGGTGGTCCGTAGGCAGACATGGAGCTGGAGAGGAGCTGAGAGTTCTCCATCTAGATCGGCAGGCAGCAGCAGGAAGAGAGAAGTGACACTAGCCTGGCTTGAGCTTTGAAAACTTGAAGTCACCTCCCCTCCCCCAACCCCCTGCCCTATGACACACTTTCTCCAACAAGGTCATATCTGCTCCACAAGGACACACCTCCTAATAGTGCCACTCCATGTGGGCCTACAGGGGGGCCATTTCATTCAAACCAGCACCCCAAATTTTTGTGTACATTTTATAAGTTGGCTTATTGAAGAATTTCTTTCATCTAAATTCTCATTGTTTTGGCATATAGTTTAGCATAAACTTGTTTGTAAATAACATCTTGGTCTTAAATTTTCTTTTTATTATTTACTTATAGTTGAAATTTACCTTTATCCTTTTCCTTTATTAATACAGATGTTCAGCACAACAGAGTTCCTCCAGTCTCATTTCTTTGGTACACCCCATGAATTGGTAGGTAAATGTTTACATTGTAACTGTTTTGCAAAATTCTTTAATTTTTGCTTGTATTTCTCATTTGCCCGGTATCTAGTAGGTCTTTTCATTTCCCTATGTTCTTTTTCTTAATGCCTTCAGTTTTCTTTTCTTTTCTCTTTGCAGTTTAGTTAAACAGTACTGAAGGCTATTTTTTTAATTGTGTAGAACTATTGATTTGAACTAAAGCATGTGATCTGTTCTTATTCTATATCTGCTTTGAAAGAAGGTATTTTCTATCACTAGCATATGCTATCTAATACATGTATGTAGGGGCTACTTTCTGTAATGATTTTGTAGTCTTGCCTCTTTGATATATTGGATGCATGGATCCATATTATTCTGAGACAGATGTGTCAGGGTCCTCTTATCGACACACACACACACACACACACACACACACACACATACACACACTTACTTCTTGCATCATCCATAAGTTGTATTTTATATAGATGATTACTGGGTTATTTGCTGCCCAACCTGATAAGTCTTCATGTAAAAATAGCTTTTAGAAGTACACCATATTCTTTGCATCACTGAGTGGCTTTTGGACTAAAGTCTATCTTGATATCAAGATTGTGGTCTATGACATCTTTCTATCTCCTTCCCTCCTTCTCTCCTTCCTTCCTTTATCTCTTCCTTCTTTTTTCTCCTTCCTTCATTCCTTTGTTCATTCATTCATTCATTCCTTTCTAAGCCTGGCAGATTTTAATCACTCTTTAGTTTTTTTTTTTAAATTATTCATTTAAAGTATATCTCATGTATATATTATAGAGTTAGGTTTTGTTTTGTGGAACAACTTCAAAATATTTTGCACTAATCATTTTAGCTTATTCATATGTGCTGATATGACTATTTAATTTCAATTCTGCCTTAATATATGTTACTTGTGATTACCATGTGTACATATCTATCTATCTATCTATCTATCTATCTATCATCTACCTATCTATCTATCACATTATTTTTCTCTTTTGTATGTGTTATACCTTCTTTAAAAGTTTTAAAAATATTTATTTATTTTATTTTATGGGTATAAGTGTTTTGCCTGTATACATGTGTATGCACCGTGTGTGTGTATATGTGTGTGTGTGTATGTGTGTGTGTGTGTGTGTGTGTGTGTGTGCTGTGCTTGCACAGTGCCCATGGAGGCCTAGCGCACCAGGACCCCTCATAAAGCAGTTACAGGTGATTGGTTCTGAGCTACAATATGGTGCTGGGAACTGAATTTGCATCCTCTGTATGAGGACTCAGTGCTCTTAACTGTTGAACTACCTGTCCAGCCTTGTTACACCT
>NW_022196891.1:80593960-80635988 GCF_008632895.1 Mastomys coucha
TTTAAGTATTTGGGTATTTAGGAAAATTTAAATTGTTTTCCAGGTGATTATGTTTACTTTAGTATATTTTATAGTAAAACAGCCAGTGATTTTATTTTACTTCCTGGTTTTTTCTTGTGGAACAGTTTGGGTAAATGTCTCTCAAGGGTTATGTGTGGAAAGGGTTATATGTTTGTAGATAGCTTGTAGACAGTAGGGAGGCTACAGAGCATCTTGGTCTTTGTGCTCTAGTAGTTTTATATGATCAGGCCTGAAAATCCACAATTCTGACTAATTTTTCTCCTTTCTGGTCTTCTGTGCATGGAAATATTAACCAGATTATCTTTGTAAACACTGGTTTGCTTCCTTTTTATTTTAGATCAACATGTGTTAATTATAAATTCCTCTTTCTGTTCACCCTTCCACACTCTTCCCAACCTCTGAATAGTCACAATTTTACTTCAAAGTTGAACTTTCAGCTTTCATATATGAGAGAGGCATGTAGCACTTGTTTCTCTGGTCTGGCTTAACTCAGTTAACAGAATGTCCTCCGATTACATCCATTTCGCTGATGCCGATGAGGGCTTCATCTTTATCCTGGCTGAGTAATACTCCATTGTACAGACATACCACAGTCTCTGCATCCACTCAGTTGCTTCTAGCCTTGGAGGCCCGTGCTATATCTCTGCTGATACAAATAATTAACCAGAATATGTAAACTACTCAGGAAACAACTGCTATACGAAGGATGCTGCATGTCATCACCTACTAAGGAGACACAAACCCGAGTGCAAGGCAGCATCTAAGACTCTCCCAAGTACCTTCTATTCTAGGTTTGTTTTCTGACACTGTTTTGGTTTTCCTCCCTTCTTGCTTTTTTTCTGAGCCCATGGTCCACACAGGGGCTTGGATCCAGAATCCCAAGGGTTCTGTGGATTCTTCCACACCTTCCTAGACTCCGTATGAGGTACTGAAGCCACTATCATACTGTTTTAATTTGCTATGCATGAGCACATTTCTTCCTACAAAAGTATCTGCCTATTAGGGTCTCGAAAAGAGGAAGTGGTAACTTTAGGGTCCTTGGGCTAGAAATTCCCGAGGGTCTGTAAAGAGCCTGGGGGCCGGTGCCTTCAGGGTTTTGAGCTATGTGTTCCTCACCACAACCATTTTAATATGAAAATAGCTGTAACCATATATTAATAAAAGAGCATGACCGCATTTCTCAATAAAACTGTGTTTAACAGAACCAGGCATGGGCTATAATTGAAGCAAAACTTGGCACAGGATAAGCCCTGCATATTGATAAATAAGAATACAGAGCCGGGAGGTGGTGGCACACACCTTTAATCCCAGCACTTGGGAGGCAGAGGCAGGCAGATTTCTGAGTTCGAGGCCAGCCTGGTCTACAGAGTGAGTTCCAGGATAGCCAGGGATATACAGAGAAACCCTGTCTTGAAAAACCAACCAAACCAAACCAAACAAACAAACAACAAAAAAGAATACAGTAAAGATGAAGTGCTATTTCTAAAGATGATTGCTTAACATACTTATGTCATATCTTTGTCAGTAAACAGGGTGAGCTCTGGATACACATAGGTAAGCATGCAGACAGGAATACATATAAACATACACATACATGTCACATTCATGTACTCCTCCATATATAATTTGTTCATACTTAAGATTCAATGGAGCTGTGTATTTCAATTTATTATTTATTAATGTTTTGTTTTCTGATGTCTATCTGCCTGTTTGTCTGTCTGTCTATATCCTGATATCTATCTATCTATCTATCTATCTATCTATCTATCTATCTACCTATCTATTTATATCTATCTATCTATCTATCTATCTTTCCAAGACAGTGCATATACATGTGTGTGTGTGCTCGTGTGTGTATGTGTGTGTGTGTGTGTGTGTGTGTGTTTGTCCGCGCGCGAATGCATGTGTGTAACCCTATCTGGCTTCAATGCCACCGTCCTCCTGAATGCTGCGATTGCAGATATGTGCCACCATGTGCACTGTTTCATTTCCCATCGACTGTTCCCTTGCCCCAAAGGGACATGTGATCGTAATCCCTGTGACTTGGCTTAGTGTGCCTGCGGAAGTCAGACCTTTGATGGTATCTGAGCACATGCCCTGCTGCGTACACAGACCACAGAATGTTTCCAAGGCTGTGGTCGATGATGTCTTGATTCGCTCCGTCTCTGATTACTGTTTCACAAATGAGAATAAAGTTTATGTATTCATAATCTGTGACATTTTTATAGACATGTAGTTGTCATAATGTCCCAAGGATTTTCTGAATCACGTTGCTTTAAGTCAGGTTTTGCGTGTGGTTTACCTCCATGCACAGTATCTTTGGATTGTGTATCATGTGTGTATCATCCACAGTGACTACGTGGACAATTATTGCCAGTGCAGGGACTCAAGTGGTGAGGTTCGTGGTTGTACACAAAGGCACCACTAACTCCCACGAAGAAGGAATCAGGAAGGGCTTGGGAGAGGGTTCAGTTGATGAACTGTTTGCTATGCAAAGGAAGACCCAAATCCAAGCCCCAGGACCCAACCAATTAAAAAAAACCAGGTGAGGTGGGATGTGCTTTAATTTCAGAGCTGAGGAGGCAGAGGCAGGCAGATCCCTGGGGATCCCTGGCCACCCAGCCTAACCTACTTGCTATACATGAGAGTCTGTCTCAAAAGAGTCGACATAGGCCCAGTGACACTTGGGATTGGCCTCTGGTCTCCATGTGTGCACGTGGCATACACACACACACACGCCTTCGTTCTACACCAGGTGCTGCTCTGAATGCAGGTGGGAGTCTGATTAATGCCCTTGGGTAATGCTGTGACATTGATGGCGGTAATGACAACGAAGGATAATTAGTGTTTTTCCAGGTGTCTGAATCTCTGACACAGGGAGGAGACCCAATTTGTGCTATGCCATGAGCTTGTGCTAACCTGGGGACTTAAATTTCTAAGTTTCTTTTGGCTTCCTGCTGGTTTTTGGAGTCCCACCTGCCTTGGGAATGTCTTTGCATCTCAGTTTCCCAGTCGCAGGCAGGCCCTGACACAGCAAGAAGATTTGCTGACTGTCATCAGCCAGTGAAACAGCTGTTCATAAAGGAAGCTGACTGTTCGCTTCCCTCCCGCCCGCTCGCTCGTTCTGGAGTAGCGGAGATGCATGCCCCTCCTCCAGCACGAAAGTGAAATTAAAGCAATGTAACGTTTTCCCCAGTCACCCTCTGGTTTGAAAAGATGAATCACCCTCAGGTTTGTACTTAGAGGCATCTAGTAAGGGCCGAGCTGGTTTGCAGACTAATTCTGTTCAGAAATTGTGTCTTGATAACAGATGGATATCGCCTTGTGTACTTGCCCTGGTGCAGACAAAATGGTACCCATCCTGCTGACCCAGAGAAAACCTGACTTGCTGTTTCTCTGGAAACTGCTAAACTGGAATTACTGCTAAGGTTTTTTTCCACCTTGAGTGAAGTGGCCGCGTTATTATCACAGGCTGCCGAAAGCTGCATTGGAGGGGGCGGGGGTGGGGTGGGGCTTAGGTAAGCCTCAGAGATATCCTAAAACAAACATGTACTCTCTCTTCTCATCAGTTTCAAAGCAAACGGAGATTGCAGTTTGAGACCTCCTAGGGCTTGGGTTGTTCTTGAGTGGATGAGGAGCCGGAAGTGAGGGCTGCAGCAGGGTCAAGGACGGGAAAAGACCTTGAGAAGCTTAAGCCACTCCAGTGTTCACCTGCTTAGCTTTGGTGGCTAGGGCAGAGTGCAAGCTTATCTTAGAGCAGTGGCTCTCCACGCGTGGGTCACGACTCCTTTGGGGGCCAAAGGAACCTTTTGGATATGCGTAGTGTATCCGAAATGCTGCATACGAGATATTTACATTACGATTCCTAACAGTAGTAAAATTAGTTATGAAGTAGCAACAGAATAATGTTATGGTTGGGGGGGGTCACTACAAACCTGAGAAAATGTATTAGAGGGTCAGAGTATTAGAAAGGTTGAGAACCACTGTGCTACAGGAGTCAGTCACCTTTAAGAGTTGTGGAAGTGGCTCACTGGCAGGTAGAATGCACCTAGTGTTCAGGAGACCCTGGGCTCCATCCCTAGCACCATGCATATGGAAAAAGAAAACTGTCCTACTTGGTAACAGAGTCCCCTGCGCAAGGACAATATGGAAAGGGACTGACTGGTGGGTTCTCTTACTGAACTTTAGATAAGATTTAGACAAAAATCGTTCATATCCCTCTTTATTAAGACAGAGTGACTGTTCTTAGCCAATGCAAAGACAGGATATTTATTTCTTTGCATTTGGGACCGGTAGTTTACATGATAAGACACGGTTTAAAGAGACTGGGGTGAAGAGCCCTGGGCCTCTTGTCTTTGTTTCCTACGTTTCATAGGGCGTGGCTCCGCTCAGAGAGCTTCGTGCTTTCTCAGTGGTTTCTATTTCCTGGGTCTTCTCATCTGTTAACCGTTTTGGTGGCTCTGGGGGCTCTCTGAATTAGTCTGTCCTGGTTTACACAGGCAAGAGCCCCTGCTGTTACCTTCAGGGTTTCAATTCACTCTGGCTACTGTTTCTGCTTGGCGTTTCACCCTCTCCCAATCACCTTCTTGGGTGCTAGATTGTAACAAAGGGTTGGAGCCCCCTCTAAAGTGTTTATTGAATGTGAGTATCAATGATGGCTTGGGTAACTAGGCCCTTTAAGAGTGGATTAGGTCTCGGGGGTTCTGCCCTCCTAAATGGATTAAGAGGCGTCATCTTGAGAGTGGGTTAATTCCATTAGGAGTGTGATCTTTATTGTGAGAATAGTTTTGCTGAAAAAGTGAGCTCTTTCTTCCGTGTGCGTTTACGTTCCTGGGCTGTAAGCAAGTTGTAAGAAGCCCTTGCTTAACGCTAGCACCTTGACATTGGAGTTCCCAGGTCTTAGCATTGTGGGAACATTGTTTTTCTTCATAAGTTTACAGGTTCCTCATATTCTTTTATAACAACACTAAATTGACTAAGACATATGGAGACTCTCTGAAAGTCCCTATGCACCGTGAACTGACGTCACCCAAGTTTGACTAGCTCCTAACCTCTGTCCCCTGAAGGATATGGAAAATGGCACTGTTTCCTAATCCATCATGAAATGTGACTCAGCCATCCCGAAGGCAGTCAAGTCACAACCTTTAAAGGAGTGGAGGCTGGACAACGACTCAAAAAAGACGAGAAACAGACCCAGAAACAGCCTAGGATCTGCTCCCCGGAGCTTGCTTACTACCGCTCAACTCCTCACAAGATATTCTCCCATTCTCTCTCCCTCTCTTTCTCCCTCTCCCTCTTCTCCCTCTCCCTCTCCCCCCACCTCTCTCCCCACTGCACTCCCATCTCCCTTTTCCTCTCCTCCCCTTCTCTCCTTCACCCTCTCCCTAACCCTCTCCCTCACCCTCTCCCTCACCCTCTCCTTTTCCTTCACCCTCTCCCTTTCCCTCACCCTCTCCCTCACCCTCTCCTTCTCCCTCACCCTCTTCCTCTCCTTCTCCCTCACCCTCTCTCTCACCCTCACCCTCTCCCCCCATCTCTCTCCCCACTACACTCCCATCTCCCTTTTCCTCTCCTCCCCTCCTCTCCTTCACCCTCTCCCTCACCCTCTCTCTCACCCTCTCCCTCACCCTCTCCCTCTCCTTCACCCTCTTTCTCACCCTTTCCCTCGCCCTCTCCCTCACCCTCTTTCTCACCCTCTCCCTCTTTCCTTTCTGATTCTAGGATCTAAAATTTGGAGGATATATCTGTTGTCCAATTTGGCATCTCCCAGAGAGGATGGGGTAAATATCTAAACCTTTCTTCCAAAGTCAAAGCCTGCTCAGGGGAGCAACCACCACTTGCGTTTCCTTTATAATTCTACAGAGGCCCTGTTTACGTCTAGAGACATCTAGCATTTTCCTGCATAGATGACTCAGTTGGCACGCCTTGATCTGATTTGAGCTACAGCTTTTGCCATTTCCCCTCAGACCAGATGGCTCAGATTATTGAATGGGTGAGGTTCTGCAGGCCAGTTTAGTCCACAATGGACTTCAGACCTCAAGTTGGAAGATTCACTCACAAAAGTTCTAGAAATTCTGGCCAGGATAGCTTTGCATTATCTAGATCTCTCCTCTCCTTTCATTAGTACCTGGAATTGACTAGAGAGCCACAGGTGATTGCTGTCCTGGCCTGTTTGCTCTCCTGACTTCTTCTGTCATTAAATTAATTGTAGTTCACACGGCAATTGTTTAAATGGCAGGGAACATTTAGAACCTAGAGGGAAAGGTTGGAACACCGTGAGAGAATTACAGACTTCAGATAGCTCGGTCTATTCAGGTCAAAGCCATTACATGGCTCTTAAAGTCGAGTGCTACTAGACCTGGCTGAAGGAGCTACACAGATGCCAGGGAGAGGTCGGGGGAGGTCAGAGCTTCAAGGGCAGTCACGGGGCCAGAAGTGAGTTGGAGGTGCCACAGTGCAAGAGACACAAATGCTGTGTTGAACCAGGAGAATCAATGATTTCAGAGCATTGATTGATTTTTATTGTTCGTGTTGTATACTTTGGGGGTGATTGGGAGTATGGGGATGGGGTATGGGATGTTAAGGATCTGAAGCCCTGTAATTCGAGGAACAGTCAGTAGAGCATTAATGAGAATTAAGAAAAAAAGGATAACATCGGATTTATTGTTGAGTTTGGGAGATTCCAACACAAATAAATAAACTGCCTCTCATTTTTTTAAATAAATACTTGAAAAATGTGAATCTATGGGGTGTATGTAGCTGATGGAGGGTTTCTATAATTTCTCCGTGTATCAAGCTATTTATAGCTCCCTAACTCACACAATTTGTCTTCTGGGAGTAAATTTTTGGGGACTGTTGGCCTTGCATATGCAATAGTGTTCTGGAATCCAGGTAGGTGGGAGGCACCCAGTTCTGATTTCTGACTCCCATAGCTAGGACTAAAGAAAGTCACAAAAATAGATGTTTATCAACATCAGGATCTTCCCTAAGCCCAAGCCCAGCACTGGAGATGAAAGCGCTAGATGCTACTGAAGGTCAAATAAACTCTCAAATAGAATTTAATGGCTACATTTAGGAACTCTGGGAGTGTCAAGGCTCTGGGCCATTTATTCATTTCATGATTATCTCTTAGTTGGTGTCTGGGACTTAGGAGAGCTGTGAGCATTTGGGATGGAAGGAAGGATGTTAAGTGATCTATTGTGGTTGCTCTACGTCTTGAGAGGTTTTTTATTCCCATGGAAATGTTGCTAGAGTGTGAGCAGAGGGCACTTCAAGTGTGGCCAGCATTTGGGATCATTTCTTTCTAGCAACGGAGCATACTTAGAATGTGAGATGTGCTAGCCCATGGCATTTTTTTTTCTAGCAGCGGAGCATACTTAGAATGTGAAGTTGTGATAGCCCCTGGTTAACTATTTTCCTCTGTTGGGGTTTGAAGTTTTATCAGTGATGTTCAGTAGTTTTTGGTCTCTGTAATTCTTGAACTTGGCCCTCTAGTGGAAACTTCATCAAATTTGTGCAAGAATGGATGGGTACACTAGAAAAAACAAAAAACAAAAAACAAATGTCAGAAAAGCTGGGGCCAGTCTAATTTTTGTCAATGCTTAGGGCTCTGGGATGCTGCTCAGTCAATTTATAACTTAGTCTTGCTTACCATTTGTGACATAGCAACTTAGTCGGCATCGCTTCCACCATGGGTTGATTCATGGATTCAGTCAAGGTTTGGAGACTGTGCTTTGTACTGACTGTGGGCTGAGGGGCAGTGGTGCACACCAACAGACAAAACAAGGGTTTAGTATTTCTCATGGGGGAATCTCATCATGAATAAATAAACAAGCAAATAAATAAGCCTCTAGTGTAGAACTATGAGCCTGTGGGAGACTTTTTGCCTTCAACTCAAGACTGGTGGCGATCCATTGTTACGCAGATAATTAAGGAGAGGAACTGGAACATTATGAAGGCCAGGGAACCTCCTCCGAGCATGCACCATTTGTGTGTAGATCTACAGGATGAAATGAAGGACCGGGAATATGAGCGGCTGGGAGAAGCAACGCCAAGTAAAGGGGCAAGATCACTACTGTATCAAGGATGCCAATGTAACAAAAATATGCTACATCTTAATGGTTTGATATGATTAGGGTCTCTATTCACAGCAGAGCAGAACAGGCAGCCATACGTATCAGTGTTTTGTTCCAATCAAACAAGGATAGCAGCTATGCATGGGGATCTTCTAGGATCCTCAGGGATGCCTCAGAATTGTCCCAGGAGTCTCTGTTAGGCCATTAGGAAGAGGGTTATGAGGCTGAGTTGAATTATTATGCCAGTGATTGGAGGTGGCATGCATCAGTTCCACCAGGGTTCATTGGTGGTGACTGGTGCACATGAGCTCATGTCACTATAAAGGCCTGGGTTTGTCATCTTGTCACATTCCCGGGAATAAAAAGAGAAATCTAGACATCTCCAGCACCAGCATTCTTTGCCACATGTCTCAGTCACTTCGGGGAGGCCATCAGTCTTACTGGGAAGTGGAGACTTGGGTGTGAGTTGTATGAAAGAAATATCAGAGGGATTCAAATAAAATTATAGACCTTGCAAAAAGGGGAGTGCTGCTGTGTTTCATTAAGCTTAATTTTTTCTTAACTTTAAGCTACTATATTTTGTGTACTAGCAATGAATAACAAATATTCTTTGTATTAAGTGACATCACCTGCTTTTTATGTTATTTGTAATTTGATTTCTTATTTGAAACTTTTAACTGACAGATATTTATATTATTTGATGGGTACATCATGGGAGTTTGATACATGTAAATAATGTACAACTTTCAAATCAGGATTGAAAAATTTATTTGCAACTTTAGTGAAAGAATTCTCTGAGATGTATTTAGATATTAGATGTGGGACCGTGAAAGGCAGTCTGTGTCTTGGTTGAGTGAGTCTTGACTTCCAGAGACCCAGTGAAAGATGCCACAAGGGATGGAAACAGGGGAGACACACTCCCAGACACAGAGGGTTGACTCCACGAGTCCTCCAATTCCATTAGCCTGTGCTATCTATCAAGTAGACAATGCCCCAAGCTCCCAGCATTCTGGCTGGACTCCATCCCCCACAGTCATCTGGCTACAGCCACGTATGCCCCGCCTCACAGACAGGTAGCCACGCCCACCATATAAGGGGTGGTTTGCTTCCTCGTTTCTTCTCTCTTCTTCTTACCTCTCTTTCCTCTTAGCCTCTTAACTTTTCTTATCTTTACTTTCTCCTCCTCCCTTCCCCATCTCTCCATGTGGCCATCTTACGACCGGCCATGCATTGCCTCCTTTCAACCAGACATTCCTTTGTGGGCCCAGTGTTTGCAGCCACGAGACCAGACTGAACTCCTGTGCACCCACTTGTGCCTGCTCGAGTCCGAACCACCGGGTGGCTGCTTCCTGTCCCTGCCCCCCCTCTCCCTTCAGCCCCAGGGTAGACTGAGCTGCTCTGGGGCCCCTAATTCCTCCTCAGCTCCTCTGCAGTGTCCAGTGTCGCTTGAGATTCACAAGGGCTAGAACCTGCATCCTTGGCCTCTATTTGTGTCTGCAGCCCAGAGTACCAGACCTCTGGCAGGACACTGGTCATCCTCTCTAATCCCCTTCACTTTCCAGCACAGCGGAGCCCAATGCCCTGTTTACCACCTGCAGTGCCAGTACAGATTCTGAGGGATTGTTACATGTAACTTTTTGCTATCCCATGTAATAAGCTATGTGATTGGGTCATGCTACCAGCCCCTACCCAGTTTCTCTTGAATCCATGGATGAAAGACACACACACACACAGAGTTGTTCATTTTCAACTTGCCTTCTTGGCACAATTGCTGTCTCCCACCTGGAAAACATGCCCTTATTAATATTCTTAGCTTGGCTCTTCTTACCTGCCCTAACTGGTTGCTCAGTTAAATCTAGTCCCTGCTAAGCATCCCTGCCTGCCTGCCTGTAGGAGTGGCCTATGTGACTACTCCATTTTGAGATCTCACATGGCTGGTAAACTTTTCTTCATCAGATGCATTCATTCTTCATCTTCTCCTCCCTTGTGTCTCTCTTTTTCCTCCAGGGTCCTAGAAGTCCCTCCTATACCTTCTGCCTAGCAATTGGCCCAGGGCTTTCTTTACTGACAGATTAAGAACCAGCTGGGGAACAGGACCTTAGTATCAGAACTGCTCCTACAAGGGATGAACATTGTTCAGCTCTTATCCCTCAGCATATGGAATAGAAATTGTCTTTCTGCTGTGGGTTTCTGGTAGCCCAAGGTGAACCATGGGTACTGTAGCCCATGACGTTTTAGCATTCACCCAAGCTGGGGCACTTCCTCACTCTGAAGGGCAGGGCTGGGTTTATTTCTTATTCAGCTTCAAAGGTCATATTAAGATTATTGCCCAGCAGTGGAAGTGGTGGTACATGCCTTTAATCCCAGCACTTGGGAGGCAGAGGCAGACAGATTTCTGAATTTGAGTCCAGACTGGTCTACAGAGTGAGTTCCAGGACAGCCAGGGCTGTACAGAGAAACTATGTCATGAAACAAACAAACAAACAAAAGATTATTGCCCAGGCCTCAGTATTATTACCACCTCACCCGACTCATACTAATACCTACCTCAAATAATGTCTTCGGTATTTTTCCTGGCTCTTGCTTACTGGCCACCTCTGGGTTTTTTTTCTTCTGCATAAGCTTTGTATGGGCACAGTGATGAGTACCAGTTATAGCCATCTCTACTGACTGGTCATTTGGAGGCAATTATATGGTCGTCCTTGTTTCTCAGAGGTCTTAATTGTTTTTCCCCAGTCTTAATTTATCATGTTGACCTACCCTTTTGGTAATTGAAAGTCCAAGAAGATGTGACTGGTAGTGAATCATCCAAGCCAAGAATCATGGGAAATGAAGACAGACTTCTCAACACATGGTACCTTTGGTGAGCTCTGTCCCCAGAGAGCGCTGTGAGGCTTTCAGAGATCCCAAAGTCATACTAAAATGAGATAACGTCAAGACAGCAACGTTTTAAAGATGAGATGGGACTTGAGAGAGTCATTAACTTCCATATTGAGTGGTTGGTGATCATTTAATTTTGTCTTACCTGAGGAATTTATAGCCATTATAAGTGGACTGTGAGTTTGTGCTCCCTAAAGCCCGTAGCTTGAACTGTTCAAGTTAAACTGTTAACGAGGAGCTATATTTATAGAGAGATGAGGTTATAAAATCAGGATTTCTGGAGTGTTTAATTAAAATCACCTATTTAATTATTTTTCCTTTCTTGCTCAGTTCCTTATATTATCATCTTAAATTTAAAAATATTGGCTCTGTGATTTTGTTTTATTAGATTCACATTCATTTGACTTTAAGTCATCCACGTGGTTCGGGGGTGATGGTCTCCATTGGATTGCTGTTGCCATTATTCTCTTGAGGCTTTCATCATTCTTCTGGGGTTTCCCATCCACATAGTTGGGCACAAGACAATCCCCTCTTAGGTGTTTTATAGGTATTTTCAGATACATTTTTGGGGGAGGGCATTTCATTTAACTGATTTCAATTATCAATTAATTCATCAGAAATGAGGCAGTACGAGAGAGAGGTCTCATAGACTCAGGTGCAATGGAAAACAGATTGGGTTGAATTCCTAGCAGAGCTGGAACACATTTGGGTTAGGGGAACAGTAGTGTCTGTGTGTGTGTGTTTGTGTGTGTGTGTGTGTGTGCGTGTGTGTGTGTATGTGTGTGTGTTATATGCACATGTATGTATGTGTGTATGTGTGTGTATGTGTGTGTGTCTGTGTGTGTGTGTTTATGTGTGTGTGTTATATGCACATGTATGTATGTGTGTCTGTGTGTGTGTCTGTGTGTGTGTTTATGTGTGTGTGTTATATGCACATGTATGTATGTGTGTATGTGTGTGTGTCTGTGTGTGTGTTTATGTGTGTGTGTTATATGCACATGTATGTATGTGTGAATACTTACATGGCCTCCAGGTAGAAGCCAGAAGAGAATGTCAGGTGTCCTGTTATGTCACTCCTCACTCTATTCCTTTGAACAGGGTCTCCCACTTAACCTGGCTGAGAGTATACAAGATCCACTGATTTTCTTACTTCTGCCCCTGATAATGCTGGGGTTATAGGTGCACATGGCTGTGACTGATTTTTTACTCGAGTGCTGGGGATTTGAACTCAAGTTTTCATGCTTGCACACTAACTGCTCTTACTCATTATGCATCTTCCATCCCTCATCAGTGACTTAATACAAATATGCATTTATCTTTCTGTGTGTTATCATCAAGTTGTGATAGAAGATCTGACTTATATATTCAAACATAGATGGTCTAGTGTTTTACAAATAAGAAAGGAAACTTTCTTCACTAAAAGAGAAAAAAAGGAAACTCAGAAAAACTAAAACACAGCTCTGTGTCACTGTCACTGTGACTTGATGAGTCACACTCATCAACAAAGGACATCTCACTTGAGTTTTAAACTTTCCCTGAAGAATGGTGGGACAGAGAAAAGGAGTTTGTGATGGTCAGCTTTAAAACATCAACTTGTCACAACCTAGAAGCACATGGGAAGAGTCTAAAGGAGGAATTGCCTTGATCAGATTGTCCTGTGGGTATGTCTGTGGGGGGTTATCTTATGGAATGTTTGTGGGGGGTTATCATGTGGGTATGCCTGTGGGGGATTACCTTGTGGGTATGTCTGTGGGGGGTTATCTTACGGTATGTCTATGGGGGGTTATCTTACAGTATGTCTGTGGGGGGTTATCTTACGGTATGTCTGTGGGGTTATCTTACGGTATGTCTGTGGGGGGTTATCTTACGGTATGTCTATGGGGTTATCTTACGGTATGTCTGTGGGGAGTTATCTTACAGTATGTCTGTGGGGAGTTATCTTACAGTATGTCTATGGGGTTATGTTACGGTATGTCTATGGGGTTATCTTACGGTATGTCTGTGGGGGGTTATCTTGATTGCTTTAGTTAGTGGGAAGGCTCACCCTGAGTGTAGGTGGCATCAGTTATAGGCTGAACTGTACAAGAGTCAAGAAAGCTGGCAGAGCAGCAGCAAGCTGGCAGTGTGACTGTCTAGGTTTCCCAGGTCTTGGCTGCGGCTATGACAGGCTAGGCTATCTCAAGCTTCTGCCTCCCTAACTTCAGTGATGGATAGTAATCTCAAATTGTAAGACATGAATCCCACCCCCCCCCATTTTAAGTTACTTTTGGTCAGGGTGTCTTATCAAGTCACAGTGACAGTGACACAGAGCTGTGTTTTAGCTTTTCCGAGTTTCTGTTATTTTTCTTTTAGTGAAGAAAGTTTCCTTTTTAGTGTTTGGTTTTGCTTCAATTTTCTTATTTTGAGGGCGGGAAACAAAATCCTGAAGGGTGGGTAGTTGTACTTCCACTCTATGAACTCAGAGGGACATTTATGGCCACAGAGGAGAATGTTGGGGTCAGGGACCACTACACTTTCTTCAGGTTGGGAATTCTGGGAAGTGTGTTTGAATGTAAAACCGAAGCCAGTGAACTCTGAGGGGAGACACGATCCTGAGGTTGGGGCTGGAGACAGAGAGACAGTTTGAAGAGGCTAGTTTGCCTAAAACCTGTCATGAGAATTTAAGGCATGGATGATGAGAAATTGTGTAGGGAAGGAATGGGCGTGGTGTGAACTTATGCAATCAGCATGAGGGCGCACACACTCTGGCTAGCTCCAGACCAGCAGCTCTCCGAGGAGAACTGTCAGGACTAATCAGAGTTTGCATGGAGACTGCAAAACTGAGAAACCCCTGAGTGCCAAATGTTATCAGTTATCACAGCTTAGGAATTTGGGGGCGAGGCATGAGGAGGAGCCAACTGCATGAAAAGCTTAAAGTTTTCTAGCGCTCTCTCGATCCCAGACATCATTTTGATTTCACTGGAGGTCGGTGGTGGCCCAGGATTCTTCCCGGCTGTTTTGTTGTTCTATTCTCCTCCTAAGTGTGACAACGTCTGTGCTGCATTCCTTTGGTCTCTGTTCTTACTGATTTCTACTTAAAGCTATTTTATACATGGAAAGATGAAATGGAACTGCAGCACAGGCCTCAGAAACTATCTTAATTGTGACTGACAGACAAAACTGTTTCCTTTAGAGGAGAGCTGCTTTCCCACCTTACCTTCTTAAAGTGTCCTGTAGAGAGTCTGGGGTTATAGAAACATCTGCACAAAAAGTGACCCCATCCCGAAGTACACATTCCCTTCATTCCGACCAGCTTGCCATCAGTTCTGGGTTCAGAGCCACTTTCTACCAGCTGTCGTAGACAGAAGCAACATGTCAACAGAGTCTGGAAAAGCTGGGCCTAGGTGCTAGTGAGGCAAATGGAATGTGACAGATCTCTTAGTCTTAAGTGAATGGGGCTAGACGTACAATAGAAAGATAAAAAGAAAACCAAGACTTGTCCCAGTGTGTTAGAGACTCCATATTGGACTCCCGGGAGGAGGCTCGCTTAGTCACAGCAGCTCCGATAATGACGGAGGTAATGATGGATAATCTTTAGCACTGAAATGCTGCCAGTCATTGGCTATAGAGAAAAAGCTGTCTTCCTGCTGGTGTCTGCTGTCCGCTTCTGGAGAATATATCAGTGTCCTTTTTAGCCTCTGTGTGTCTTCTAGAGTCTTGCATTTCTTATGCTTTGTGCTGGTGTGGTGGTTTGAATAGGTGTGACCCCCACAGACTCGGGTGCTTGAATGCTTGGTCCATAAGGAGTAGCATTATTAGGAGGTGTGGCCTTGTTGGAGTAGGCGTGGCCTTATTGGAGGAAGCCTGCTTTGAGGTGTCCTATGTTCAAGCTCCGCCCAGTTCCTTTCTGCTGCTCGTGGATAAAGATGTAGAACTCTCAGCTCCTTCTCCAGCACTGTGTCTGCCTAGATGCTGCCGTGTTTCCTGCTGTGATGATAATGGACTGAAGCTCTGAATCTATAATCCATCCCCAATAAAATGTCTTCTTTCATGAGTTGCTGTGGTCATGGTCATATCAACGGAACACCAACTAAGACAGCTGCCCTCGGACCTCCCTGGATCGACTTTTCTTTTTTTTTTTTTTTTTTTTTTTTTTTTTTTTTTGGTTTTTCGAGACAGGGTTTCTCTCTGTAACCCCGGCTGTCCTGGTACTCACTATGTAGACCAGGCTGGCCTCGAACTCGGAAATCCGCCTGCCTCCGCCTCCCAAGTGCTAGGATTAAAGGCGTGCGCCACCACCGCCCGGCTCCTGGATCGACTTTTCAATTATGTGTTTGCATATGTCCATGGTGTTGCTTTATCTGCCAATCGTACCACTTCTCTCCCCTGGAGAATATATAAAAATTATGATAAAATATTGATTTCCTCCTATGAAGTTAAAGGGCTACAGAAACTATTTTCTGCTACCAAACCAACCAACCAACCAAACAAAAAAAACCCCAAACAAACAAAAAACAAAACAAGAAAATGAAATAGTTCAGAATTTCCAAGGGTGGGGAATTTACCTTGGGAATTTTTTTAAGAAGACGACTATTAACAGTGAAGGTCTCCCTGGCTAGAAACTTCTATAACAAACAGACTTCTTTTAGTGAAAGAAAATTTAGCCAAGACTCAGTACCAGTTAAGGCTAAGGGCCCCGCTTTGCTCTTGTTTTGAATGGGGGATGCCATGCTTACGAAAGATAACCAGGTGAGAATTCCGAAAGTTCGCTGCGTTTCTTCTTCAATCTCCTTTCTTACGCAGATGAACCAAACATTTCCTTTATTGAAAAATAATTACTCATAAAAGAAGGGTGAAATGTTTTGCTGTAGCACTGTCCATTCCGTGAGCTTGTTCATGGCTGGTCTTGATTTGTTTGTGAGCATCGCTTTGCCACTTAGATATTTTTACCTTGATGAAGGTCTTACGCCAGTGTGTTCTAGAATGTGTGGTTGCTTTAGGGAAGTCCACCGGTGTTCTTGCCATCCCTTGTTAGATGAGTCATCCTTTCTTTCTGGCTACTTTAAGAACTTTTGTCTTCACTGTTTACCACATTGACTATGATGGATTGGGGCATGGATTTTTTTTTTTTCCTGGCCTGAAATATATTGGTTATCCAATATCTTTTCCAATGCAGGCTTATGTCACCTATTTTTAAAATTAATTATTCCATTTGTTTACATCTCAAATGATCTCCCACTTCCTGGTTACCCCTCTACAACCCCACCCCATTCCATCCACCAATTCCCCCCTCTCTTTGCCTCTATGAGAGAGCTTTCCCACCCACCCACCCACCCTCCTCTCCCACCCCACCGCTCCTGCATCCCCCTAGGCTGGGGCATCAAACTTCCACTGATCCAAGGGCCTCCCCTCTTATTGATGTCAAACAAGGCCATCCTCTGCTACATATGTATCTGGAGCCATGGATCCCTCCCTGTACTCTCCTTGGTTGGTGGTCTAGTCCCTGGGAGCACTGGGTGGTCTGACTGCTAAGCTGACACTGTTCTTCCTATCATGTTGCAATCCCCCTCAGTTCCTCCAGTCCTACCACCAGCTCCCCCACCAGGGTCCCTGAGCTCAGTCTGGTGGTTAGCTCCAGGCATCCACATCTGCATTGGTCAGTTGCTGGCAGAACCTCCCAGGGCACAGCCACACCAGGCTCCTGTCACCAAGCGCCTCTTAGCAACAGCAACAGTGGCGAGACTCGACCCTGAGATTCCACCTCATACCAATCAGAATAGCTGAGATCAAAAACGTAGGTGACAGCAAATGCTGGTGAGGATGCAGAGAAAGAGGAACGCTCCTTTGTTGCTGGTGGGACTGCAAGCTGGTAAAGCCACTTTGGAAATCAGTCTGGTGGTTCCTGGGAAAATTGCAAAAAGTTCTACCTGAAACCTAGCTATACCGCTCCTGGATATAAACCCAGAAGATGCTCCAACATGCAATAAGGACACATGCTCCACTATGTTCATAGCAGCCTTATTTATAGTAGCCAGATGCTGGAAACAACCCAGATGTTCCTCAACAGAGGAGTGGATACAGAAAATGTGCTACATTTACACAATGGAGTACTACTCAGCTATTAAAAATATTGACGTCACCTAATTAAAATAGATAAAAATCCACATTTTTTGAAAAATTGTCTCTAATTAATTTTTAAAAATTTTTATCTTGGGGAAGAAATTGATTCATTTTTTTGTTTCATTTTATGTCTGTCTCTCTTAACTCCCTTTTATATTCTCTTGGCTATATAGTAATATGCACATTTTTACATATGTTTTAGTAATCATTCCTTTAATTAGACCCAATCTGGGTTTTCCCATTTAAAATTTTTGTCTCATGTTGGAGATGGAAACCTGTGCTAGACAAGTGTTTCTAAACCACTGAACTGCATCCCAGACCCTCTTAATTTAAACAAGTGAATGTCTATGTATGTATTTTTATGTGGATAATGCATTTACATGGAAGGAAATGCAGAAGGCCATAGTGTGTTATTGTAGTGAAACATCATCCACCCGCCCCATGCCCTTACCATGCGAATCCCTTCCGCTGAGCTTTCAATGCCATCTGTATATTTCTTTCTAATGAGGAAATCTTAGTCCTTATATTAAGTGTCAGTGGCATTGAACATGGCCACTCAGCCCTCCTTGTTTGCAGTGGCAGCATCCTCTGCACTCTCCTACTCCTCATGTCCCTATGACAGTCTTAGTTCACTGTCTCTCCTTTCACTCCTCAAATGGCTTTGGAAAACTCTCGCTTAGAGTTTTTATTTATTTTTTTAAATAATTTATTTATTTTTAATTAATTAATTTAATTAATTAATTTATTTTTACTTTCATGCATTGATTTGCTTGCGTGTGTGTGTGTCTGTGAGGGTGTCAGATCCCTTAGCACTGGAGTTACAGACAGTTGTGATCTGTCATGTGGTTGCTAGGAATTGAATCCTTGTTCTTTGGAAGAGTAGCTAGTGCTCTTGATCACTGAACCATCTCTCCAGCCCCATTTTCTATTTATTATTTTTTTACTGGTTGTTTTATTTGTTTACATTTCAAATGCTATCCCCCTTCCAGGTTTCCCCTCCACAAACCCTCTATTTCATAAGTTCTCCCCCCTGCTTCTATAAGGATGCTTCACCACCCACCCACCCACTCCCACCTCACTGCCCTAGCATCCCCCTACACTGGGGCATCAAGCCTCCACAAGACCAAGGGCCTCCCCTCTCATTGATGCCAGATAAGGCCATCCTCTGCTACATACGCAACTGGAGCCATGGGTACCTGCTGTGTACTCTTTGGTTGGTGGTTTAGTCCCTGGGAGCTCTGGTGTGTGGGTGGGGGGGTCTGGTTGGTTGATGTTGTTATTCTTCCTATGGGGTTGCAAACCCTTCAGCTCCTTCAGTCTTCCCCTACATTCTCCATTAGGATCCCCGTGCTCAGTCTGATGGTTGGCTCAGAGCATACGCATCTGTATTGGTCAGGCTCTGGCAGAGCCTCTCAGGAGACAGCTATACCAGGCTCCTGTCAGCAAGTGCTTGTTGGCATCTGCAATAGTGTTGGGGTTTGGTGTCTGCATATGGGATGGATATCTAGGTGGGGCAGTCTCTGGATAACCTTTCCTTCAGTCTGAACTCCACATTTTGTCCCTGCATTTCCTTTACACAGGAGCAATTCTGGGTTAATATTTTTGAGATGTGTGAGATTTCCAGGTGACCCAGACTGCTCTGGAACTCTTTCTGTAGACCAGGCTATCCTCGAACTCACAGAGATCTGCCTGTCTCTGCCTCTGGAGCACTGGGATTAAAAGTGTGCACCAGCACTGCCCAGTGTTTTTGGTCTTTTTAAAAAAGGGATTTATTTTATTTATTTTAATGCGTGTGTGTGTGTGTGTGTGTGTGTGTGTGTGTGTGTGTGTGTGCAAGGCCCCAGAGACTAGAAGGTCCCTGGAACTGGAGTTGCAGGTGGTTGTTAGCTGCTCAGTGTGGGTGTTGGGAACTGAACTTGGGTCCTTCGGAAGAGCAGCAGGAGCTCTTAGCTGCTGAGTCATCTCTATAGAGTCAACCTTCGATCTTATTCTCTGTTTCATCCACATTTACTGCCTTGGTGTGCCCATTTAAGCTCATGGATTTTAGACACCATCTCCAGATTAGTAACAGTCAAATTTATCTCTCTTCCTTAAATCTTAACTCAGCCCTCACTCAGTCTGACATAGCCAGTCACCGGCTGGCTTTGCCAGTTGACTCTCCTGTAGGCACACCTCCGAGTTATGATGCTCAAGCCAGAACTCTGTAGTTTATTTCACAAACCTGCCCTCATACCTATCTAGATCTCAAGTAAAAGCAACTTCATCCTTCTTAATGCCCCAGATGAAAACCCCATATCCCTGTCTTAGGCTGGTACCATCTTGAGTTTTTCAGAGTCTATTTGGCTGAAAGTTGTATCGTTAGTTTTTCCCCTTGATCTCTCTGATTTTTCTTAATGTTGAGTTCACTAGTAAGTAGTTTGTAGTTGGTTCATCTAGTTACTTTATAACCCCCCTTTTTTTCTAGTTGGAGTGTCAGTCTTCTTGCCTCTACTTTTATTTCTGTCAAGAGCTCAGTGCCTGATTCTAGGTGGAGTTACTTGAAATCCAAAAGATAGGTTGGAAACTCAACTAGGAGAAAATATATGCTAATCATCTGAAGACCACCAGGGCAGCCTGTTTTATTTCCACCCCTATTAAATCTCTACTTGCCTATCATGGGATACTCAACACTGTCAGAGACTCAGGCCAAAGGAGACCCCTATTTCCTGCTCTGTGAAGCTGTGTTCATTTTACATTTTCAAAATGTGAAGCCTTCAGACTTCCCAGCTTTCTGGTTATGCTTTTGTTATGGTCAACCTCTTATCACCACAAAGATGGCTGTAAGAAACTTGTGGGGAAGAAAAAAATCTCTATTTAGGCTTTTGTTCTTGGAAATTTCAACCCATCATCCATGGGTTCCATTGCTTTGGGGTCTAACGTTACTCCCTGAGCGGGAAGACAACATGGCGAAGCTGGGATGAAAAAGAGGAAGAAGGGGGCAGGCTTCTTTTAACCTTTCCAGGGATACCCATTTGGCCCGAAGAGTTTTCATTAGGCACCATGTCTTAAAGGGTCCGTTCTGCTGGGACCCAAACTTTAACACACCAATCTGGAGGACATTTTAGAACCAAACTGTAGTCCTCTCTTTCATCTCTCTTTTTTTTTTTCTATTTTAATTTCTAAGCAGCTGTAAACTCCAAATCAGAATAATAAAGATGGATCATAATTAACTTTCCAATTTCAGCTCTGCTTCATTGCACTTGAAATGATATAGTCTAAATTGATACTTTAATTAGGATAACATCGAGTTCATTTTTATATTCGTGCTGATGCTTGAATATAAATGGTTTGAAGCTCGCCCCTGTTATCCGTGCTTGTAGAGAATTGCTTTGGAAATAGACTTTAGGCATGGGATCCTGCCTGCAGTCTTTCTGGCATCAGGAGATCAAGGGCATCAGAATCTTGCGTTCCATTCTTTGTTGTGATTTCTGTCTCTCCTGTTGAGGACAGACAATGGAGGTGTTGGTTATTCTAGGGGGTTTAAGTCCTGACTGTGTTGTTTCCTGTCAGTCCGGTTGTAGTTCCCAGAGTAATTATTTCTATAGCAATATTCAAACCTCCTGAGGTTCAAAGGCGGGGGGCTTGGGGACTGCTGGGTATTCAGGCAGAGCCAGGCAGAAGCACTCCAGCTCTGCTTTGCCTCCCCCGGAGCAGTTTCATTTATATTGCTTAATTTATTGGGGCTGTACAAAAAATTTGGCTTGTTAGAGAGTTTCTGTAACTTGTCAATTAATTAGTTAGGTTTTCCTAACGGGTAGTAAAGTGGGCATCGTTGAAACCAGTTGGCTGATTATAATGTTAGTTACTTGGGGGGTAGACTGCATCAGCCAGTGTTAAGGCTTTCACAGTTACTCCAACAGAGTACAAACACCCTTGCCTCTAGGGTATTCTGAAAGTTCAATTCTGACATTCCCCAATATTTGTATATGACCATTCACAGTGTGAAGTCCCCACAATACGAAGGATAATATCTCAATAAAGTAAGTGTAACGGTGCGTGTCATTTGCGTGTCACCTTTGGCACAGCTAGGGATTGTGGGCTCTGTGAGTCTTGACTCAGATCTCAGTTTCTCCTGACCATGAAGACATGGTGTGAGGATTAGAAGAAACAATCTCTATGAGATGTAGTTGCTCAATAAATATTCTCTTTCCCTCTCTACTGATTTTCTCTGTTTCAAACATCCCAGTTACCGACATTCTCAAGTTACAACCTTGGAAACTTCCCAGTATATATTGGTATACATGTTTGAGCATAAACTTATATTTCTTACTAGACTATAAATGCCTCAAAGCCAAGCACATTCTGACGTCACCCTGACATCTGAAACACCTGTTAGTCTTTGTCCAAACCCATATACTTTCAAACCTAAAAAGACCCACGAAGACAGCAATATATTGACTATTATTACATTTCTGGAACCCTGAACTTTTTTCCCACAAAATTCTGGGACATTTCTGTCTCTATTAGGAATGGAGAAATGAAAAAAGCACAAGAGAGACACTTCCCTCCCTCCAGTAAGTCTCGGGGATGTGTGGTTAAACATCCCTCTGGAGAAGGTTGTCAGTGTGTTGCTGAGACGTTCTAATACTTAATGATTTTCATCTGCAAGCCATTTCTGGACATTCTCCTCCATGTGGTGAGGGTTGAGCTAAAGTTGACACTACGTCAACAAAGTTTAAAGTTTGGAGTGAAACCAAGGAGAGGTTTTCTTGGAGAAATGAAAAAAAAAAAGAAAAAAAAAAAGAAATGGAGACCTAGAAGTGTGTGACCTTCCAGCCCGTCTAAGAAGGAATATACATAGGATCTGCTAGACTTGGCTTCAGGTATGTCTTAAACTGTGTGATCATCTAGATAGAATAGTAGGCTTCATCCAGATATGTTTTTAGATGAATTACAGTGAACCTAATGACTAACAACACATTTTTGGACATCATCTGGAAGAAAACCTTTCAGTGACCTGGCGAGTACATTCACTCACTAGTCCTTACAACCTGGCGGGTACATTCACTCACTAGTCCTTACAACCTGGCGGGTACATTCACTCATTAGTCCTTACAACCTGGCGGGTACATTCACTCACTAGTCCTTACAACCTTGCGGGTACATTCACTATTGTTCACAACCTGGTGAGTACATTCACTCTTGCTCACAACCTGGCAAATACATTCACTAGTCCTCACAACAGGGACAGAAGCCCATAGGTTGGTCATATTTCCTTTACCTATGTTGTAAGTGGACACAGTGGTCAGGTTCTGACTTCTCCTTGGGCACCAGGCACTGGGTTGGAGGGTGAGTACAAAAGAAGATTGGGACAGAGAGTCCGGGAATGTTCATGTGTGGCGTCCTGAGCCCAGGAAAAGTATTTCCAGAGTGTGTTGGACCTGGCTTGTTTTTTGTAGTACTTGGGAGTGGTAAGATGGGAGAGTAAGTCTAGGGCCTCATCCATGCTGCCAAACACTGCCA
Organism: Mastomys coucha; assembly: GCF_008632895.1. Classification (NCBI taxonomy): domain Eukaryota; kingdom Metazoa; phylum Chordata; class Mammalia; order Rodentia; family Muridae; genus Mastomys; species Mastomys coucha. The sequence goes on from NW_022196891.1 coordinate 80,616,538, forward strand.
CAGAGCTACATCCCCAGCCCACTTTGTGTTTTAAGAGCAGTCTGAGATAGGATCCCTTTGATTTTCAGATCGTGCTTATTGACATTGAAGATTCTCTAAGAGAGAGGCTCTGGGAAAGTTCCTGTTGCCACAGAATATCTGAGACAACTAACTTACAAAGAGGAAAGGATAACTTCTCTTCTCAGTTTTATGGAGGTTGTAATCTGTGCTCGGTTGATCCCCTTGCTTTGAGCCTGTAGTGAGGAATCGCACTCCGGAAGGAGGGTATCATAGAACATCCTCACTTTCCCATGAGTCAGGAAAGGAAAAAGCAAAAACAACAAACAAACAAACAAACAAACAAACGAGGAAGAGGAAGGAGCCACTGTCCCTTAAGTTCTTCAAGGTCACACAATGTCAAGGAATTTCCCACAAGACTCCAAGTCCCACTCTCAGGACCAAGCCTTTACTACGTAGACCTTTGGTTAACTATTGAAACGGTAGGAGGTGCATCCTGTCAACATGTGGATGACATTAGCTTTCAGGTAGAAGGTGGGTGGTTGGTCTTGGAAGCTTACTCACTTTCTGTGTGATTTATTCCTTTCCTGCTCAGGCTTCCTCCTCTAAGATTAGATGGTTAGATTTAAAGGAATGACTGGTTTCTGGTGTCTATGAGGTCTTTGTTGTTAGATTTCTCCTCTTGACTAGTGTTTCTGAGAACTCTTCCAGGTATGATCTCATGGACCAGCTGAGAAAGCCCGGCCCTGTAGTGACAAGGGTTGAATCCAACCCAGTGGGGTGGATCAGAACAGCTGATCTGGATTTGCAGTGAGGGGGACAGGAACGGGGGTGGGGAGTTTGTGACCTTGACCTCAGAGCCTATTCCTTTCTCTCTCAGCTTTAAAATATTAATCTATTTAAATAGGGCTAGTCTGACGAGGGGCTCCTTTGGACTTGTAAATTCTCTGCCAAAGAGACAAAGCCCCATCTTTTGAAGAATCGATGTGATCAGGGTCAGTGATAACACAGACTTAGGTAGGAGAATGAGCTCATCCTATGTTAAAAATTAAAAAAAAAAAAAAGACAATAGAATTTTCAGTATGTAGGCAGGGAAAGTGAATATTCCAGAGAAATATTCTAATAATATGCCAGGGCTTTAAAGCTTTGCTAGAGCCTTGGGGAGCAAAATTATGCCTCTTGAGCATTTAGATTCTGGTCACACAAGTACCTCCTGAAACATGCTGTCCAGACTGAATATAAAGAAACAGACAAGAATATAAAGATCTCCGAAGGTCTCTTTTTGGGAAGAACCAAGAACAATCAGTCTCTGTACAAGATGGAAGCACTCCTTATAAACAGAAGCAAGAGACAAGCTTATTGTTAAAAATAGCACAAAGCGGGGGAGAGATGGCTCTGCACTTTAAAGCACCTGGCATGGGCACAAATATGAGGACCAGAGTTCGGATCCCCTCAAACCTATGGAAATGCTGGTTGGATGTGGGGGCCTGTCTGTCATTCCAGCCTCAGAGGACAGAGACAGGAGATTCCCAGAGCAGGCTGATTAGAAAGGTTAGACGTATCAGTGAACTCTGGGTTTGATTGAGAGACCCTGCCTCATTGAATAAGGTAGAAGAGACACTGGGGCTAGTGCCTGATATCAACCTTGGTCTTCTAAATGTACAGGTACACATATATTCAGTGCACTCCCACACATGCAAAACAACATATACATACATACATGCATGCCACACATCTGTGTGGTGAAAAATGGAAAAAGAAATGTTCTCTTACTCCTGCTTCTCCATCTTGCCTCTTGCCCCCTTGCTCCCCCTTTCTCCCCATTCCCTTCCCCCTCTCTCCACGTGGTCATGGCCAGCCCCTACTTTTCTACTCTCTCCTTCTCTCTGCCTTTCTCTGCCTCTGCTACCCTCTTAACTCCCCTCCCCATGCCATAAATATACTATTCTATATCAAACAAAACAAAACAAAACAATGCAGTAGTATAATAGTACCTCCTAGTTGGAAAAAATTGTGGGAATACTTAGGTTGATGTATTATATAGTTATATTCTGCTGTGATTTACAACAAAAGGCTCAAAGTCAAAATCAACAAAAGGAAGAAATGCCTTGGGAAGGCCAGACAATGTGAGCATGCGTTTTTGAACCTCTTCCTGTGGAGTCACCGAGGACGTGCCCAACTTCTCAGCCGCACAATGGGAGAACACGTGTGAGGCTTGCTTGTGAAGGAATTCATTAGAGACTTGGTGTCCACGGTTTTTATTGGAGATAAGCAGTCCTTCCCAAGTACAGATCAAGACTACGGACTTCTGGGAGGATGGCAGGTGCCCAGAAGAAACCCTTCTGCTAAACACTTCAGGTATGGTAAGTCACTCTTGTCATGTAGGGCTGTGTGGACAATTTTGAAATTCCCAGATACCATTTGAAGACTGACATTTAAAAAAAAAAAAAACATTGTCAGAAGTTATTTATTTATTCATTTATTTATTATTTTTATGTGTATCCATGTATGCCTGCATGAGTTTATGTGCACCATATATGTGCAGGAGTTCAGGAGAGGGTATCAGACTCCTTAGAACTAGAGTTACATGTGGCTGTGAGCTGTCCAACAAGGGGTGCTGGGAACCGAATTCAGGTCCTCTGTAAGATCTAACTGCTGCCTTAGTTAGGGGTGCTATTGCTATGATGAAACACCAGGACCAAGAGCAAATTGCAGGGGGAAAGGGTTTTTGGGGGTACACTTCCACATCATAGTCCATCACTGAAGGAAGTCAGGAAAGGAACTCAAAACAAGGCAGGAACCTGGAGGCAGGAGCTGAGGCAGAGGCCATGGAGGGATGCTGCTTACTGGTTTTGCTCCTCTCATGGCTTGCTCAGCCTGATTTCTTCTAGAACCCAGGAGCATCAGCCCAGGGATGGCACCACCCACAGTGTGTTGGGCCCTTCCCCATCAAGGGGAATGCCAGGGCCAATAAGTGGGAGAGGGTGGGATGACAAGCATGGGGAGGGGGGAGCCAACAGGGGTTTGTTCTTGTTTTTGTTTGTTTGTTTGTTCCTGGGAAGGGAAACTGGGAAAAGAAAAATCATATGACATGTAAATAAAGAAAATATCTAAAAAACAAAAAAAGGAACTACCTTACAGGTTTTTGCTTACAGTCTGATCTCACGGGGCATTTTTTTTCCAGTTGAGGCTTCCTCCCCTCAGATGACTTCAGCTTATGTCAAGTTGACATAAAACTATCCAGTACAACTTCTGAGCCATTCCTCCAGGTCCTAAAAATGGACTTCGTAAGAAATCCAGTGTGTCCCCTTGTCTACGTTGCTGGCTCATGCATGACTGACGGGCAGATAAACTTAGCAGAAATGCTGAAGCTGTGGGATTTGTGTTCAGCTTGTGTCTCTTGAGAGGGGACAGATGTGATTGAATTTGGATGATGGCGGCTCCCCTGTATGAGAATGCTAGGTCTGTGATCTCTGCCTTCAGTCCTGCTCCTCACCCCCAAGCTTGGGCGTTAGCACCCATCTAAGCAACACAGTGTAGCTTCCCTGACAGTCTAGAAGCACAGGACACATTTCTTAGTGCTTGCGATGGGATGCAAATGTCAAGTGGGTATTGAGGCCCACGTGTAATTCTAGCCTTGGGGGCAGAGACAGGGACTCCCCAGAGTAAGCTAGTTCCGAAGACTCGCCGTCTCGCTGAGCCCTGGACTGAACTGAAAAGACTCTGACTGGATGGAAACAGCAAGCTCCCGCATGCACACATATCAACACACACAAAAACACGTACAGGGACACATGATACCATATGCGCACATGTGGAAAATAGAGAAGAATTCTTCTGGGGTGACATTTGTGAGTAATTTGGCCTAATAGCCAAATGCTATGCTATGCTCTTATGATACTCCTGGACCATGTAGACATTCCACAGCTACACTGAAAGTGTGCATAAAGGGCCTCTCTCTCTCTCTCTCTCTCTCTCTCTCTCTCTGTGTGTGTGTGTGTGTGTGTATGTGTGTGTATGTGCGTGTGTGCACACACAGGTGTTAGTGTTAACACGTTTGGCTGTTGCCATTGAGTTTGTTTCTGTGGAGACTCTGAACGTGGTACATAATGGGTGCAGTCAGCCCCTAATCGTTCTAAATCCCACACTTCTGGCCTCATAAACAGCTGGATGAGATTTATTCCTGTCTGGAGAAATTAACAAATCTAATCTGAAGTGGGGCTGGAAATAGATGCCTAAAATCCGATGCTACAGATGAAAAAAAGCCCTTATTAGGTCATTTAGTCTGCAGCTGGGTTTTTCTCAGCACAGCTTCCTGTGCTCTAACAGAGCCAGACTCGGGTTCCAGTGTGGTGACGCTCTCCTTCCATCTCATACAGCTGGGCACTTCACTGCGACAGCCACTCTTCCGGGGCCTCTTACAGATAGCTGGTAAGAGGGCACCTTGTACTCAGGAGGAAGAATTAGGAGGGAAAGATCCAGGGCATGGACCTCTGGGAAGAGAATGCTGGAGACCCAGTGCAAATGGAGGCATGGTAGGTGCGATGGTAGTGAGCTGGACCAAGTAACGTCCCAGAGTACTCAGTACCAGGCAAGGAGGATGCTGAAGAGGAAAGCGATGGCTAGATACAGCTTCAGAGCTCATTGCGAATGGGTTTAATGGGAAAATCCAAGTGTGAGTTAAAGAATAACACTGAACCTCTACCTCCCTATTGGTGCATGATAAAAATCCAATTTTATCATGGATGCTATCTATGGCTTGAGTAAAGAGTGTGTGCTGGTGTCAATCCCAAAGATGCAAGCAGAAAAACTACTGACCCGAATCATCACGGGCAAATTAATCAGAGCAAGCTTTTTGTTCTGGCATGCGGGCAGCCTCCTCCTAAGTAAGGTGCCATTCAAGAGGTCAGGCTTGAAATGGGGAAAGATAAAAGTTTTATAGCTCATGGGTAGAAGTTTCCCAAGTGGAGGATTTGGCAGGCCAATGGGCAGAATTACAGAAGCAGAACATAATATGGTGGCCATAGCAAGGTAGTCATACCAAGGTAATCATAGTAAACCTTTGAAATGAAGGTAGGGTTGCAATATGGTTGTAAAAACTTTTTTAAAAAAAGTGACATGAATGCCATTTCCTGGACCAGGCAGTACAGAATCATTTGTGGTTTAGGTTACAGGTGGGCCACAGCCCAATCCTTCTGAAACAGAGGTTTTTATCATTAACAGGAATGAGCCTAGTGTGTATTTATTATAAGATGGAGGCAAGCTGGTTCATCATTGGGAACTGAGTTTTCAATGTATTGCTGTGGAGATCTGGGAACCTTCCGGTATCAGTTTAGTTGCAGGAGCTCTGATCTATGAATGAGTTAATGTCTCCATCATGGGAGCAATCTTGTGAGAGAACGGGCTTGCTACAAGGGCACTTTGACCTTGCCTGTTCTCTCTTGTGCCTCGATGCCTATCTTGAATCTTCTGCTATGGAATAACAAAACAAAGCAAGCAAGCAAGCAAGCAAACAAACAAACAAAAACCCCAAATCCCAAAACCAAACCAAAACAACAAAAATGCTCATCATACGCCAGGCCCCCAAACTTGGATTTTCTGGCCTCTAGAGCTAGGAGTCATATACCTTTGTTCATTACAGATTAACTGCTCTGGGTAATCCATTATAATAGCAGAAAACAGAGGAACAGCCCAAGGCGGCTGCCTTTCATTTTTAATGTTATTCACCCACTTGATAGTGAACAATTTATTTTTCTCTCTTAAAAGGTACGGTCACCAGATCTGGACAGATCTGTCCTTGGCAGGGTAGACAGGCAGACAGAGGGAATGTGGCTAGATAAGATGATGGTGAACTTCCAGGATTACTGGCTTTTTTCTCACCCTCCTGACCTGAAAAGAGCCTGGCATCTTAAAGGCCTTCTGGGCTTTTGTCTCCCCCACCAATCAGCTCCCTGCTGATGGACTGGCTCAGCAAATCCAAGACTGGACCAGGACAGTTGTGGCCAACCATCCTGTCTCTATTCAAATGGCCCAACTCTAAATTAGAGGAGTAAAACTCTCCAGAAACTTAAAAAGCCCCAGACCTTGAGAAGCGATGGAGAGACTGGGCTCATTTAGCTTCTCAAGCTCCCCTCCCTTGCTACTTCACTAGGGGACTTCTTTCTGCTGCATGCGTTTCCCCAACCCCCAATACATTTCTTCAAAGGCGTGTCTGTCTGTCTGTCTGTCTGTCTGTCTGTCTGTCTGTGGTGTTTGGGATTTCCCCAGTGCTACCCATGGTGCCTAAGATCTTTCCTGCCTTGTAGTGCTTTAACTGACAGCGAAAATGAACTGGATCGAGACCTCCAGACTGCACCGCTACTGCACTCTGCCGCCTCCTCTCTCTAGTATGTTTTTTTGAGATAGGAAGCCGAGCTGATTTGATACCCAGCTGCCTACAATAAAAGAAGTGCGTCTATCCACATCGTTATACATGACATCGGCTCAATGCCTTTCATAGGTCATTTCATATATAAAGAAGAAGTACACACAATTGACAGATTTCCCGAGGCCCACCTGAAGCGTGCAGCTACAGTTCATGTCTGCTTCCACCTGTCGTCACCCCTTTCCCTCCAGCTTGCTGCTGGAAGAACTGAGGGACGTGAAAACTGCCCAAGACCAGTTTACAGAGCATTTCCTTACCCACCATGCTTTGCACCTGGATGGAGACATGGGCCCCGCCCTCCCCGCCCCCCCCCCCCCCCCTCCGCCCCCCCCCCCTCCGCCCAAGCGTCAGACTGGGAGGGAGCAGGGCCAGCATCCGGCTCCAACTCTTTGCAATGCTCCCTTTTCTGTGCTTCATATTCCCCGTAAGAATCTCCACTGCACATCTTTTCACCAATGTGATGTTCTGCTTACCTTTATGAGCCAAGCCACTACAGAGGGACCCGCTGAAACTTCAAGCCAATCTTTCCTCTTGTAAGATGGCCTCTCTGGTCACAGCTATGCAAAGGTAACTAGTTTCCCTCCCAAATCATCGTGGTTGGTTTTATACTCACCTCTCCCTTTCCGCCTTCCTGGGTATATTTTTAATGAAAACATAGATGTTGGGAACCAAAGTCAGGCCCCTCTGAAAGAATGGTGTGTGCTCTTAACTGCCAAGCCATCTCTCCAGTCCCTAGATACTTTAAAAAAATCAATGAAAATATAAAGCATAATAATATATTTATCAAATTAAGATATGGAAAACCGCAAAGGCAGGGATGCTGAGATTTTCAGAAAGACTTATCTGAGGTGGAGTCACTAAAGCAGATCTGAAATCGTCAGTGGGATTCTGGAAGACCAAGGGGGAGAGGGTTACAAAGTTCCAGAAAATAGAATTAAGACAGAAAGGATGGGGGCAGAAAAAAAAAGAAAAAAAAAAGAGGGCTAGACTTGAGGGATCAACTTTTAACTTTTAAAGAGAGCTTAAGGAGAGGAGATTGAAGAAATTATCTAAGAAACAATTCAAGGACAGTGCATGGATGGATATCTCAGAGTACTGTGAGAAAAGCGTGGGCTTTCTGGCCTTCTGTAGGGAGAGGCAAGGCTACGTGGTGAGATGAGGAGCTAGAGGGCCTTCGGCTTCTCAATAGCAGCAGTTAAAGCTGGAAGGCAAAGGGGGTGGCACTGCAGCAGGCACAGCACAAGGGTTAGTTCAGGTGACATACCCACTCTCCAGGATTCGGGAAGCAAAATGAGAGTATACACCCCTAAGCTACACACACACACACACACACACACACACAGACAGAGACAGAGACAGACAGAGACAGAGAGAAAGAGGCAAAGAAACAGGGAGAGACAGACAGACAGACAGACAGGAACACACACACAGAGAGACAGACAGAGACAGAGAGACAGAGACAGAGGGATAGAGAGACATACAGAAAGAAACAGGAATAGACAGAGACAGACAGATAGGCACACACATACACAGAGAAAGAGAGAGAGAGAGAGACAGACAGACAGACAGAGACAGAGAGACAGACAGAGACAGAGACAGGGACAGACAGAGACAGGGACAGACAGAGACAGAGAGAAAGAGGCAAAGAAACAGGGAGAGACAGACAGACAGACAGACAGGAACACACACACACACACACACACACACACACACACACACAGAGAGACAGACAGAGACAGAGACAGAGAGATAGAGAGACATACAGAAAGAAACAGGGATAGACAGAGACAGACAGGCACACACACACACACACACACACACACACACACACACACACACACTCCAAGGCTGGCTGGAGGTGAAGAAGCTCACTGGGGCTGAAGTTTGTTTTTCAGCAGACCTGGAAAGCAGGTATAGATGGAGATTCTGAGGGGCAAGTCTGTAGGAAGATGGAGATTCTGAGGGGCAAGTCTGTAGGAAAATTAGCCTCCTGGAAAAGCTGATGGGTTTGAATAACTGCAGGCGGGCTGAGAGTGTTGGTAGAGAAATTGGAAATAAATTGGTAAAGAGTGTTTAACAGGGGTGTTAACGTCCCCTGGGCGATATGAGAAATCACATGACGACTGCGAACAATGTATCTTCTTACATTTCCAGAGGCTACAAGTCGGAAATAAGTTTTATTGATTCCCATCAGAGTGTTTACAGGGTCCTACCTCCTCCAAGGCTTTAGAGCAGTGGTGGCTCTCAACCTTCCTAATGTTGCGACCCTTTAATACAGTTCCTCATGTGGTGGTGACCCCCACCCATAAAATTGTTTTCATAGCTATTTCATAATTGTAATTTTGCTACTGTTAATACATCATAATGTAAATATCCGTGTTTCTGATCATCTTAGGTAACCGACCCCTGTGAAAGGATTGTTCTATCCCCAAAGGGGTCACGGCCCACAGGTTGAGAACTGCTGTTTGACAGAAAAATTCCTTCTTCTACCTGTCGTGTCCACCACACAGTCCTTCTGGTCTTTGGCTCCAGAAACCTTCCCCAGCTTCAGAGCTCAAGCGGACGCCACGAGGCCTCCTGTTTTCTACAATGGAATCTGTAATAACGAACTGGTGATAGATGGCCTTAGAGCCTGACTGGGTGGCCGGGGTCGGGGGACATTGTCTGTGCTGCTCTGAATGGGGGACCCTGACCTGGTGGCCGGAGACACCGTGTCTGCTCTGTTCTGAGTGTGACCCCCTGACTGCATAGCCTGGGACACTCTCTCTGTGTGGGTCTGAGTGTGACACCCTTCCCAAATTCACACATTGACATTAAATCATTAGTGTGATGAGATGAGCAGGTGGGGCCTTTGGGAGCTGAATATGTGATTCAGGAGCAACTCTCACTGAATGGGAGTCATGACCTCTTACCTCTCTGCCAAGTGACGACGCTCACCTCTTCTTGGGGAAGCAACAGGTAAGCTACCTTTTGGAAGTGGAAGCTGGGCCTTACTATCAATCGAGCCTGCTCTGCCTTGGCCATGGGCTCCCGAGACATCATAACCATGAGCAAGACTTATCACGGGTTACACAGAATGAAGTATTTTTTGTAGCAACAGAAATGGACTCAAGTACTGTAGTGTGTGTGTGTGTGTGTGTGTGTGTGTGTGTATGTAAACCAGAGGATGATCTCTGGCACTGTCCAGTTTTTGATTGGCACCACACTTCTTAACACCCATAAATTATTGCACTGGGAAACATCATTTGCCGTGAGTAATTCTGTTTGTTTCCAGTCATTACAGCCTTGTTAATTTTTAGAGCTGTTCTTAAGCCTATTATGAATATTAACTTTCATAAATTGAATATTATGAAGTAAAAAATGAAGCAATTCTTTTTAAGATCATTTCTCTTAAAGACTTATTGAATTTACTTTGTATCATGTGCGTGTCTGGTACCCTACCCGTGAAATCCAGAAAGGGAGTGGAGTTCCTAGAACTGGCGTTACAGATGGTTGTGAACTACCATGTGGGTCCTGGGTAGGAATGGGACAAGCTCCTGAGCCATCTCTCCAGCCCCCTGTTGGAGAAATCTTAGTCAAAGGAAAGTACAAGAAAGAAGCTGGAGCTGTAGGATACCGCATGGCTTATTAGGAATATTTGTATGTATCTTTCTCATACAAATCCTGCCTGTGAGCTCAGGCCCACACTTGACATCATTGTCTCAGAGGCTGACCGAAGGAAAGTTTGTATCTGTGTATCTGTCTGTTGGGGTGGGCCTGGTGGTAGTTGTGGAAATGGCTACATGTTTCTCTGTGATAGGAATGTAGTAGATAACTATAAGTCAGGAAAACCAAGAAGTAGTAACATAGGGGCTGGGGAGGTGGCTCAGTGGTAGGAGCACTTCCTGCTCTTGCAGTGGATCCAAATCCAGTTCCCAGAACCAATGTGGTGACTCACAACCATCTGTAATTCCAGGGCTTAGGGATACAGTGCCCACTGATGGCCTCTGTGTGCACTGCATGCATGCACAGAGATGCTTGAAGGCATAGACAATAAATAAATGTAAAAAAAAGAAATTGTAATAAAAATATGCTGCTATATGATATTTTAGTAAATACTATAGTAGATAAATAAAAGGAGAGGAAAATTAACTGCTTTTGAGCATTAAAATAAGAAGATATAGTAGATAAGTTTCTTCAATAAATCATAAAATGTTCACAGAGAAGAGGGGGAGGATGGTTGACGGGACAGAAATCTCTGAGTTATCATAGTTTATGGAGGCAGGAAGAAGCAACGTCGGGGTTGATGCTTAACCATATCTGGCTGCTATTATCTACGGCGGTTAGTCTTAGGTGTCAGCTGGACTAGATATGTAATCACCTAGGACAGTCCCCCTAAGATAGACGGTTGGCCCCGAGTGTAGGTGGCACTGTCCCACGCGATAGGGGCAGGGGCTGAATACTAACGACAGGGGAGAAAGTGAGTGGAGCAGTGGCAGCCACCATCTGCTCCTGGCTGTGGATACAGCATGGCCAGATGCCTCGTGCTCCTTCCTATCCACGGCTTCTCCAGCAGGACAGATTTTATTTTCAAACTTCGAGGCAAAAGAAACTCTCCTTCACTTGAGCAAGCTTCTGTTATGCATTTTGCCGACACACCAGGAAAGAGAACTAACTAATCCAGTGTCATGTGGTGAAGATGGGCAACTTGAGGAAGCGAGGCAGTCTGACTTCAGATGGTTAGAGAAGTGTGGGCGTGTCTAGAGACGTGTGGGCGTGTCTGCTCAGGACTGGCTGTGTGTCCCTAGCCAGGATGGCTAGAGCCCTAAGAATCATGGGAAGGAGAGTGTGTCTTCTATGAAATCCCGGCTCTGCAGGAATGCTGAGGCAGGGAAGGGATGAGCAGATTTTCTATTTCCTGCTTGTCTCTCCTGTTTACTTTTTAAATAGACAAGAGGGGCTGAATGACTGTTTTTTTAACACATCAGTACTTAAAACCTTATAAAATCTTCTCTTTTCTGTCCAATGGTTTCATAAATTCTAGGAAGGCCTATACGAATTCTTTCCAAGATTAATATTTAGGTGTAAAATACATCCCACGCGAGGCCATGTCTCAGATGTGATCTGAAGGCTCTGTTTGCCAGCAGCCTCTGGGATGTGCGAAGACAGTTGCCCTATCATCTTGGAGGAAATGAAGCCTAGGATAAATTTCATGGAACTCAGTTTGCTTCTAATGCCTGGCCTGATGATGTGTGACATTAAGACATGGCTGGCCCGTGGACTAAGTGACACTAAGCCAATCTAAGTGCAGCTGATCCTGTCAGCCAACCATGCAGCTGTTTTGTTTTGTTTTGTTTTTTTCTTCTCTACAGATGCTTATTCTTTGAATGCTTTCAGGGTTGTTTTCTTTAATACATATATTTAGAAATTTTATTATCACATCCTTTGGTGTTGTGTGGTTTTTTTTTTTTTTTTTTTTTTTTTTTTTTTTTTTGTTTTGTTTTGTTTTGTTTTGAGATAGGGTCTCTGTATTGGCGTTTTCTAGGGGAACAAGACCTGCAGAATGAACATATATTTTAAAAACAAGCAATAAGAGATTGGCTTACGTAATATGGGCTGATGGTTCCCACAATTGATGTCTGTACTGGAGAGGCTGAGTAGAGACTCAGTACATGGGGCTGCATGTCTCAGCATTCACAATCTGGCATTGAAGGCCTGCTGGATTGCTGGAGAGATGGTGATAGCCAGTCCTTCTTGGGAGGCTGAGCAAGTTGGGCTCTAGTGACAGTGAAGGATGGCAACACCAGCAATTAGGTAGATGCACTCACGATCAAGAGGTGAAGGCACACAGGCAAAGCAGCACTGCTTTTCCCTTGCACATTTTTACATCTGGGCCACTGTTGGAAGGGGCTACCCACACCAAGGCCTCTCAGCTAATCCTTCCTGCAAGTTCCCTTGAAGACCCCACACCCCAAAGGGTGTGTCTCTGAGTTTATTCCAGATCTGATCAAGCTGACAATCAAGAATAACTATCACTCCCTCCATCCCCTTGGCCACCAGGATCTGAGAGCTTTGCCACTCAACTCGGGACAGCTTTGCCAGAAGTTCCTTCCATAAATTAGTGCTGCTTCCAGTCATGGCCAGAGAAGCTTCTTTTAGCATGAGTAGTGGTTAATGCAGAGAGACTCTTAACAGATCAGACTGTGAGAATAAGCGACTGGCAAGAGCTCATCCATAAATAGGGCATATTTACCAATTCATGCTCACGGGCCTGGGGACATGATGGTGGAAGAGACAGAAGAGCCATGGGATGGGGGCTTACTGTGGCGTGCTGTCTCTGAACATGCATAGGTGCTGCAACCCTGAACCAACAGCAGCTGTGCTCCGCTGCACAAGAGCAAGCTGCTCAAACTGCATAGATGGAGGATGGGTTCTGGAGGCCCCGCCCACAGCTGAAGAGTTACTGGCAGTTGATAGTTGCTGGAGAAAACATAGTCATTTTTCTTTGCAGGGATGTGGCCCCAAGTAGGTTTTCCCGTGTTCCAGTAGGCATGCATGTGGGCAGCATGAATTGGACTTCGTGAGTTACCTGGAAAAGTAAAAGAGACACAGAGGTAAGAGGGGACATGTTGGGGTCAAGGCCTTGGAGAGGAAGAAGAGCAGGAAGAGATGGGGAATATGGTCAAGATACGTTGTCCAGGTACATGAAAGTATTACAAATGAAAATGTTGACAAAAAGATTAAGCATCTCTCAGTCTCACCGCCAATTGTAGGTTAGCTTTAAACTCTCTTCCCTCCTGCTTCAGCCTGTCCACTGCTGGGATTAAAGGCACCCTCCACCACGCCGAGCGTTATTTTTACCGTTTATACTGGCAAGGGTTTGTTTAGCCTCATGGATTTGTGGGTGTACTGTTTGCTTTCAGTCACTGTGCCCAAAATACCCAGAACAACTTCGGGGAAGAGCAGAGGGCTTGTTTTGGCTTCTGGTCACAGAGGCATTCCACCCATCACAGCTAGAAGGCACAGCGAATGGCCCACCGGTATGACAGGACTTCAAAGCACTCTTGCTTCTTCCCATTCTGGCAGGACAGAAGCAGCAGGGCAGGACCAGGTGTGAAGATAACTTTGAAAGGCCGGGGGCTAGTGACCTGCTCCAGGTGAGCCCTACCTCTCCGACATTCCACAGCCTCTCAAAATAGCACCTCAGCCAGGGAACAAGTATTCAGAGTAAGAGGCTGTGGGAGCTAGGTGTGGGGGCACATGCTTTTGATCCCAGCACTTGGCAAGTGGGTCTCTGTAAGTCTGAGGTCAACCTGGTTTACACAGCAAGTTCTAGGACATCCAGGGCTACATAGAGAGCCTGTCTCAACAAACAAACAAACAAACAAACAAACAAACAATAAAACTACGATGAACCAACCAAACCAACCAACCAACCAACCAACCAACCCAAGCAAGCCAAGCAAGCCAGCAAGCAAGCACACACATGGGAGACATAGCAGCTTCAGAGTATACTATGGTGGATGGGTATCATCCTATGAGGCCAGTTTCAGCTACTGACCATGCAATTTTCCTGAATATTCTTTCTGTATTCTTCCGGATCTCCAATTGCTTGAGCATCAGTTTCGTCGGTACCGTTCCACATATTGTCCAGGCTCGATTTCATCCCCCACGTCATCATTGTAATTAGTTTCTATTGTAATTTCACAAAGTCCACTGTCCTTTTCTTCATACAACTAGTCTGATACCAATCCTATCTCTATCAGCATCTTCCTTTACGTTAACAAGGTGTATAATAGGTTTCCAGAGTTCCTTCATCTAGCTTCACCATTTCTGTCATTTCTGTATCTGCGCCTGCTGATTGCCTTTTCTCTTGGTCTTTGCTTAGTGATTATTGACTAGGTGAAGGGCTGATGTAATTTTCATGCTTATACTTGGTGCTGGATGTTTGTTGGATGCTAGAGACCTGTCATCCTCCCTACATCTGTTTATCTTTTGATTTTGGGGGGTGGCGGGTGGGGCAGGACCTCACTTTGTAACCAGGCTGCCCTGGTTCTCACTGTAGCCCAGGCTGACTTTGAACTTGTGGCTTTCCTGCTTTACACTCTTGAGTGCTAGACTATAAGGACTCACACCTGACTAGAAGACTTCATTTTCTGTGGATAAATTGCTTGTGAATTGCCCTGGTCCTGTTGATGCTCACTTTCAACTTGGATCTCAAAAGTTTAGAGTAATTTTTACTCGAGAGCTGAATTAGCACTATTTTTTTTAAGACATGGTCTTTCTGAAGACCTGACCCAGTATCCACTGTAGTCCAAGGACTTTCACTCATTTTAATAGGGAAATAAATAAGTTTGAGATCCATTTGTGTGTTGTGGGAATTGTTCAGCGTGCTCTTCCTGCTGTTTCTCTCTCTGACCTTAGCCTTTACGTGTGTTAAATATTCAGTGGCAACTCTGCAAGTTTTATAGGATCCATTCCATCTGTTAACCTTCTGTCAAGGGTAACAGTCCTTCACTGTTTCTTTCCAGTGTCTGACAACAATGTTAAAACACTGTTTGCCTGGTTTATTGGTTGCAAACCACGTAACAGCAGATCTCACGACATTCAACCCCTTTCTAGATGAATGGGAAAGCCAGATACCTGTAGGACTAGGGAAATTTTAATGTCTACAGCATAAACTTCACTACAAAAAATTTTTTAAAATAATAGGTTTATTTATTCTTTGTGATTTCATAGATATGTATAGTGTATGTTGATCACCTCATCCCTGCCCCCACTTCCCTCCTCCAAGTCTTTTGGGGTCTCCCCCAGAGCGCACCTTCTTCTCAAATTCCTGCCCATGGTTTTGTACTTCAGTGAGCCTAAATACTATTGCCGATGTGGGCTGGGGCCAACCAAGTGAGCACAGAGAACTTACCAGGTGCCACACTCCTGAAGAAAATGGCTCTCTTCCCCATTAGAGCCATTAACTGCCAATAGGTTCTCAGCTAAGGCTGATGCTTCACAAGCCCCTCTCCATCCATTCTGGAATGTTGGCTGGCTTGCTCTTATGCACACACACACACACACACACACACACACACACACACACTCACAGACATGCACTCGCACATGCATACATGCACAGCACCCACTTTATATACATATGAAGAGAGAAAAGTTGTTTGGCTATAGGTAACAATGTGTAAGCCTCCTGCAAGCAGACATGGGAGCAGTTACCCGGAGTAGGATTTTGAAGGTTAAAGCCTGGGAAATTGAAATGAAAAGAAATAAACTCATTGCAGAACACTTGGGGATTTCTCTGGATGTCACCCCTGGTTGTCTGAATGGTTATGGCAGGTTCGTTACTGCATTTCCCACCTGTAAAATAAAGAGTTCTAGCCAATTCTCTTCCAGCTCTAAAACTTCGGTGAATTCAGTTCTGCAAGCATGCCCTATGTCTTGCTGTCTGTTTGGCTTGGCGTGCCTGCACGTTATTGCTCAGGTCCAGAAGTCCCAGCATCTTCCCTTTCTCCAAGTTTTGTCAGAATTCTAAGACCAAAGCCAAACAACGTCCCTTGCTCCTCAGCAGAGTTGCCAGAACTCTTTTAGAGGAATTTGATCTTTTTTATGTCTAGTAGCAACCCAAACCAACCACGTATCGAAAAAGAATCCTTTTGGAAGTATGACGCTGTAAATGAATATAACTATAGATGTTTTTGAGATCTTTAGAAAGAGTGAGTTGGACAGGCAAAGAATGCTGTCAGATCTTTGAGTGGCACACTAGACAGGGTTCCTCATACCCCACGGCCTGAGGAGAAATCCCAATCACTTCTTCCTGGCCCTGACTTCTATGCCGCCATCTTTGCTCTAGCTTCTGACTCTCAACTGGAACTGACTTTCTGAAAATCACAGCCAACATATTAGCTGTGAAGGTTTAATTTTATTGCCTTCCTTTCACAATGTTGATATTTTCATGTTTTTATTTAGGCTTCTGTTATAAAGAGAACATTTTGAACTCTTGAGATTAGGTATTTGCTTTTTCTTTCGTGAGTTGCATTCATGCATAATTCATATGCATTTATCAATTATAGTTCATTTTAATGCATTCTAGTTCAGCACCATATCTTCCAACCAGCATAGTCTACACCTAGCACAATGTCTGGTGGAGAGTAGAAAGTAAATATTTGTTGAGATTTTTAAATTAAGGGAAAGAGAAATAAGCTGCTATTTTACAATAAGTGGGTATAAGGGAGGTGAGTACTGGAAAAATTAAATCAGACACGTTCCTCAATTTGAACTTCAAATTCTAGGTGCATTGTAGTGGTAAAGCAAGAAGTGTAACTGTAAATATAATTATCCATGTAAGCATGTAAGTATCCAGAATATAAGAAATTAATATTTGAAAAAGAAAGGGGGCTTTAGTACAAACATTGGGAAGGCCACAGATAAGGTACCTTAGACGCAATGCTGTATCCGGGGCCTGCAGTATACACAAAGTATAAAGGAGAAGGTGCCAGCCAGTTCAGGTGTTGGCCAGAACGTGCTGTCAGAAGCACAAACACGCACCACATGGCTCTGTTCTTCCACAATGTCAGATTTTATTGGGTAATTGAATATTAATTTCACAAGGTCCAGGACTTTCAAAGAATCATCCTTGGTCATCTAGCTGAGGCAAGCACAGGTTCTCTTATTCCAACCATAATACCAATTCTCCCATGCACGACACATGTCACGTAGTAAATCTATTTCTCTATGTGGTGCCTGTGTGTGTGTGTGTGTGTGTGTGTGTGTGTGTGTGTGTAAATGTGGGCTACGGAAGGGGATAGGAGTGGAGTCAAGAGTTCAGGGCAAGGCTCAGCCTGGACTCCCCACCCCACACCCCTACCCCCCTGTCCTGCTGCTTGAGACAACACAGAGCAGAGAACAGCTGACCTCAACAGCTGTGCTACTGTATCCAGACAGATTTATAAATTCACTAAGAAGCTACACACAACAGAAGAACCCAGGGTGTGATTTTGCAATTTATAAAACAAATACTTATAAAAGTTCAGATTTTGGAAATCCTCAAAACCCACATGAAAAACAGGATGCTATAGTTTAAGACATCAAAGTAGCAAACCATGAAAGGAAGGCGATGATGAGATTAAGTACTTCCTTGGAGCCAATCCCTGGGCTGTGATGATGCAGGAGCGGGGCTCCAGAGCGGGGTCAGGGCAGCGGGGTTGTGCCTTGGGAGGCTGTGGGCAGACAGGACTCCTCAGAGAAGGTGGAGCTCTGAGTTCTACTCATTTCCTGATTAGTTCATTGTTTCAAATGTCTACGCTCCACCATTAGAAGACTCTTTGAAACAATATATCAATGCAGACTTTAAATGCCCATGGTTTGTAGTGTCTGTGGAAAGAGCAGTGATGCTTTCATTGGCAGAGAGTACCGCTGGTCTTTGGTTCTGTTGGGTCTGAATGCTTTTCCGTTGCCTGCCCTTTGGATTTCCTTTTTAATACTGGGATGATTTGACTGTAGATTCTGCGGCCAAGTCTCATGTTCTCTGGCTCGATTTTCCTATTTCTCATGGGAGACCCTGAACATAAGGAATGTAATGAGATGCTTGTGTTATTTCTTCCTCCTTCCAGGCAATGAAAAGTGGCCAGAAAGTCCTGGTGAGATTTCTGTAGGGTGGAGCGGGATGCTTTGCAATGCATTAATGAGGATCTGCTGTGCCCCAAGGAGGGAGGGTGGGTCAAAATTCAACTGTGAGGTGTGGCTTGCACAGCTTGGAGATATGATAGTAGTAGAGAATGAGGACCCTATGCTTGGTCTAAGGGGGCAGCTGGGTTTGGCTCCTCATAGTGCTGGGAGAGATGCAGACTTGCTCTTATCCGTCTTTTGAATGTTCAAAAGAAGTTAGACACTTGAATCTTTAAATATTGGCAACTAAAGGTGAGAATGAAAGCTGTGCAATACCCTGCTCCAGCAACATCCAAGCAAGGAGGTCTTGAAGCTGCAATCTCTGGTTTAGCATCAACCTCTGACACTTTTCATAGTACTCTGTTATGCTTGTAGACAGGAGCCTAGCACAACTGTCCTCTGAGAAGCTCTACCCAGCAGCTGACTGGAACGGATGCAGAGACCCACAGCCAAAAACTAGATGGAGGTCAGGGGACTCATATGGAAGAGATGAGGGAAGGATTGAAGGCCCTGAAAGAGATAGGAAGACCAACAGGATCATCTAACCTGGACCACTTGGAGCTCTCAGAGATTGATCCTTCAACCAAAGAGCATACACAGGCTTGACTGAGGTTCCGTGTACATGTGTAGCAGATGTGCAGTTTAGTCTCCGTGTGGCTCCCCCCGATAACTGGAACAGGGGCTCAAATTGGGCAGGTTATTGACTGGCCATTCCTTCAGTCTCTGCTCCATCTTTGTTCCTGAATTTCTTTTGGACAGGACAGATTTGGGGCTGGAAGTTTTGTGGGTGGGTTGCGTCCTTCTCCCTCCACTGGGGGTCCTGCCTGGCTATAGGAGGTGGCCTCTTCAGGTTCTGTGTCCCTACTGTTAGGCAACTCTGTTCAGGTCATCAGCATTATCTTCTGGGAACCTCTCCCTTCCCTGGTCTCTGGGACTTTCTAGAGATTCCCCACAGCCCCTACCTCTGGCAGCTGCAGATTTTCATTCATTCTCCAAGCCCTCTAGTCCTCTCTTCTGTCTCTTCGCACACTTGAAGCAACAGCACATGCTGGCAAGGATGTGAAGAAAGGGGAATACTCCTCCATCACTGGTGGGATTGCAAACTTGCACAACCACTCTGGAAATAAAACCACTGCAGAGTCCTCCAGACTATAGGAATGCTTCGCTTGTGATCTCATCTGGTCACGTACACGTCCTGATGTAGATGTGCATCGGCTGTGGAAGTAGGTATCCATCCTCTCGTTGGCATGCATGTTTGTCTATGTATCATGTGCATGCATGGCCTCCAGAGTCCAAAAGAGGGCGTTGGATCCTCTGGGACTGGAGTTACAGGTGGTTGTGAGCCACAGTGTAGGTGCTAGGAATTGAACTCAGTTTTTTT
>NW_022196891.1:80635998-80653830 GCF_008632895.1 Mastomys coucha
TTTTTGGAAAGGCAGCCAGTGCTCCTAACTCCTGAGTCACCTTCCCAGCCCTCTTAGCCCTCCTTTCAGTATTCTTAGTTGAATCTCCCTGACTCTGAAATTTGCTCCAATATCCTAGGTCACACCTGCTCCCCAACACAGATTCATGGGTTTATCAGCAGATGGCGGACCCTTTTGGTCCTAGTCTGTGGTTGGGAGCTCCTGACTCTTGCTACTGTGAGGCTCTGTGTCACAGGAATTTGTGACAACTGACCTTGAGTTCTTCTGATGTAGGCAAATATGTTTTTGAGCTTTGGTGTGCATGCATTGATTTATTCTGCATTTATTCAGCAAGCCTTTCTTAAACACTGCCGCAGACCAGGTGCTTGATTAGTCTCAAGAGAGAAAGATGGATGAGGCATGAAGACATTTGTATCCAAAAATAAAATATCTAACACTCATGGTGTGAACTAGGTACTAGGTAATGAGTACTCTCTTAAGGGATTATATTTCCCTTTGTCCACACTTGGCTCCATGAGGTAGGTATTTTTTTTCTAAGATTTCTCTCTCTCTTTCTCATTCTCTGTGTATATGTGTATCTCTGTCTCTGCCTTTCTGTCTCTGTCTCTGTCTGTCTGTCTGTCTCTCTCTCTGTGCATGTGTGCACATGCGCGTATGTGTATGTGTGTGTGTGTGTGAGTACCCATGGAGGGCACAGGTAGGTGTTGGGAGATGGAGTTGTAGGGCCATCATGGCTACCCAGCATGGGTTCTGGGAATGAACTCAGGTTCTCTACAAGAGAAGTCAAGGGCTCTCATCTACTGTGCTGTCCCTACAGAGAGGTAGGGATATTCTACCCCATTTTCTAATGTGAAAGACAAGAGTGTAAGGAGCTTGCCAGGTTTACCCATCTTTGGGTAAGATCTGGAAGTCTGTAATGGCTGCTCCCTACCACAGGGGACTTGCAGCAGTCTGACCCCACTGTTGATTTCGGAGCTCAGGACTCAGGTGTTTTTAGCTTGGGTCTGCTGCATGCCCCAAGTTCAATGGCATTCTTGGACCTACAAGGGGATTCTGAAAAAAATCAGAAGGAGGAGGGCCGTCATTCCCATGCGCTGTGCTTTGCATGTCAAAACCCCCACATTTCTTCTGAAAAGCAAAACGATCTGACGGTATATACAAGATACCTTAGAACTAAGTCCAATTACTGTCCTTTAGAAAATCTCCTCTGAAGAAAGGACCAGAAGTACAGAAAAAGCTTGATGGTTGAGGATGATAACCAAAATGTTCTAAAAAGGAGTAGAGAGTTCGTGTCCACCAATCTCAGTTGTGCGAAGAACACAGAAGCCCTAATCTGCCTCATGAGCTCTTACATCAGGATCCTCCATCTTCATTCCACCCTGTGGCTCCAGGGGAATCCTAAATGGATTCTTACTTGGTTAGACTAGCTAATCTTTTTGGGATGAATTCTGTTTTTTATATTCTTGCTTCTGCTCTTAATCCTAACTGAGATAGTGTCTGAGTACATGGAAAAGGGTAGAGATGCGTCCTCCTGGTTCTCAGAGCACCTCGGGAGCACCTCCACAGGCCTTTGCTCTGTCCTCTGCCTCACCCGGCTTTTGTGGCCATGGTCCTTCCTAGGCCATTCTGCCCTCTTCCTCTAAGGTTGACATTTTGGATGATGAATTTGTGGGGAGTTTTCTGGGCCTAGTGGAGACCACTAGGTCTATTTGACCCTACTCGGTCCAAGCTGAGATCTGGTGAAGTGATCTCCCCCAACCCTACCCTGCATCAGTCCTTACGGTAGGCATAACTTGCTCGCTGTCCGCCCACGGTGCCATTCAGTGTTGTGTAAGGCAGCCTTTGGGCTATGCTGGTTCTCAGTGGCTGCCTTGTCCTGGGGCATGTCAGAAGACTGGCTCTCTGCTCTTCAAATAGAAGCACTAGCCCAGGTTGTGTCTCTTCCTGGTTCTAGGGCAGTCATAAGTACTGTCGGTGGGAAGCCAGCCTGAACCCTGCTCTGCTTTCAAACATACCCCTTGTCAGGGTGGCAGGATTATGGATGCTATTTTTTTCTTTCCTATTGTGTGGCTCTAGGTATGATTGTAATACTAAAGGTGAGTTTTAACCAAGCGTGGTAGTGCTTGCCCTGTAATCCTAGCATTTGGAATGTGGAGGTAAGAAGATCCAAAGTCCAAGGTCATTCTCAGCTACATAAGTTGGGTGCTAGTTTGGGCTGCATGAGACCTTGTCAAGAGGAGGAAGAAGTAGAAGGGAAACAATGGGAAAGAAGTATGCTCTATGGAAATTGGTGTCCGTATCTTTAGTTAAAGTAGAGGTGTCCTAGAGCTGTCTCGACCATGAATGGGCAGGCAGTGTAGAGGCCCCGTTGGGCAGAACGGTAATCTCGGCTGGCCTAAAGGAGGCCTACAGTGCAGTCACGCCCTGGCCTCCTCAGCCAGGCCCCTTCCTCCATTTTCTTCCCGCCAGGCAAATGAGAAAGTGAATATGAAACGGGATCACATAGCCACCTAGGGTCATCCACCCAGTGCATGCTACTACTTTGGGGTGAAGGGCTCTCTTCATAAAGAAGATAAAATTTGGATGTGCCGAGAAAGGACGCCATACGACAGACAGAGAAATGGTGCAGGGTACCATGAGATGTGGCAAGAAAATGGCCTGCTACAATTGGCTCTTAGGGCTGTTGGTTCCCTCTGAAGAGGAATTCCTGGGAAGAGACTAGCCCTCACCTCCTTCTACAAAGGGCTCCTCCCAGAAGGCCACGCTCAGCTTGTTTAGCCTTAGCCATTTCTTGCAAGTCAGTGGCAGCATTGCAGAACCATCCTGCAGGAAACTGCTATGATATGTTTTGCAGACATCAGAAATACCCTGAGGAGAGAGTTAATGGGAGGGAACATAATAAGCCTTTGTGTGCAAAGAGTGAGATGCGGAATGTATTTTATCTTAACAGCTTTCAACAAAGCCCCTGGAGATTGTTTTTATGTGGTTAGAGGTTTTTCATTAAAGAAGAAGTCTATTTTTTTAAATTTGAATCACTATTTTTGCTCTTAAATATCTTTTGTCCCTAAAGGAAACCTTGGGCCAAACCCTTTATCTTCCATGGTCCCCAAACTGTAGTGGTTAATCAGGGTTGTAGATATATCCGGATCAGTGGGAAGGCTTCTTTCTCTCTCCTTTGAGAATTTTCCTTAGGGGAGAAGCTCTTTTAACTAAATTTTCTTGTTAATAAGACACAGAAAGGGATAAAAATCCCATTAAGTGATCTCGAGGATGTCTTATGGATTAAACAAAGCAGAACCTACAAACTCCGTGGGGTGGGGTGAGATTCGGCCCTGAGGTGTGAATTAGACTGAGGTAGAGGCCCCGAGTGGGTGTCAGCATTGAAGGAAGGCTCCGTGTTCCTTAGTGTCCTCAAGCATCACTTATCTCAGCCAGACAACTGTAGTCTGCATTCTCCTGGAGCGGTCTCTTCAGAGCTCCTTCGCACTCTATCTAACTCTCTCCAGTGCTCAGGATTGAATGTAGGTCCTTCAGCGAGCATTTCACCTCTGAGTCACATCCCAAGTCCCATTCTACATTGTTGCTTTTCTTAAATTTATGTTTGCAAATTGAACCCAAGTCAATAGTTTTGGAGGCAAATGCCATCTTGTCCTGCACCAGTCTTTTAACAATTTTTTTTTTTTTGAGACAGATATCAACTAAGCTCCCATGGTGCCTTTGAACTCAGTGTAGCTCAGGCTGACCCTATATGTATAAGCTCCTTGCCTTAGTTTCCCAAGTACGTGGATTAGAGGCAATGATTTAATTTTTCCCTCACCATAATAAAAGATGTGTATAACCCACAGCTATCATACGGAATAGTCAAGAGCTAAAAGTCTTCTCATCGAGAAATGGGCCAAGACACATGTGCCCACTTTCCTCACTTGGATTCTACGTGTACTGGAAGTCCTAGCCAGAGCAATCATGCAAGAGAAATAAATAAATAAATAAAATAACAGAGAAACTGAAATAGAATATGCCAAATCATCAGTGTGCAGAAGATATGACGTTCTATGTAGGAAATCCCAAAGACTCCATCAAATGCCTATTACAACTGATTAACAGTCAGCTGGTTCATTCTCAATTGACACCATATGAAGTGCTGTGTTTGAGAACTATAGTATCCCATATATAAGATCTAACAGTGAAGGTACCTACTCTTAGATGTTACTTGATGGCAAGTAATTATAATGAGTTTGAAAGCAAAGGATTCTGGGATAAATCCCCATAAAATTCCTAGGTAGCTGTAACATTAGGAATTATTTTTCTGCTTTATTTTCTTTTATCGCTTGGTTCTGATAACTTATTGTAATGTAAAAAATGAGAAAATGAGAAAATATAGCATGGTGCCTGGGTAAGCCAGTTTTTAAATAGTAAGAATGATGTGTACGGTATAATAGGCATTATGCATTAATGTGTTAGTGTGTGTTCCATTCATTGTACATATACCATTCCCATATTTGGAATATATAAATTGGCTTGTGTATATAGTTCCAACCAGCATTGATACATATAAGAATTGAAGTATCAACTATACTCTCCACACGCAAAAATTTTTTAAATTAATTAATTTTCTGGTGTGTGTGTATTAGAATTCTGCCAATGTGTCTATATGCTTATCGTGTGTGTGGTACCCATGAAGTTCAGAAGAGGACACTAGGTTCCCTGCAACTGGAATTATGGATGGTTGTGAGTCATCACGTGGATGCTGGGAATCAAACCCAGGTCCTCAATAAAAGCAACAAGTGTTCTTAACTGCTGTGGCATCTCTCCAACCCCTGATGATAGATATGTTTATTCACTTGTCTTAATCAGTTCATAGTGTATACACAGACAACAATCTTACTTAATACCCCTTAAATTATAGTTATTAATATAATATACATAATGTAGTTATATAATATATAACAATTATAGTTGTTAGGAAATAATATTTTTAGAAAGTCAACTTATTCTCTATTTCACAAATATAAAAGGCTAGCTACAGCTATCACAAACTGAAGTCAAAAGGAGAATTTATATAGATTATAGGACATGCTTTTGAGTTATCACGTGCCACTCAGCTTGGAGTACAAGCTCTTCTACGTAGTGTTGTGAGTATGTATGAGTGCCTGTGAGTTGGGATTAGCTAATTGTGCTGATCGTCCTGTTGACTAACTGAGTTCTTAGGATTCCTGTATGGGAGTAGCTTCTATTTGCTTGTTTATCTTTCACTATTATTGAGCTTTCTACCCCAATCGTGGTGGAGCAATATCATGGTATTTTAGTTTTCCTACTCATATGAAGGAAACAGTCCACAAGGACATAGCCAAAGCCACTTGAAAGGTCTTTTCCAAGGAGAGAGAATACAGAGTAACTCCTAGAATGTCCCTGCTAGGTTCTGATTCTGTATAAGGAGGAAAGGATGTGGAAGAAACATGAGAAGGATAGAAATTCATCAGTCCTGGACTTGAAAGCAGTCAGGCACCACTTAGTGCTGTGTTCTGAGAAGTGCACCAGTGACTTATCCGTGTGCAAGCATCATAGTGCACTTACCCACACAAAGACAGTTTTGCCATAACAGCAATAGAGCATAAACAACCACTGTGGAACATATGGCCTAATGTTGACTGGCCACTGTATACTGGTTTGAGTGAGAATGTTCCCCAGTTGTTGGACCTGTTTGAGAAGGAGGTGTGGCTTTGTTTGGGGAGGTGTGTCGTTGGGGAACAGGCTTTGAGATTTCAAGAGTGACACCATTCTCAGTGTGTTCTATGTTTCCTGCTTGTGGATATGGATAAACCCTCAATGAAGCAATGCAGTCCAAGCCAGAGTTGATGACTGAGAAGCTCCCTGGAGAGTGGCCAGTAGGAATCTGCATTTAGAGTCAGAAGAATCTAGGTCTGGTGTCTGGGGTTGAGGGCAGCGACCAAAGTTCAGAAGCTCAAGAAGACTTGAGCCAGACCATGGTGCAAGATTCTCCTGTGCTTTTGTTTATTGTTCTATTCAAGCTCTGGGCTAATTGGATGGTGTCACCCGCATTGTCTGGACTCATTTCACTGACCGGCAGAGCCAGCCTCTGGGAATGCTCTTGGAGTAATACACATTGTTTTACTGACTTTCTAGGCATCACTCAATGCAGCCGACAGTGAGGAGGAGCCATCTGTCCCGCAGAAACTGTGGCTGCCGCCTTGAGCCCATGAAGCAGTAGCTGTGGACAGAGGACACTGGCAGAGATAACACACAGAAACAGAGACATGTGGATCCTCAAGGACTTCATCCTGCCAGGGAGTTATCTGACCCTGACCCCTGTCACTTGAGATCATGAATATATACTCCGTGTCCTGCATTTATTGCTGAGTCATGGGCTTATGGGCCATTGAAAACACTGTAAAACACATGAAATAGCCCCAGGATTGTAGAGATAACTGTCACTGAATGTAGGTGAGATGCAACCTGGGTTGCAAAAATACAAGTTGGGAATAGCAGAGGTTTTATGAAGAAGCCTAGGATGTTCTATGCTGGAAGTGGCTGGGACAACTGTCCTGATATTCTATGCTGGGGGTGGCTGGGACAACTGTCCGTCATCAGGAGCAGGGATGTGAGCAGGAGGTGGTGTGTTTCCTGCTCTTGGTTCTAAACTTGGTGACTGCTGTGTGAAAGCCTGTCATTTCCACTCTGGTGGTTTTCATTAAACCCGTTATTCTGCCACCAGAAGGCAGGAAGGGGAAGCTGAGGGTGCTGGTGGGGGACAACATTTGATCCTGACAAGTAAAGCATGTTCAGATGCTCTGGGGTGGCAGTGATGTCCCTTTGTGTGACAAGGCCATCGCTTTCGGACCTCCTTAAGATGATGACTTCATGCAGTATCACCCACAGCTGAGGGGGATGTGCCCATCCCTGGGTTGTGACTAGACTGGGGACTTCCTTCTCATCTGCATCCTTGGATTTCTGGTACCCATTCATCTGTGTGTGAATGGATGTGGGACTCACTCTAGCCTCTCTGGTGGAGCACCCTAGCCCTGGCCGGTGGAGCACAGGCACTGGAGAAAGACTGTACTTCCCCAGGTCTAAGCCTACTCCTGTTCACTCCATCCCTGTGCTGGATCTGAGGTTTGTATCAGTGGGTCATGAAATCCTTTTGAGGTTAGACTAATGTTGATCAATAAGCTAGAATAGCTTTCATGAAATAGAATAACTAATAGATTTGGATTGGAGACCTCAGAGAGTAACTATGATGATAAAAACCGTAAGGTCTCAGTTTGGTTTTACTTTCACTATATTATATTTGAGATACTGTCCCATGTAGACCACTCTGACTTCACACTTACATACTCAAGAACACACTCGACCTTCTGATCCTGCTCCATTGGCCTCCCCAGTGTTGGTACCATGGGCACATACCACCAAGACCCTGGTTTATGAAATGCTGAGAAGTGAAATCAGAGCTTCGCGCATGCTAAGCAAGCATTCTACAAATGGAGCCACTGCCCCACCCAGTTCTCCATCTTGATTTTAAATGTATCCTCCAGAATACACTTTAAAATATTTAATTTAGCCACGTGTGATGGCGTAAGTTTGTAATCTCTTAGCTCTTAGGAGGCTGAGGCAGAGGAACCATGAGTTTGAAGCCATTCTGGGGTATATAGTAAGACTCTATTTAAAAAATAAACATATATGCATATATGATATGATTTGATATATGTGCATATATATGTGTGTATGTATACACATTTATTTTATTTTAAAATATATGTACTTATTTATATTTATATTTATGTCTATTGTATTTATCCTTGTTGACATAATCTTTATGGGATGCAACATGTATAATGGTCAATTCAGAATAACTGGTATTTTCATCTCAGATACTGTGAATTCTCCTTGAAGTGTTTGCTGAGTACTGTGACCCCACTGTGTTATAGAACAGCAGACTCTTCCTGCTATTCAAATGTAATCGAGGGCTTTATTAAACCTTTCTCAGTTGTTCTCATCTTCTCAGTAGGTAGTGACTGTTATTCTCCTCTTTTCAGTCTTTATGCCTCTTCCCCTCCCCCTTCTCCCCTCCTCCTCCCTTCCCTCCCCTTCTCCCCTCCTCCTCCCTTCCCTCTTTCCCTCTTCTCCCCTCTCCCCCTCCCTCTTCTCTCCCTCTCCCCCTCCTCCCTCTCCCCTCCCTCCCTCTGTCCCTCCCTTCCCTCCCCTCTTTCTCTTGTTTGTATATACCTAAGCACTCTGCCACTAAGCTGCATCTCCAGCCACTGACTGACTCTCCACTCATGTTCTGTAAATGGGTGATGATGTTAAGTATTTGTCTTTCTATCCATCTGTTTCAATGACCCCCAATGTCCTCCAATTCGCTCTGTGCGCAAGCAAATCTTGTATTTCTTTCACTATCCCTCTAATCAAGAATGGTGAAATATTGTCTGAAATAATTAAAAATAAAGTTCTAAAGCCCACATGATAAAGTAAATGCACACAAATTTTAAACTAGGGCTGGTGAGACGCCTCAGCGGGTGAGATGTACTGCCCTTGCACACCTGATGACCTGGAGTTGACCCTTGGAACCCAAAGACAGGTAGGAGGGGGAAGCAGACCCCACCGGCTTTGTCCCTTTGTTCTCCATCGGTGTGCTTTGCCACTTGTGAGTATGTCCCTCCCCCACTCATAAAAAAATAATAATAAAGTTTAAAATAATTAAGACATCAGACTCCAACAAACCCACTTTAGGTGAGCTGTAGCACTCCTTTCCAGTGATGTGGGATAGTTTAAAACTGCTAGTCTCAGAACATGCCTTCAATCCCACCAGGTAGGAGATAGAAGCAGAAGATAGGCGTTCAAGTCTGTCATTGGCTACATGAGACCCTATAATGTACAGACACACACATACAACAACAACATTCAAACAAGCACACCAACCCCTCCCCACCATCCCACCCCCGCACAGATCATTAAAGCAGCCTATATTGCCTGTGGAATTCTTCAGTTTCTTGGTGGATGAGCGCCTGTTCAGAAAGACATTTGGAAGCCACTATTCTAGATCAGTATGAATTTCTGCTCAGTTCCAGCAGATGGATCCAATCTGATTTCTCAAATATCTTATTTATATCATCTGTGAGTATAGGCACTAATTAGTCATTGAGTCAGAGTCCCTGAAGCAATTAGATAGAAGGTCCAAGGAAAATGAGGCAGAATAGGCTGAAAGTAAAAAGATAAGCTCTCTACCCCTCCTTTTTGATCATTTCCTTCTTGCTTCAGAGAAACATATGTTCTTGCCAGAGCAGCCCGCTGAAGAGGTCTGTGGAATGTGGCTGTTAGCATTCTCATAGGAGACGTTAAGTGCTATGGCAGAGCCTGGCCAGTCAGGAGGGGGCCAAGGGGGTGGGAGCAAAGCATTGGTGACTCTCTCTTCAGGTTCCTTCTCTCTCAACACAGGTGTGCATGTATACACACACACACACACACACACACACACACACACACACACAAACATGAGAGGGAGAGAGAAGGAGGGACAGAGGGAGGGAGAGGCGGGGGGAGGAGGAGGATGAGAGGGAGAGAGAAAGGGAGAGAGAGATTAGGTTTATATTCCACTGTCACATTTGAAAGTGTGCCAAAGGAATTAAAAAAACACCTCACAATGCTTGCAATGCTTGCTCTATCTATCTATCTATCCATCCATCCATCCATCCACCTGAAAGGCTGGAGAATCGTAGAATGTATAATGTATAACTTTTACCTAAAAGCAGGCATGGAAAATCTCTGCCACAAGCAAAAAGAAAAAAGGTAGAGTAGCTAGTTCCAGGAACTTAAAAAAACACCTTTCTTGTCCTGAGATAACCACAGGATGGCTTTCCTGGAATGACCACAGGGTGCCCTAACGCCCTCTATGGAATGTCACAACGCCCTGTGACAATGGGTTAAGAGGTTGCCGGAAAAACCTATACATGACTCTTTGCTAGGTGATAAATCTATGGTTTGGAATTTACCCCATTTCCTCTTCCCCCGTTTGTGGTTTCTGCCTTTATAAGCCTTGTAAAACCCCAGGCCGGGGTCGGACTCCTCTATGAGTCTAGACCCCAGCATGTTGGCCTGAGTTCTTGTCCTGTCTTGCTTGTAATAAAACTTCCTCATGTGATTGCAGCAAGTTCGGTCTATCGTGAGTCATTGGGTGGTCGCGTCGTCCCGAGACTCGAGTAAGGATCTCCCCAGTTCTGGGGGTCTTTCACACCCACCCACCAACCAACCGACTGACCCATCTGACTGCCCGTCTGTCCATCCATCTATCCACCCACCCACCGATCAACTGACTGATCTATCTATCTATCTATCTATCTATCTATCTATCTATCTATCTATCTATCTATCCATCCATCTATCCATCCATCCATCCATCTATCCATCCATCCATCCATCCACCCACCCACCGATCAACTGACTGACCTATCTATCTATCTATCTATCTATCTATCTATCTATCTATCTATCTATCTACCTATCTATCTATCTATCTATCTATTTATCTCCTGTTATCCCAAAGATGGTTTGTGAGCAGTGGCTCTTTAGGCTGCTGGTCCCTGGGGTGATGCATACACATAGTAAGTTGTCCTCAATCTCAAGTGTGCCAGTCTCATGCCGAGACACACATCCCTTTGTGTCAGTGCAACAATTAAATGCTACATGGAAAGTCCATTGGAACCCAGTCAAGTGGGAACCCAGCTCACTGGCCAGCTAAGGAGAAAGGCAGTGTGAGAAGCTTCTAGATGAGATTTTAACTGATGGGTTCAAGACATCTAAGAAGTGGCAAGCAATAGAAGGGGCAGGGGCAGTAGTAGAAAATATTCTCTAAGCTGAGATTTATAAATATGAGCAAAGATACAGAGGATTTGAACACATAGCAAGTGATGTTGACACATGGGACTTGTGAGGTAATGGGGTGGAGGATGAGGCGGGGAAAATGGATGGTATTGGCATGTGAGTCTTGTAGTCCTTGTACATAAGATTTGGATTTTCAAGGCTGAAGGTTTGAAAGGTCGAGCTTCCCACCTCTCCATGGCAATTCCTCTTCTCCCTATTGTGTTACAGAGTAGGGATTCTTCAGCATGGGCTAGAATCACAATCGCCTGGATGACATTAAAAAAAAAATCTCCATGTGTGTTTGTATACATGCAAGCATACATGCACATGTATGTGCTTGCCATGGTGTGCATATGGAGGTCAAATGACAACCTCAAGCATGAGTCATTGTCTTCCACCTTACTTAAGACATGCTCTCTTTGTTGTCTGCCATTGCATAAGCCAGGCTAACTGGCTTGTGAACTTTCAAGGATTCTCGCATGTCTGCCTCCTCACTTGCTGTTAGAAGCACTGGAATTATGGATGTATGCAATCGCATCCTGCTGTGTGTAGGTTCTGGAGACCTGAATACAGGTCCTTATGTTTACACAGCAAGAGATTTACTTACTGAGGCACTTCTTCAATGGCTTTTTTTTTTCTGAAAACAAATTTCTGGGCTCCATCCCAGAATTCCAGTTTCAATAGGTTTGAAAGAGTGTTCTAGAATGTACATTGCTGATGGTGCTGGTCCTGGAGTCCCAAGGTTAGAGAACCACTGCAGTAAACGGTATGAGATCCAGCTCTATCTAGAGAGGGCACAGGGATATCCAAAGGTAAACATGGCCAAGTCTAACTTCTCTCCACCTGGGGATGGAGCCTAGCTTTAACTCTGCCGTGTTGTATTTTCTATATGTGTTCTCAAAGGAGATAAAGATACAGGGAAGTAAAATCAGGTTGTGTCTTACACTGGCTTGCTGGCACTGTGCATACATCTAAGCAGAAATAGTTTGGGCACATTCTGGAGGCAGGCTGCCCAGCAGGAAATTGAACAAATTGCTTATCTCCACTATGTCTCAATTTCTGAGTCTACAAAGTGGGTCTAATGATACCTGTGTCAGAGGATTTCAGACAAGCTTACCTGCAGAAGCGCACTCAGCATGCTCATCAGCATGACAGACACACTGTGGAAAGCTCAGCAGAGGGCGGATGCCATTCACCTATGAAACATTTTCAAAATGGCCCTTGAAAGGAGACAGAACAATGTGTCCCACAGAAGGCTCTTTGGAAAGGTCCTGGTTGCCATGGGAGCTAACCCCATACTTAAAGCAGGTGCTATCTATGGCCACACAAACCAGAATTAGGTTCAGTTTTGGTGCCTCTGTTCTCCAATTTTGTTCAGACGGAGTCTGAATATGCTCATCCATTCTGATTGTAATTCCCAAGGGATGGTTTGAAAGTGGGGAAAGCTGTCCTTCAGATGATAGATTTAGGGTGAGCCATTCCCATTTTGGCTGGTTTCTCACTTGATAACAGGCTGTGGTTAGAGCAGACTTTGATCCTCTTGAATTGTATATGACTGATTTGCATAGTAACTAAACATTTTAAAATATTTAACTTATTATTGTATGTTTGTGTTACATATGTGTGATATGTCCATAGAGGGGTGTATGCACTCTGGTGCGTGTATGCGGGTTAGAAGTCAACATTGTGGAGTTGATTCTCTCGTAATCATAAATCTCATAAAAACAGATAAAAAGGTGTTTTTGTTGTACGATAGCTTTAATTACCTTGGAAAAGAATACCCAAGAGGGATTATAGGTTGGCCTGTGGGCATGTCTGTGGAGAATTGTCTTCACTATGCTAATTGATATGGGAAGATCCCACCCACTGTGGGCAGCACCATTCCCTAGGCAAAGGGTTCTGGACCATATAAGTGTAGAGAGTGAGCTAATCTCTAGTAGGCATGTATGTATTCATTCTCTTTACTCTTGACTGTGGCTATGACTAGCTGCTTCAAGTTCCTGCCTTAACTTCCCCATAGTCATCCATTGTAACCTGGAATTGTAGGCTGAGGAAACCTTCCTTAAAATTGCTTAGTGTCAGGGTGTTTTATCATAGCCACAGAAGTGAAATAAGATATGTGAGTTCTGAGGCTTGAATGCAGGCCATCAAGCTTGTACGATAATCACCTAATTTAGCATCCTGTGAGGGTTTGAATGAGAATCCTCCCCACAGGTTCAGGAATTTGAATACTTGGTCCCTACTTGGTGGTTTGATGAGGTAGTTCAGCCTTGTTGGAGGAAATACGTCACCGGAAGTAAGCTTTGAGAGTTCACGGCCTTGCCCTAGTTTGAGTTTGCTCTCTTTGTTTCATGTTTATGATTTGAGGTACGGTCTCTGAGCTTCCTGCTCCTGATACAGTGCTTGCCACCCGCTGCCATGTCACTCCACCATGATGGACTCTTACCCCTCTAGAAGAGTGGTTCTCACCCTGTGGGTCAATAACCCTTTCACAGGGGGTCACCTTATACCATTGGAAAACATGGATGTTTGCATTTCCATTCATAACAGTAGCAAACTGAGTTATTAAGTAGCAATGAGAATAATGTTATGGTTTGGGGTCACCACAACACGAGGAACTATGTTAAACAGTCGCAGCATTGGGAATGTCAGAATACAGCTCTAGAATGGTAAGACCTCCAAGACTCTTTCTTCTGTGAATCGCTTTTGGTCATGTTATTTTTCCCACAGCAGCAGGAAAGTAACCAACACAGCCCCTGAGTTATCCTGCCAGTCGACTCAGCGAAATGTATGTGCAATCTCAAGATCTCAGACTCTCTGTAGCTGCATCTTGCACAATGAAATTCAAAGGTAACTGTTAACATATCAGGAGCTCATCAGCTATTCAGCCCTGAGGTATGTGCTTTGGGGGTTTATAAGGGTATGTTCAGGAGAGGTGTTGCTCTCTGTTAGAACCTCAGTTGTGGTCTCATTTAGATGAGAACAGTGATTGTGTGAGCTGAGTATCGAAACTGGAATTAATAAATCCTGTTTTCAAAATCTCATCCTGGAATCCCCTTCTTGTTCTCTTCAATGATTCAAATCCTTCATGCATTTAAGATTCCACTTAATGCCCCACTGCTTACAAAAGGATGTTCCCAGGAGAACTGTAGACCAGGAGGCCAGAGCCCATCAAAGGCTCTGCTATCACTCACCTTTCCTTTCCTCTCCCTATGGGGGCTGATTCCCTTGGAGATCTTGGAGAACTTCCCTAGGTCAGTAGATCAAACACTTCCACGATGCCTTGTTGATGACCAGTTTAGTCATGGAACAGAGAAGCATGCTGAATGTCCCCAGGATGGAACATAGGGATGCTGGAGTGTTAGCATGCCAAGTTCTAAGTCTATTATCTCCCACTGACAGCAGCATCTAGAGTTACTCTTTTCAAGGAGCAAGAAGCTGACCCTCATGGGGGTGGAGTCTCTCAAACTCATCTCCTCATGAGCATGGAAAGGATGCTTACACAGGGTAAGAGCCTCAACTTCTCTTTTCTTCTCCCTTCCTCTTTCCTCCTTTACCTTCTCTTCCACTGTTCTCTTCCTTCCTTTTCCTTCCCCCTTCCTCCCCCTCCCCTTTCTCCCCCCTCACACCACCCTCCCTCCCTTCCCTCTTCCCACAGTTGAAGACTGACTTTGAGTATGCTAGGCAAGCAGTCTATCCGTGAACTGTGTTCTCTGCCCCCCGATCTTCATTTAATATATGTAACTCTTGGCCTACGTGAAAGGCTCACCCAGGCAATAAAGCTGTAAAAGCAGACATAAAATACGTGTGTTTATCTGCACATGTTAGGCAAATGGGTAATCAAGGAAAACTCCTGTTGCCAACGAAGATATCGTTCTATGTAAACGACAGTCGCTGAGACAATATGTACAAGCGATATTATTAATGCTTGAGACTGCAGTCATGAAAGCTCAGAAAAGCAATTCTTTCCTGCTTAGCCAGGACACTATAAAATAAATTCAATAACAATTTTTCATCTACCAGTATGCTTTTAAATGTATAATATCACATAAAATAAATGGGAACGATGGAAAGTCACTGAACACAAAGACGCGTGGAAATTTATGACCCTACGCACAGTTCACCACGGGTAAATCAACGGTGCTCTTGAGCTTGCTAGGGTCTCCAGAGTATGTCTCAAGGTCCTATCTGGAGACTCATGAAGGGTGAGCTTCGGGGTGGTGTCCATCTGGTGGGGGAGGGCTGAGCAGGTGAACACTCGCCAGATGTCTACAGTGTATGCACTGGGGCTGGGTGCTTCAAAGCTCGGTTAGTAAAGCAGCTTTATTCAGTTGGGTTATGTACCTTAGTGTGAGGAAACTGAGGCCTGAAGAGTTAAATAGCTAGAAAAAAGCAGAGAGAATCTCATTGAGTTATATGTATATACATATATATATGCATATATATATATAATTTCTTTCTGATTTCTTTTTTCTTCCTTTCTTTTCTCTTCTTTTCTTTTCTCTTCTTTTCTTTTCTTTTCTTTTCTTTCCTTTTCTTTTTTCAACCACAGGGGCTCCCATATACCAGGCTGACCTTCAGCTCTCTGTGTACCTAAGGGTGATCTTAGCCCTCTCCTGAGAACTACAATTACATGCTCAGTTTCTGCAGTGTTCAGTGTTGGGTCCCAGGCTTTGTGCACGATAGGTTAGCATTTTACCATCTGAGCTACATTACCAGTCTCCTGGCTGTGGGTTTTCTGACCTCCAGAGCAAGTGCTATAAGAGGCGTGTCTGTCTCTTTCAGGGAGCCACAGAGGCAAGCACCTGCACAGCCCTGGGGGACGCGACGGACGGGAGAACAAATTTCTGGTGGAGGAGGAGCATCCTAAGCTCTCAGTGGAGTCTTCACACACAGCAGGGACCTGGAGGAGACTTGGCTTCTGGGCCAGTTGAGGGCTAGGGCTCTACAGAAGGTAAGAGCTGTGAGCTATGAAGACAGAACACAGGGGTCTGCAAAGGTCAGGTTGGAGCAAGGCATCTCTGGACCCCAGCATGGGGACACTTACTGCAAGAAATAGTTCAACTTCTCATAGACAGAGCCTCTGCTGATAATATCACAGTTGAAATTTCCACCCCTGGCCAAAAAAAAAAGTAGAGAGGGTGGTCAGGCTGGGCACATCAGGTTAACTGGTATTATCTAAAGGAGATGTGGGTCTCTGTTCCCCCAAAGTGGCAAGAGAGTATCAGATCTGGGGAGAAGTGATAGGCCAAAGGCCTGCAGACCTTTCTTGTCAGGTGAATGTCTGACGTAAGACCCAGAGTGGGCTTGGCTCAGAACTCTGGCATGAGTCTCCTCCCATTGATCTGGCTGCAGGACTTACCAAGGCCAAGGTAAGATCTGATTCCACCCTTCCTCTTGGAGCCAGAGGCTCTGGATGTGGTGAGGGTGGGAAAGGGAAGTTTTGCAGCCTCTGGTTTGGACTAGACTCCAATGTGCACAGTCCTCAGTCTTACTGCTGCTGCTGTCTCCAGACCTCTGCTTATAGGAGAGATCCCATCCTCAGCAAGGCTTGCAGGGGACTGGCTGTGCAGTTTGTCTTGGAAAGCTGAATTCTTGCCTTGTGTAATGAAATTCATGGTGCAGATTCCAGGGCTCTACACCCCAGGCGAGGACAGCACCACAGCAACTCGTGCTCTACCCCGGCTGGATGCTGGCCCTTGCCCTCCTTGCTGTCCTCTTCTCTGGGCCCCTTGGGTGGGTGACAGACATGAAAGGCTTGAAGAGGGAAGGCTGACAGGAGTAGTGAAGGTTGGCCTATCTCTGTCTCTGTTTCTGTTTCTCTCGTTTTTTTCTCTCTGTCTGTCTCTGTCTCTCTGTTTCTTTCTCTTTTTTTCTCTCTGTCTCTGTATGTCTCTGTCTTTCTCTCTCACGTGCTAAAAAATGACTGAGGACATAGGCAAGTGTGCTCTGTACAGTGTACAGGAAGAGTATTGTGTGAGCCTAAAAAACCTTGATATCCTAGCCTACAAGACCTCCACTCTTGTTTAGGTGTTAATATCTCCTTCCAAAGTCAGCTCTGTAGTCAAAACTGACTTGGAGGCTGGGGAGTCACATTCACTGCTATGACATGCAAAGAGAGAGGGCAAAGAGAAATTAGACCTCTGCTATTTTTGTTTGTTTGTTTGTTTATTGCGGTGTTAGGGTCTCCAGTTTAACTTCGGATTCTCTTTGAACTGCTTTATTTCCTCTTGGAACTGGGTTGCACTGCGGCTAGAGTAATAGGGTTGGACAAGTGATTCCATAACATCTGTTGGGTGGAATGGCACAAAGTCTGTTGGGCACAAAGGGGTGTAGGGGTATGAGTGCACATGCCCTGGCTCTGGATGCCTGGGTAATATGCAAAAGGTGTACTGTGGCTGTGGCCTGCAAGAGGTAGGTCCTCCGGATGCAGAGAGAGCACAACCTGCCTGTGTGTGTACTCTCAGGACAATATTCAGGGCCAGCACATGCAGAGAAGGTAGGGTTAAAGAGAAACTGTTCAGGTGGTTTGTTAAGATGGGGAAGAAATTTGGATCAGAACCTTGCACTAGAGGAGAGATTGTACTCAACTGTAATTGTGACAGGACTGAAGGAGATTTAGAATTAACAGTAAGGTGAAGGAGTGTGTTAGGCAGGGTTCTTTAGAAGAACAGAACCATTAAAATGTCCAAGTGATAAAATGGGACGCACTAGAATGTCTTACAAAGTAGGGTCAGAGCGGTCCAACAAATGGCCATTAACTTCATGCTAGAGCGTTTGAGAGCCTGGCAGCTGCTAAGTGCACAAGGAAGCACTCGGCATTCCTGATGCGTGCTGAAGAACTGGAAGAGTGTGGAGAGCGACTAGTATTCAGTCCACACTGGGGAGAAGAAGGAAAAAGGGGAGGAGGAGAGAAGGAAGAGGAGGAGGAGAAGAAGGAGGAGGAGGAGGAGGAGGAGG